>NC_139684.1:28288656-28555496 GCF_964106915.1 Podarcis gaigeae
GATCTAAAGTCTGCAGTTTGAGCAAAGTAATCTCGATCATAAACACCTGAAGCACCAAACCATAAAAACTGAAGGTAAAGGCTGTGTGTGAGACGGGCAGATGCAGAGAGCTGGCAGAGGGAAAGGGTGAGAGCAATTTTCCTTTCTTTTCAGTTTCCTATGCTAACCCACCCCCCTATTCTTTGAAGTTCACTCAAGTTTGGAAATAAATTTAAAATTAAAAAATGGTCCTGTAGCACCTTAGAGACTAACTAAGTTTGTTCTGGGTATAAGCTTTCTGGTATAAGATAAGGTATCTGAAGAAGTGTGCATGCACACGAAAGCTTATACCAGGCATAGGCAAATTCGGCCCTCCAGATGTTTTGGGACTACAACTCCCATCATCCCTAGCTAACACGGCCAGTGGTCAGGGGTGATGGAAGTTGTAGTCCCAAAACATCTGGAGGGCCAAGTTTGCCTATGCCTGACTTATACCCAGAACAAACTAAGTTGGTCTCTAAGATGCCACTGGACAATTTTTTTATTTATTTCGACTGTGTCAGACCAACACAGCCACCTACCTGAATCAAGTTTGGAAATTAGGCATGTGATGTTTTAAAAAATGGCCTCTACTGTACAATCCCAAATGCGGTGCTGGATTCTGTCTTTATTTTTTGCATTTCTACCCCATCTTTTTCTCTGAGGAGCTCAAAGTGACATACACGGTTCTCCCCCTCCCCATTTAAACTCCACAACAACCCTGTATAAGGCAACTTCCTGTTTTCCTAAATTCTCAAATATTGAATTCCTCAAGCATCAGTTGTAGCCTGCCTGAAGCTTCAGGATGAACCTAGATAAATATTGCCTCCATCCCTTATGATTCATTGCCTTGCTTTTTGACAGAGGGTGACCAGTGAAAATGGCTCCCAGTGGGATTCAAGCACAATGTCAGCCTGGCTCTTGTTCCCTATGCGAGCATAAATTTCCCAAGAGATCCCAGAAGTTGCCCCTTTTTAATTAAGTACCTCGACTCCAGCATATAAACAGCTCCTCGGCATCGCATCAGCAGTTTCCAAGCCATATGGACATTAGTGTGTGCTTATGCACAAGAGAGACTGAGAGATAAATCACCAAGTCCTTTAATGAAATGACAACCCAGCTTTAAGATAGAGGGTCGTTGGCTGAATATTAGGAAAACAACCTCACTTGTAAACAATAAGCAATTTCTTTTTTAAAATCACACAAGTTCAATTGTGACTATATACACACATATATATATCCCAATCTAGCATATGTGGTCTCTGATCCAATGAAATATAAATATATATCCCATTTATGGCTATATGCACATACCTGTGAGTAAGTTTCACTGAACTCAATGGGACTTATTTCTGAATAGATTTGTATAGGATTGCAGGGTAAAGATGCACTAAGCAACTGATGTACAGTGATATTGAAATTGTAAGTATATTTGCACATGACTTATCACAGTGGCGGACCTTGGCATCTCAACTTTCAGTGGCGCCCTGCACAACACCCAAATCCAGCATCTATCCCACCCACCTTTTGCCTCTCTAGGACTTCATAGCTACAGTGCCCTAGAATTAGTTGGATTTTACATTATGGGCAGAGTTTGAGTTCCAACAGGTATCAGGGTAGTTGAAGTCTACCATAGCTATTACACGTATATCTTGCTTTTTCATGTTTTGTAATCCGAACTAGGATTAAGCAAGGGCACTACTGGGTTTATATACTACTTCTTCTTCTTCTTCGTCTTCTTCTTCTTCTTCTTCTTTATTGAATAATGACATCTGAGGATAACAGGGCAGTTTACAATATAATACAGTCATACCTCTTGTTACATTTGCACGTTTTCAGGTTGCATCCTGCGGCGACCCGGAAGTACCGGAAAGGGTTAGTTCCAGGTTTGGCCGCTCGCGCATCTGCAGACGCGCAAAATGACATCACGCGCATGTGCAGAAGCGGTGAATCCCGGCCCACAAACACGGGTTGCATTCTGCTCATTTTGCGAATGGGGCTCTGGAACGGATCCCGTTCACAACCAGAGGTACCACTGTAACACAAAAATACATTACCTAGTAACAAAAAAGGATAACCACCCTCCCTCACAGTTTGAAATGCCATAGATTGTTTAGGGTTAAGGCTAATCAAGATGATGCCACCAAACTTTTCCACTCCCCTGACTGGTGACTTCAAAAGACTGGCCAGTAGCAAAGGGTGATAGCTCATTACTCCTATGGTGACCTCCTACGTCAATGATGCCTGGGCAGCTGTCCAGTGCCTTATTGTGATGGCCTTTAAAGGAAACCCATCACCCGTATGACTGTTGTCTTACCAGAAGACCACACCCCTTTCCCGTGACATCATACATTTCTATGCATAATTACCTCTTTAGAGGATGCAGCCTAAAAGTATTAGACAAAATTGTGGGGAACAAGGCTCTCAGTGAGTACTAGCCACAATGGCTGAGTTCCTTCTTCACTGTCAAAGGGAGTAAGCCTCTGAATATCAGTTCCTGGAAATTGCATGCGGGCAGAGTGCTCTTGCACTCATGTGGGCTTCCGACAGGCATCTGGTTGGCCACTGTGAGAACAGGATGGACTAAATGGGCCATGGGGATGATCCAGTAGGGCTCTTCTTAAATTCTTATTCTATTATTAGCTAAGCAATTTCAGGTTAATACAGTTGCCCTGCATAAGTCCCAAAGAGACAACCTGTTGAAATGCCACAATCTCCTTGTGATCACAACACCTCTTCCTCATATTTCCCATACAGAGCTTCAGTCTGGACCCACCAGGCAAGATGAAAAGGCTCTGGCAGTTGCAACAAGTCAATACAGTGGTACCTCAGGTTAAGTACTTAATTTGTTCTGGAGGTCCGTTCTTAACTTGAAACTGTTCTTAACCTGAAGCACTACTTTAGCTAATGGGGCCTCTTGCTGCTGCTGTGCCGCCGGAGCATGATTTCTGTTCTCATCCGGAAGCAAAGTTCTTAACCCGAGGTACTATTTCTGGGTTAGCGGAGTCTGTAACCTGAAGCGTACATAACCCGAGGTACCACTGTACTGAAGCAACTTCTCTCCTGTTCTTACCTTAAGCTCTCCTGTCCATGGTCCTGAAAGCCTTGCTCTTAAGCACTGACCAGCACCCCAGGCCTTGTCCAGGATCCTAACATTACTCCAACAGAAAGCTTGCTAGGACAGCTCTAAGCCTGCTTCCACCACCTCATTTGGGCTGTCGCCATTTCTTGGCAATGGAAATAGCTATGGGTATCCTGGAATCATAGAACTGAAGAGTTGGAAGGTACCCCTGAGAGGAATTTAGTCCAGCCCTCTGCAGTGCAGGAATTACAGCTAAAGAATCTCTGGCAGATGGCCATCCAGCCTCTGTTTAAAAACCTCAAATGAAGAAGAGTCCAGAACCCTCTGGGGGAGTCTATTCCATTGTCAAACAGCTCTTACACTCCCTTAGAAAGTAATTCCTAGTGTTGAGTCAGAATTTCCATTTTTGTCATTTGAATCCATCTGTTCAGTTTCTCCCCTGCAGAGCAGCAGAAAACAAACTTGCCCCATCTTCCATATGACAGCCCTTCAGATATTTGAAGATGTCTATCATATCACATCTCAGTCTCCTCTTCTTCAACTCCCTCAACCATTTCTCAAAAGGCTTGGTTTACAGATCCTTTATCATCTTGGTCTCCCACATATGCTGTGGCTGTTTCTACTCTGTCCCAAGTCTCTCACTTCTATCTCCGTTTCCATGTTTCCTTTCCACTAATATCTCCACTTTGAAAAGACGGTTGCGTTCTTAGCCTTTCACTCCTCCTTGTTTCATTTTTTGTTTTGCTTTATTTTTGCACAGTCAATTCTGTCAGTGGCCATGAAAATATTTTTTCTCTCCAAGCAAACAGCTGCTTCCCCCCCTTTAATTATCCTTCCTTGCATTACTAATTTGTAGGAATCCTTAAATTCTCCACCTTAACAGCTTGTTTGTATCTTGCAACAGCCTCCCTGCTGATAGTTTATATTAATCTTTATCCTTGAAATGTCTACTTAAACTCTATTGGCCTCTGTTGCCTTCTATGTTTCTTTTTTTTCTTATTCCACGGCTCCATTTTAACTAGGATGAATCGCTCATACCAGCTTCATTCCTTATTTCTGAATACTTCAGTGAAGCTCCAATTAGAGAGAATTAATTTGCTCTCTTGTTTCTCAGGGAGCAGAAGCTGAGACGAGGAGTATTTCTGTAGAACTGGGTGTTGCATTCAATATTAGTTCTACTCAGAGTAAACCTACTGAAATTAATGATTAACTTTGGCCAATTAAGTTCAATGGGTCTACTCAGAGTAGGACTTAGCTGGCTACAACTCTGTATCTGTAAGCCAGGAATGGGCAACTTTTTCATGTTCCTCATATAAAATCTCCTGGGAGCCACATGCTGGTATTTGATAGGCCAAAACTACCTTTTTCAGTGGTTAGAGTGCTATACAAGGACATTAAATCCTTGTTCATCCATGAAACACATTGGATGGGCTTGGGCCAATCACGGTCTTTCAGCCTAACATACTTCACAGGGTTGTTGTGATGATGAAATAGGGAGGAAGAGAACTATATACACCACCTTGAGGTTCTTGGAAGAAATGTAGGATATAAATGCAATAAATAATAAATTTGTGAAGTGATTGCCACCCACACTATTTTTCCGTCTCTGAAGAACCTTAAGAGAGAAAGGCCTTATTTGTGGTTACTGAAACACAGGAGGGTTAAAGGTGTGTAGGGGGTCAGGGGTACACATGTAAGCCCCACAGCTGTAGGCTCCTATCAGACCTTCATGCATTGAGCACTAATCTGAGTCTGAGTCCTTAATCCAGTGGGAGCCAGAACATTCATAGAGGATGGAGAGTCCTGGAGAAGTGTTTACTTGAAGGGGGTTAGCGGGTGGCACTGTGGTCTAAACCTCTGAGCCTCTAGGGCTTGCCAATCAGAAGGTCAGTGGTTCGGATCCCCGTGACAGGGTGAGCTCCCGTTCCTCTGCTCCAGCTCCTGCCAACCTAGCAGTTCAAAAGCATGCCAGTGCAAGTAGATAAATAGGTACTGTTGCGGCGGGAAGGTAAATGGCATTTCCATGTGCTCTGGTTTCTGTCATGGTGTTCTGTTGCACCAGAAGCGGTATAGTCAGCTGGCCACAGGACCCGGAAAGCTGTCTATGGACAAATGCCAGTTCCCTCGGCCTGAAAGCGAGATGAGCACCACAACCCCATAGTCGCCTTTGACTGGACTTAACTGTCCAGGGGTCCTTTACCTTTTACCTTTTTTACTTGAAGGAAGAACACATTCAGCACCCACGTCCACTCTGCAATAATAATGCACCCCCAAACCCTGCACCCTGAAAATGAGGCAACTATCAGAAGCAGGAATGGGTGAAGCCACCTATTTCCATTCTATGTCTATCTCACAAGTATTTATGCATACGTCTACTCTGGCCCATTTCAATTTCCATCTGTATTTTTTTCCCTCCTGCAAAATGTCTGTGCAAACAATCAATATATTTTTCCAAAACAAATATTTAAATGTGGATTTTATCCCAATGTACACATTTCTAAACCTATTTCATTATTAAAATATACAATGCCATATGCATTTTGGTACATTTCCCCCCATGTCACAAAATTAAAAGACCTGTGAAAGACCTGTGAAATCTGAAGAATTCCCTGAAGGATGCAAACTGAATGAAATTCTCTTCCAATCGTAAAGAGAATTTTGGAAAGTGGTGACTGGGAAAGTGCATTATGAACTTTCCTGGGGGTAAGCCCTATTGAACTCTGCAGGGTTTGCATAGGAGCAGACATGCATAAGAGAGTGCTGTTGCTGACTATTTTAATAACACTGATATCCACATTCACAATGGATAACTTGAGAGGAGTACCTTCTTCCTCGCTGTAGCATTTGGAGACCACAAAGGATGATCCAGAGGTCTCTTGGGGGCATATTAGGCCAAAGCTTTGATGAACTGCCATAAATTAAAACCTTGTATCAAAGAGATCTCCTCTAGCATGGTTTCTTCCCAGTTTTCTCCTCCATCAACCAGAAAGGGCTAAACTGTATCATCAAAAGCATAGCCAGATGGGGCCGCGTTCATAAAAGTTTTAAACCCTGCATGCCTTCTGCTCCTGTTTTTAAAAAAAGGTCCTAGGATCTCACAGGCTGTTACATCACCCAGTCTCTTCAAGTGAAAATAATTTTATGGTTAACTACGGACCATCTGTTAGCTGCTGCTTTTTCTAACAGAGTCCATGCTCTTTATGGTTTATTAATAATTATTTATACTCTTGAAAGTGTAATCATGTTACAGGAGGCTGGCAACGTTGCTGCCAACCGCCACCATTCCCCATACAGCCCTGCAGTGCTCCCAGAAAAAACCCTTTGTGGGTGGAGGAAACAGGATCGTGCAAAGCGGACTTTTAGTCTCAGCAGATGGCAGAGATGTCAAACGGCAGGGAACAAATCGGGCATTAAAAGTTGTCCCGGTGACAAAGTTGCATTTCACACATGTCTAAGGATGAAGTTATTTTCTCCACATTCCGTTCCTTTGTCATTCCTCCTGGCACGTGGCTCCTAGTCCAGCGTCCTGTTGTCATGGTGGCCACCCAGATGCCATTGGGAAACCTGAGCATAAGAGCACTCCCCCACACACACACACACTGCAGCTTCCAGCAACTGGTATTCAGAAGCATGATTGCCTCCGACATCTTCCTCGCGTTGCACAAAGCCAGCGTGGTGTAGTGGTTAAGAGCAGTGGACTCCTAATCTGGTGAACCAGGTTCGATTCCCTGCTCCTCCACATGCAGCTGCTGGGTGACCTTGAGCTAGTCACACTTCTTTGACTTCTCTGAAGTCTCTCAGCCTCACTCACCTCGCAGAGTGTTTGTTGTGGGGAAGGAAGGGAAAGGAGATTGTTAGCCGCTTTGAGACTCCTTAGGGTAGTGATAAAGCAGGATATCAAATCCAAACTACTACTACTACTCTTCTTCTTCTTCTTCTTCTTCTTCTTCTTCTTCTTCTTCTTCTTCTTTGTCCTGATTCCACCAGGAGAATCTGGTGAAATTAATTCCGGACCTTGTGCATTCACACATATTGTCACAGCTGTCAGGTCACTGGCACCCTTCCCTAACCCTGCCAACCCCTGATCTTACTGAGGAGTAGAAACAGACGGGAAATTTGGTTCCATTCACATTTTAATGCCAACCTACCTAAATCCCAGTTCCTGAAGCTGAATTTGGGCCATCTTCACACAGTATCGATTTACTAAATGGGAACCCAGTGCCACAAGATGGCTAGAGGCTTAGATTGCTTTACCAGGAAATTACCTGAAGGTAAAAGAGTTCATCAGTGGCTTCCAATTCTTCCATCCTCCACGTTCAGAGGTCAGTGCTGATGCAGATGTTGAACGACTGGCCTAATGTGCTTCTGATAGTCCTTCTCTCTCGAAAGCTAAGCCACCCCATGGAAATTTGACAGGATGGAATGCCTTGAGAGGCAGGTGACATCCACATTTCCTTTAAGTTTCCTCCAGTTCTTTTCCCCCTCCACACCAAATCTGGGCAGAAGCTAGAGGTTTATTTATAGCTGATTGTTTCCATCACAAAAAGAAGCACAGCAGGGTTGTGGCCAGATGCTTGTTTACAGAGCGTGGATCACCTTCAAAGGGCTTTGTGGGAAGCAGCAGTCTTAGAAAAGTCAGCAAACAGGCACTCTTGGGTGATCATCTGAGCCAGAGCCAGAGGCTGACGTCACTGGGCATCGGTAAAGGTCCACAAATTTTCAGGAAGCCAGATGCCAAGCCAGACAGCCTTCTGGGCCATCCTTGCCATTGATACATCTTCACCTTCTCTCTTTGAGCATCAATAGTATGCATTGTGTAATTTTGGGGACTTAATTTTGACAGGAATGTAAAATGCTACTAAAGAAACTATTTTTCGCTGCCCCAAATTAATGTTTCTGAATATGTTTTTTATGATACCCATGTAGATATATTGTCAAAAGAATCGGTCTTATATATGATCTTGGCAACTCCAGTGCTAATTGCAACACAATGGAAAAGCAACCCCAGACACCTTTTATATGATTTGGCATTCCTTCATTAAATATAGAGCAGAAGCATCATTTTCGAGACAACCCTTGTCAAAAGCCTGGCAAATCCAGACCTATACTTAAATCATCAGGTAACGCTAATATTTCTTTACTTGGATTTTGCTATTATAACCTGTGTACAAGTGTATTCATTCTGTGTACCAATTTTATAGTTACGTGTTTTGTGTTTTAATTGTCATCTGTTGTTTTAACTGTCCTCTCTTTTATATACACGATAACATGAAAATTTAAAAACCTTGCATAGCAGTACCTGCATGTACTTGGCTGTCACTGATTCTGGGTCCCCATACTGTTGCTCTCCTTGACTTCCATTCTGTCTCAAAGGGCACCAGCCACTGCTTCAAACAGGCTGGAGAGTTGTTTGCTGGGGGTGGTTTGGCTCTCCTGCATAAGGTAAGGTGGTGGAAGAGATGGCCTACAAGTTCCCCCTACAAGCACTATGAGTCTGTGATTAACTGGTCTCCCTTCCTCTACTGGGAGGGATGAAATATCTGGTAATCTCCATCAGAAGGACATGCCCAGAGCTGGATGCTTGAAAGCTAAAGGAATGCACAAGGCCACACAAATCAAACGCTCTCCCGTGTGGCAGCTCAGCAGATGAAATTGGAGACTTGGCTTCCCAGGGAGTTGCAGAAGATGGATGAGAGGAAAGGTGACAGTGGAAGCTTTGCCCAGGATGGGTTTGAAAACCGGGGTCGCATTCTGCAAACAAAGGGCAGCCACTTGTTGAGAGGACCTCTAGGATGGAGTCAGGCTCACCTACTTTAGAGTTTCCTAGAATTATAGAACTGTAGAGTTTGAAAGGAACCCCACAGGTCATCTGGTCCAACCCCCTGGAATGCAGGAATCACACCTCAAGAATTCCTGAGAGACGGCTATCCAACCTCTGTTTGAAAACCTACACAGAAGGAGAGTCCACTGCCTCTCAAGGGAGTAAATTCCACAGTCAAATAATTCTTACCACTGTAAAGTTCTTCCTAATGTTTCATCAGACTCTTCTTTCTGGTTATTTGAACCCATTGGTTTGGGTCCTACCTTCTGCAGCAGCAGAAAACAATTCTGCTGCATATTCCACATGGTAGCCCTTCCAATATTCACCCCTCCATCTTCTCTTGTCCAGACTAAATATCCCCAGCTGCCTCAACTGTTCCCCAGAAAGCTTGGCCTCCATGCCTTTCATCATCTTGGTGACCCTCCTCTGCACACCTTCTAGCTTATCAATAGCCTTCTTAGACTGGGATGCCCAGAACCGGACACAAGACTCCAGGTGGGGTCTGACCAAGGCAGAATTGAGTGGTACTATTACGTCCCTTAATCTGGACACACTACAACTGTTGATGTAGCCTGGAATTGCATAAGCGGTTTTTGCTATTGCATCACACTGTTCTCATGTTAATCTCATGGTCTGCACTCTGTGTGCCAGGGATACATGCTGGGTCCCTCCCTAAAGTGTAAGGCCTTTTCAGTTGTAGCACCTTCACCTTTCCGCATAGATGTATGGAATGCCCACTAAATCTTACAAATGGATTGTTTTCTCTGAATCCTCCCCCCCCCCCTTTTATAGAGGAATTTTCTCACTGCGTTGACTCATTTTTATTGTAATGGTGCCTCCTCTTTATTCCATTTGTATAATGTTTTGGATGTGACATGTTCATTTATTTTATTTTGTTTCAAGCATAGGGATGTATGTTCCAAAACTAATAAATAACATTATGATGGTATTTACAGCTCCAATTACATTCAGCTCAATCAAGGGACTCACATTCCTTGCACAACACTGCTTAGAACTTAATTACAATCAAGGATCACATTTGATAAATGCATTATTTGCTTCGAATTATTATGAATGTCTCCAGAGATATCACAAGATACCCTCTATTTCCAGTTTCCAAAACTTAACTAGACTGCACTCTACCCTACTCAAATTTGCCATCCACTCATGCAATTGTGACATTTGATACAACTACACTGGTGTTTCAGTGGTGTTAAACCTGCCTACTGAAATATATCCTCCCATTTTCCAGAAGTTTTCTTCACTGGCAGATCTGCATCCAAAGCAGCTGCCCTCCCAATGAGCTATGGCCCTTCCCCTACAAAATAAAAATAAAAATGATAAGATTATTTTTGTTATTTAAATTTGCCCAGAGACTCCCCAAAATACATTATGAATACCAAAATTCCTGTACATACACCACAACTTATAACAGGATACATGTCAGGGGCATAGCTGTCAACGTTTTCCTTTTTTTAAGGGAAATTCCCTTATTCCGAATAGGATTCCTCACAAGAAAAGCGAAAAGTTAACAGCTGTGGTCAGGGCTGGTCTGGATTGGAAGATTGGGGAATGCAATCGCAGGGAGATCAGCTCCTAGCAGAAGAGCAGGGGGAATATTCGCCCACCCACCACCCACCCCAAGTCCAACATTTTCAGAAACAGAGAGACAGGCAGACAGAGAAGCTACACAGTTGAGAGAGGAGCTACCCAGCTATGAGATAGTGGCTAAGCAACCAGAAGGGAGTAGAGCAGCTGGGTGACACATCAATCAAGAGTGGGGGGATCCCCCTCCCTCCCCCCTGAACTCGGAGGTCCAAGCATGTCAGAGAACAAAGGAGATGCAGGGGGAGGGACTTCCCATTGGTGCGCTTCTTGCTGCGGAAATGAGGAGGAGTCAGAGTAGGCAACTGATATCCTTGCGGAGGGTTGCCTGTTTGTGCTTGTAACATAATGCTGAAATAAAAGGACTATAAATCTACCATATGCTCATTAATTCTTATTGGTGAGCCACCGAAGAGAGAGGGGAACTCCTATACTTGACAATACACCTGTTTTCTGCATGCAAAACAACTGCTCTGTTAATGAGCTATGGCCCTTCCCCTACCAGAAAGATGGCAGGATTCCAGTCCCCATGGTTGAGAATAAAGGACTGATTCAAATAGGAAGCTGCCTTATACCAACTCGGACCATTGATCCAGCTAGCTCAGTATTGTCTACACTGACTGGCAGCAGCTCTTCAGAGTGTCAGAGAGGAAATACCTCCCAGTTCTACCTGAAAAAGCCAAGGCTTGAATAATAATATTTTTTTATTTATACCCCACTCATCTGCCTGGATTTTCCCAGCCACTCTGGGCAGCTCCCAACTGAATATTAAAAACACAATGCAGCATTAAACATTAAAAACTTCCCTAAACAGGGCTGCCTTCAGATGCCTTTTAAAAGTAGGATAGTTGCTTATTTCCTTGACATCTGATGGGAGGGTGTTCCACAGGACAGGCACCACTACTGAGAAGGTCCTCTGCCTGGTTCCCTGTAACCTCACTTCTCGCAGTGAGGGAACCACCAGAAACTTGGGACCTTCGGCATGCAAAGCTGATGCTCTGCCACTGAACTATGACCCTTCTTCATGAGAGGAGTTACCTGCGCTTTAATTGGTTAGCACAAAACATTAGGACAAAACATTCCTAATGGTAAGATCTGTTCGACTCCCTCGAAGCTGGTGGACTCTCCTTCATTTTTAAGCAGATGTTGGATGGCCATCCATCAGAGATGCTTTAGCTGTGATTCCTGCATTAAAGGGGGTTGGACTAGATGGCCCTTGGGGTCCCTTCCAACTCTACAATTCTGTGATTCTATGGTTTATGGGGAATAAAAGAACTCCCAGGTAACTCTAGTTTTTTGTTTGTTTATTTTACATTTGAGGAAAAATCTTTCCACACGGATTTCTTCAAAAGTAAAAGAGACTTAGCTTCTTCTTTTTCAAGGAAATTGACACCCTGTTGGACACATGGTAGACAAGTTTCTCACCTTCCTGTGCTTACACATCTGCCAAGGGTGGCTTTTTTAGGAAGCGTGGGGATTTGGCATGTTTGCAGAGTGGTGATTTGCAGAATGGAAGGAAGGAAGTTCATGAACTTTTGGCCACCCAAAAACTTAGGTAAGAGCTACACAGACTTCATACCATCCATGAGAATGTCAGCCCAGATGCCTCACTTTGATAATTTTCCTACACAGTGCCTTTTCTTATTAAGGGGAAAAGAGGGGGTTGGGGGGTTGTGCAGCCTTTGTGTGGCGATTCCTGCCTCCCCCCAATTGAAATAAATAAAGACACAGGACACCAAAAAGAGGGGGTTGGGGGGGTTGCACAGCCTTTGTGAACACACAAAGCAGTCCTCTTCACGTGTTTGCAAAGTGTGCTATCCCACCTTCTGAATTCATGGGAGGCTTTTAAACAGAGGTTGGATGGCCATCTGCCATGGATTATTTAGTTATGTTTCTTTCATTGTACAGGGTTGGGCTAGATGGCCCTAGAGGTCCCATCCGGTGCTACAATTCTAGGATCCTATGAATTATCTTTTTGCTTTTATTACATTAGTGTCCCACCTTTATTCCATGACAGAATTCAAAGTGGTGTATTTAGGGTCCTATCACAATTCACGTTTCCGAGCACAATTCAAAGTGTTGGTGCTGACCTTTAAAGCCCTAAATGGCCTCGACCCAGTATACCTGAAGGAGCATCTCCACCCTCATCGTTCAGCCCAGACACTAAGGTCCAGGACCAAGGGCCTTCTGGTGGTTCCCTCACTGCGAGAAGCCAAGTTACAGGGAACCAGGCAGAGGGCCTTCTCAGTAGTGGCACCCACCCTGTGGAACGCCCTCCCACCAGATGTCAAAGAGAACAACAACTACCAGACTTTTAGAAGACATCTGAAGGCAGCCCTGTTTAGGGAAGCTTTTAATGTTTGATGCATTACTATATTTTAATATTTTGTTGGAAGCCGCCCAGAGTGGCTGGGGAAGCCCAGCCAGATGGGCGGGGTATAAATAAATTATTATTATTATTATTATTATTATTATTATTATTATTATTATTATTATTATTATTATTATCATCATCATCCTGTGTCGGAAGGTAAACATTGATGATGACATATGAAGCCATTTACATCACATCTACTTGGGCTTATAGGCCCTCAGGCCTCCTGTATCTGTTCTTTCTGCTAAGGCTGATGCTGCTGAGGAATTATATTTGACTGAGCAGCTATAGCTTGGTGGCAGAGCAGATGCCTTGCATGCAGAAGGCCAGAGAAGGGTCCTCCCTTCTCTGAAATCCCAAAGAGCTTCTGCCAGCCAGTGAGCTACATGAACCAATGGACCAATTCCTTTTGAGGCAGTTCCTTACATCATTATTTAAATCAGTCCTTTATTCAGAACCATGGAGGCTAGACTCTTGTTTTATTTTCAGAAGAAGGGCTATAGTGCTGTAGGATAATTGCTGCCCTGCTTGGAGAAGATCAAAGTACAATCCCCAGCATCTCCAGGTAGAGCTGCTGTCCATCAGCGTAGACAATACTGAGTTGGGTGGACCAATGGCTTGACTCTTTAAAGCCAGGGTGGCTTAATGGTTAGCGTGTTGGACTAGGACCTGGCAGGCTAGTCACTGCCTCTCAACCTAACTTACCTCACGGGGTTCTTGTGAGGATATAAATGAGGAGTAGAGAACCATGAACACCACCTTGAGCTCCTTGGAGGAAAAGGTGATAGATAAATGTAACAAATAAAGCAATAAGGTCTTGTTTTCACTAACCTGCCAGCGTCAAATCAAGAGAACTGAATGCCTAACAGCAGGTGAGAGAGGGGCTCAAGTGTCTGAAACCCTGGAGAGACACTGCTGGCCAAAGTCAGCAGCACTAAACTAGATATGCTGATAGCCTGACTCGTGATAAGGCAACTTCCTGTATTTCTAAGTGCAAATGGAAGAGGTTGTGGAGATTCACCTCATTGGACCACTGATATTAATGTGCATGCTTAAAACAGGATTGGTGGGATATTCTTCTTCTCAGTGTCAACTGGCAAACGGGTTGCTATTGTTGCTTTGTTTTAGCAATCACTGCCACTATTCGTATCTGTTTTTCTTCTTCTTCCCTGTTGCAATCGCAAAGGAAAATTAAAGAAATAAAAAGACGGGAGTAGTGCCAAAGTGGTGAAAGGACGGCAGGATTTCCCTTTCCCATTTTGAGCTTTTTGGAGACTCTTGAGTCTCCCCACAAAACGAGGCATCCCATTAGGCTCTGCCCACTCCTGAGAGATTTCATTGGGACAGCCCAGGTCTTGGCTCTGCTTTCCTTCTCCATTGACACTCCTCCTAAAAGCCACAGGTGCTTATTGCGTTCCGTCCCATCTCACAAGCTGTGATGATTAAATCTCTCCGGCCTGTTGAGCTTTAAAACAGCCATAAAAGGGCCATCACAGCGACCGCCCCCACATCCGTTCCCTCTTACATTTGGAGTGAGGGCGGCAAGGAGGTCATGGGACCGGCCCTTGCAATAGCCAGGGGCCACCTGCATCCCTGCTTCCTGCCTGTTTGCAAGGTGAAAAATTGGGGAATAAAAGAGGGACGCACTTGTTGACACCCACACCATTACAGCAGGCTGTGCCGGTTGACTCTACAGCAGCCAGCTCTTGGTTAGTTTTAAAAGCTGAGGGTGGTGATTAACCAAAAGAGCATGCTCGGCCAAGCAGAATATCCATGCTAGGGGGAATTAGGAAAGGAATTGAAAATAAAACTGCTGATATCATAATGCCGTTATCCCCGTATGTGGTGCAACACATTTGGGATAATACAGTGGTACCTCGGGTTAAGAACTTAATTCGTTCTGGAGGTCTGTTCTTAATCTGAAACTGTTCTTAACCTGAAGCACCACTTTAGCTAATGGGGCCTCCTGTTGCCGCTGCACCGCTGCTGCACAATTTCTGTTCTCATCCGGAAGCAAAGTTCTTAACCCGAGGTACTATTTCTGGGTTAGCGGAGCCTGTAACCTGAAGCGTATGTAGACTGAAGCATATGAAACCTGAGGTACCACTGTACTGTGTACAAGGTTCTGTAAGTTATTGTCACTTAACTTTGTAAAGCATATTGCGGAGTTGGAAAAGGTTCAGAAAAGGACAACCAAATTGATCAAGGGGATGGAGCAACATTTCTGTGAAGCAACAGGCTCTAGGTCAGTTCATATGGGGAGAGGCAGTCCTTGAGTTATTGTGGTCCTGGGCTGTGCAAGGCTTTATGGGTCAACACCAGCACTTTGAATAGAGCCCAGAAACTAATGGGCAGCTGGCACAGGCCGGCCAGGATCAGTGTAATATGCTCAAACCATTTTGTCCTGGTGAGCATCCCGGCTGCTGAATTTTCTGAACCATCTTCAGAGCCCAGTAAGCAAGTCTGAGACCTGAAAAGCACTTTCTGTGATGGGAAACTCCTGTGCAAAAAGTGCTTTTAAGTTCTTTCCCTTCCAAATGTTTCACTTGTGAGATTTCAACCATGGGCCGCCAACCACGTAAAGCTGAACTCCTGCAAGTTAAATGTGTATGTTGCTAGCCCACTGTGGTGCACAAGAACACTTTCCCCTCCTGCAATTCCCAGAAACTGGCATTCAGAGGCTTTATGCCTCTGGCAATGGAGGTAAAGCATAGCCATTGTGGCTAGTAGCCATTTATAGCCTTAGTTAAAAGGTAAAGGTAAAGGGACCCCTGACCATTAGGTCCAGTCACGGACGACTCTGGGGTTGCAGCACTCATCTCGCTTTATTGGCCGAGGGAGCCAGTGTACAGCATGACTAAGCCGCTTCTGGCGAACCAGAGCAGTGCACAGAAACACCGTTTACCTTCCTGCCGGAGCGGTACCTATTTATCTACTTGCACTTTGACGTGCTTTCGAACTGCTAGGTTGGCAGGAGCAGGGACTGAGCAACAGGAGCTCACCCCATCGCGGGGATTCAAACCGCTGACCTTCTAGACTCTGTGGTTTAACCCACAGCGCCACCCACGTCCCTTTTATTTATAGCCTTAACCTCCTTGAATTTGTCTAATCTTCTTTTGAAACAATTCAGGTTGCCTCCTGCAGGAATGAGTTCCTGCAGTTCATGTGTTGCATGAAGAAGGGCTTTAATTTTATCTGTCCTGAACCTTCCAACATTCTGTTTCATTGGATGTAGGTGAGTTCTGGTGTTATGAGACAGGGAGAAACAAAAAATTCTTTCCCCAGAGACTTCTTAGACCCTACAATCAGCAACTGAGGCATTAGTGGCAGTAGTGCCACAAAGGGCTACTCAGTTAGCATTGGCCCATGACAGAGACTCTACTGTGGCAGTTCTCCAATTGTGGAGTGCCCTCCCTGGCAAGGTTATCCATCTCCATCATTATTAACTTCCAGGATGAATTTGAAAGCAACCCTGAAATCTCTGGTTGAGAAAATGTTTCCAACTGGTTATAGAATGTTTTTTTAAAAATGAATATATATATTTGATGTGTTTGCCACAATGGGCTCTGTTGGAAGGAAGGGCTGGATAAAAAATTGAAATAATAACAACAGCCAGATTTGGAGGACATCAGTTTGTGGAAGGTTGGGTTTAATTGAATTGAATGCTATTCTAATTTTTTGATGCCTTAAGATCTTTGGCATTTGCATTTTGTGACTTACTGTTGGATTGATATCACAGTTATTTATTATTTACTTTGTTCGTAATATTTGCTTACCATGCAAAATCCATAAGCAGTTTGCTTTTTTATGTGATTATTGGGGGGGTAAGGAAAATGTGTGATGTGACATGATCGTATTCAAAGATTCCTTGCCCTGATCTGCTTCATGGGCTTCACAAATTCAGAATGCAACAATATCCCCTTGCCTGGCTCAATGCTACAGAGGATCAATGCAGTGAAGAAGACCAATGTCTTCTTGCAGTGGCAACTCCCCTTCCCATCAGCTATAATGTGTAATTTCGCCATGAGCAAGCTCTACATTTCTTTAAAGGTCGTCTTGCATCTTTTCCCATCTCCGTTTTGTCATGTATACTATCCTATTTTGCTTCACCCAAGAAGCCAGCAGCCTGCTTAATGATGCACCTAATCACTGCTAATTGTGAAAGTGCCATTCCAGGTTCAGGACACAATAAAGCAATCTCATTTCTTAATGTGTCTTTTGCAATACCCAGGTGTGTAGAGATTATTTATTTATTTATTTTTGGTGGGGAATAAGCCAATACGCCACAGGAGTGTATACTTCCCAATCTCACTTCCTTCAAGGCAGAAGCTCCATGGTGAGCCAGACTTCACCCTTCCATTTAGATTGATTAATTGACCTTTAAAAATGTACCCAGAAAATAAATTGCTCAATAAAATAAATTATCCAGTGCTTTGTAGCTCTTGAAATCCACTTTTACTTGAGAAGGGGCTAATGAAGCATGGAAGGCATTGAAGAAATGACTAATGAAGGGAATGAACCTAATAAAGAATAATTGATTAGTCATTTGGAAAAAGCTCACAGGCTGTGCAACGAATTGGGCCTCCCGCAGAAAAATAAACAGAGGCACCTTTGCTACTGTATGATCCTTGAGTGGCATGAAACCAAATCTTATTTATCCATCTACCTATCCAGTTTTGGCCAGCAGGAGTTCCTAACTTTAATCTGTGGGCCTGCACACATACAAGTGAGAGGCACAGACATTGGTCAGGTAGGGAGTCAGTCAGGTCAGTATGGAACCGTGGGCAGCTCCCAGTTCAGACAACTTGCTCCAATTAGCATTTCACACAAATGGCATCTGGAAAATCTGCAGTAGGGTCTACATAAAGAGGCTGTTCTTATTCTATCTGAAACAGAGATCAGCAGAGTAGAACAACAAATGGCAGGGAATGGCCCTTGAGAGTCCATCCAGCCCAGGTTGATTTAGGTATGTACAGTTAGGAAGTAGCATTTGCAACAACTTGATCCGGTGTCTAGGATGACAGAGAAAAGCCATCGGGACCACAGACAGAGCCCTAAGACTCTGGTCTGCTGACCTAGGGCTTAGTCACACTTACCTTTTCCCCTTCACTATCCAGGCATTGTTCTGAGCTTTAAAGCTCCATGTCTGAGCATTCTCTTTTCCTTTGCCTTGGTGCTTTCCCTACAAAATCCCACTCTTTAAGAGGTTTCCATCTTCCCATTCTTTGGTTTCTGAGGAAGCCGTCTGAAACTCAGAGCGGGGAAGGAGCTGGGCCAATTACAAGAGCAATTTGTCATGAAAAATTATTCTCCAGAGCAACATCAAGCAGTCCTTCTTCCACGGCTCAGATACTTTTTGAAAGCAATCCTCATTCAAGGTTCTCAGGAGAACTTCTGCCTTTGCATGAAGCTTGTCCTGTGGGATCCTGCAGTGATGCATGAGGTCGCCACTGAGAGGAAGTGGCAGGCAGTGCAATCCACATCAGGCTGGGCCTTTACTGTCACCACAGATGATGGTTTAACTAGCCACAATACAGAGGCATGTCAGAGAACAGGGCTCCCCTCTTCCACTTTCATCTCATTATACTCCGAGGACCGGGATTGTAGAAGACAGATGCTCCACCATCTCCTACTAGCTTGCAAAGGATGCAGATCTTCCTCTTGATTTTCTTCTTTCTGTGTGTCTCAGAGCTTGCTCTGAAGTTTATTTATTACCTATTAAATTTGTATATCGTTCCTCATCACATACATTCAAAAGGCTGCGAATTTTATTTATTGTATTTCTATCCCGCCTTTTTCTCCAAAGAACTCAAGGTGGCGTACATGGTTCTCCTCTTCCTCATTTAATCCCCACAACAACCCTATGAGATAGGCAGTGACTGGCCTAAATTCACACCCAGTGAGCGAGATGGCTAAGTGGAGACATTAGAACTCTGGTCTCCCTGATCCTAGTCCTTGTTTAATCCCAACAACCCCATAAGGTAGGTTAGGCTGAGAGGCAGTGACTGGCCTAAGATCACCCAGCAAATTTTATGAGCTGAGTGGGGATTCAAACCCTGGTTTCCTGAGTCCTAGTCCAATACTCTAACCACTACACAAGACTTGTACCTTAAAATGAGATTGAGTTGAAGCCAGCAGTGTTGCTAGTTACCTAAGAATTCAGGCCACCATCCCATGACACATGTATGCATATGTTAATTTATAGACAGAGAGATGATTCTGGGAGATAAAGATGGTGGGTTGGGTGGAGTCCCACCAGCACTGAATTTCATAGTGTGGCCAACTGGGCTTTAAGCAACTTTTAAAGAAACGAATAGCTTACAGAAGGAGGGCAAGGGGCAAGAGATGTGTGGTGTGGAGCAAAAGACTTGGTCACCCCCTGGTTGAGGCTGCCATATAAATAAATACCACATTAGCTTAATCATGTGAAAGGCCACAAAGAGGACATGTTCCCTTTCTACAAGACTCTCCATGGCAGCTGGAGAGTCAGCCTGGGGTAACAGAGAGGGTGCTGAGCAGGAACCCAGGAAGCAGGGTTCACAAATCCCATTCAACTGCTAGGTGGTCATGCACATGTCACTACTAGTGCTTTCTCTAGGCCTTATAATAGACACAGTCATGGAGGAGAAGGTTCCCATAGAACTGTAGAGTTGGAAGGGACTAAAAGTGTCATCTAGTCCAACTCCCTTCTCCAAAACATATGCATCATCAACATTTAAGCTAATCTTGCAAGCGTACAGCTGCAACATTTTGGAGATGGCTATGCTCCATCTCCACTGCTGGAGACACTATGCCTCTGCTGGCAAACACAAAGAAATGGAGTTGTCGTCAAGCCCTGTTTGTTAGATTCCTGTTGGGGCATCTGGTTGGCTGCTGTGAGAACAGGATGCTAAGCTAGAAGAGTCTTTGGACTGATCTAGCTGCAGGGCTCTTCTTATGTTGATGTGCTAAGTAGTAGTGAAGTCTGAGACCGAAGACCAGGAGTGGGAAAACTTACACTGGGAGAGCAGAGAGGAAGGCAGAGTCAAACAGCATGATCTCTGCATGTGCCGTGCCTAAAACTTCTCCTCTAATTTCTTAAAACCTTTATTTTCCTATGCTGGAGGCTTCCATTTTTCTCCCTTGCTTTGAAAGATCTGTGCACTGCAAGTCAGCCAAATGTCCACACCTTCTGCACCTATTCAATTTCCATTACAAAAAAGAAAAAAGAAAGTTCAATTTTTTAATAATAATAAAAAGTACACCGAGGCAGAACAAAGTGACCTGATTTCAACTTCTGCCTGTGCAATAGATTGTAAGGGTTGTCAGAGGCCTCCTTGACATGTACAAGATGTTTACTATAAAGCTGCAGTATTAGATGATGTCGTACAAAAGAACATAAGAGTGTGCTGGATCAGGCCAGTGGCCTGTCTAGTCCAGCACCCTGTTCTCATGGTGGAAAGGTGAAGAGGAGAGCAGTCTAGCAGGGTTTTATCAATAGGGTAGAGGTGGCAACCTTTCTTTCAGCCTGAGGACCACATTCCCTTGTTGCTCACCTTCTGGGGGGTGCATGCCAGTGATGGGCGGGGCCAGAGGCAAAAGTGGGTGGGGCATTGGGTGGGATTCTTATCTTTGTGCAGCTGGCCACATTTCAGCGATGTAAAAGTGAGACTTCCAGAGAGACACATCCTCCTCCTCCTCCATCCAGACCTGCTCACAGTTCAGGGACACATCCCAGACAGACAAGAGCTCTTGGGGAGCATGCACAGCAAAGTCATTGAGGGGTGTGACTTGGGAAGAGTCCCAAGGGCCAGACAAAGGCTTTTGGAGAGTTTTCCACCTCTGCACTAGGAGAACCAACTCCCTAAAGGAGTGTGCATGCACACGAAAGCTTATACCCAGAACAAACTTCGTTGGTCTCTAAGGTGCTACTCTTTTGTTGACTATGAGGGCCACTCCATTTCTTTTACGGGATTCTTGCCCACAGTAGTAGATATGATGGTCATCCGAATTGAATTCGCCCATTCCCATCCATTTTAGTTCACTGATGCCCAGGATGTCAATGTTTATTCTTGCCATCTCATTTTCTACCACATCCACATTCTTACATTTTCTACCACATTCTTACATTCCAGGTTCCTATGCAATATTTTTCTTTACAGCATTGGACTTTCCTTTCACTTCCAGGCATTTTCACAACTGAGCGACCTTTTGGCTTTGGCGCAGCCGCTTCATCAGCTCTGTATCTACTTGTACTTGTCCTCCGCTCTTCCTTAGTAGCATGTTGGACGCCTTCCGACCTGAGGGGCTCATCTTCCAGCGTCATAACCTTTATATGCCTGTTGTCTTTGTCCATGGAGTTTTCTTGGCAGGGATACTGGAGTGGCTTGCCGGTTCCTGCTCCAGGTGGATCACGTTTGGTCAAACTCTCCACTATGACTTGGCTCCAATACTTTGGCCACCTCATGAGAAGAGAAGACTCCCTGGAAAAGACCCTGATGTTGGGAAAGATGGAGGGCACAAGGAGAAGGGGACGACAGAGGACGAGATGGTTGGACAGTGTTCTTGAAGCTACCAGTATGAGTTTGACCAAACTGCGGGAGGCAGTGGAAGACAGGAGTGCCTGGCGTGCTCTGGTCCATGGGGCCACGAAGAGTCGGACACGACTAAGCAACAACAACAACAAGGTGCTACTAGACAATTTATTTATTTACTTCCCTAAATCTGGTTTGGGATTTCCTACGGGGTTGAGAAAGATGGCCTCCAGGGACCCTTCCAAGACTGTGATTCTTCAGTCCCTAAGCTGCTCACCTGGAGCACAAAGGGAGACAGACGTCTGAGAGCCGATCCCATGCCTGACTTGCATGTTTGGCAGTCCATGAAGAAAGCATCTTTCAAAGCAGGGTTCATAGCCCAGCAGATGAAGCTAATATGCTGCTGTTAAAATGCTACATCTGTCCCCCCGCACCCAGAACATTTCATCCGCTAAGCAAATTGTTGTTATTTTGAGGCAGCGAATCCCTAACGCAAGCGGGCTGTTTGGAATTGCTGTTCTTCCTTTAATCTGCTGTTTACAAGAGCCTGGCAAATTAAAAACGGGGAAAGAAATCCCCTCTCCCATCTCGCCTGCTTGTGCATCCGCCTCCTCAGGGCAGGAACGCTTTGGTGCTCTTCCTTCTTTCAGCATCCGTAAAACCCTTTATTGTGCTGAAAAATTATTCCTTAATTTTTATGGGGCTTCTCGGTAAGGCTGTTGACGCTGATGGATCGTTCTATATGCCTGCCTCTCCTCAGAGTTTGCTGTGAGTGGATATTGCTCCCTGGGTGGGAAAGAGAGGTAGGAAAAAAATGTCCGCATTTAATTTATGGCTTGCAATAACCGGGGTTTTATCAACATCCCACCAACAAATTATTCTTATTGTCAGCTTCCTGTTGCCTGGAGCTGTGATGATGACAATAAAGTCATGTTTTCACAAAAGATGCATCCTCAGATCAGTTGGACTGCTGACTGGCTGCAGACAGAGGTGAAGCCAGTGGTATTTGGCCTTGCTGAGAAATGGATAACAGAAGGAAGTGTTTTTCTAGGGAAAGTCACTGAGCACACGCAGAGCCTGCTGGATCAAACCAGTAACCCATTTAGTCCCGCATACAGTCCTCACAGTGGCCAGCTAGATATGCCGCCATCTGGGAAACCTTCTAGCAAGACCTAAACACAAGAACACTCTCCCCTTCTGTGGCTTCCAGCAACTGGTATTCAGACACAGTACTGCCTCTGACCATGGATAGGCAGGGCATAGCAATCACAGCCTCCAAGAATTTGCCCTGTCCTCTTTTAAAGCCATCCAAGCTCAGAGCCATCACTTCCTCCTATGGGAGGGAGTTTGACAGTTTAACTGAGTACTGCATGAAGCGTAACCTCCAAATGTCCCTATTTTCCAGGGACAGTCCCAGAATTACAAAAGACATCCCAGCTTCTGATTTGACCCTGGAATGTCTCTGTTTCCCCTGCCAGTGCCAGCACTGCCAAGCTCAGAGAGAAGGATGAACCAGAGTTTCTTTTCTGAGTGAGTGCAGAGGAGGCAGAGGGGGGCTGAGAGGGGGCATCCTGTTGCCTCCCAGGGCCTCTCCATGGCTGCCACTGCCAACCTTCTCCCTTGGACAGCTTGTTGATCTACCCACACTTGGTTGTAATTTCTGAGAAACGTAGAAAATAGCAGGATACATTCATACGAATTCTTCAAACTTACACGACCCCTTAAAAATCAGCTGATGAAGGTGAATACATCAAAACCGGGCCCTGTCCTGGTTTCTGATACATAATTGACTTCTGACTTCTGCTCAACGATTGAAACTCAGATCTTCACGTCAAATCTTACCATGGACTAACATGAACTTATCTCTACTCATAAACTCTTTAATACTGTAACGAATTATTGTGTTATACATATCCTTATGAGTTTGAGTTTGTAAACTCTGTTTGAGTCTGTAATCTCTAGTTGCGTTTGTAATCCTTGTCAGAATACATACTTTTGAATGGATTAGTTTTTGTTACAATTGCCATTGAGGCCCAGCCTCATAGGAGCGGCAGGAAGAGGGCAAGACCACTCTTGGTGGGGGGAAAGGGGGAGTGGAGCAGAGGGCAAGGAGTCTTGAGTTTTGAAGGGGGGAAATGCTTTGCGTTTCTGCATCTAATCTTGCCCCCTTGTGTGTTTTTCTTTTTGTAAAACTACCAAAGAATAAAATACAATAAAATTGGGATTTAGGGGTTTTCTCAGAACAGTGGAGGGTGTGTGTGCTGTGACCCATTGGTGTACAGTGGTACCTCAGGTTACAGGTGCTTCAGGTTACAGACTCCGCTAACGCAGAAATAGTACCTCGGGTTAAGAACTTTGCTTCAGGATGAGAACAGAAATTGTGTAGCAGCGGCGCTGAGGCAGTGGGAGGCCCCGTTAGCTAAAGTGGTACCTCAGGTTAAGAACAGTTTCAGGTTAAGAACGGACCTCCAGAACAAATTAAGTTCTTAACCAGAGGTACCACTGTAGTGGGGGTAGAAGTGCTCTATGGGGGAGGACAACAAATGGGGGAGTTGAGGAGGGTCATTTGAAGGGAGAAGTGAAATGTCTCTATTTTAATCTGAGGGATGTTGGAGGGTGTGCATGAAGAAATACTTGTGTCAGGGGTTCAGAAGGAGAGACACAGGAGGGGGAGCAAATGGAGAGTGAGGAGGAGGAGTACGAGGGGGGCGCAGGCAGTGACAGTGGCCAGAGTTATTCCACAAGCCTCTCTAGCGAATCGGAGGACTCACAGAAGGGAGCGCCGGTGGCCAGAGCAAGGGAGATTCCAAGGGAGAAACCTCAAGAGGGAGGGGCCAGCGGGGAGTCCCTGAACAGCAGCTGGAGATCAGGGCCAGCGTCTCCACCAGAGCGCAGTGGGGAGGGGGAGTCCCAGGAGTCGGGACCAGTGTCCTCACCACCAGAGGGAGGAGAGGAGTCAGGTTTGGCAACACCCACATCAGGAAGCGGGGAAACGGTCAGAAGGAAAGTCACCGGCTGGGCGCGCGTGCCAAGTTCAAATGTACAGGAGCGCGGCACAGCGGGGAGCCCGGGAAGGGAGCCAGGTCCTAAAGCCCGCCGGAGGGAGGGGCAAGACTCAGGAGGCTCCGCGTCAGAGGAGTCCAGGAAGGAGGGAACCCCAGAGGGCAGAAGGACCCAACGCAGGAAAGAGCAGCGCAAGAGGTGGAGCCGGGCTAGAATCTTAAACTGGTGTGGGTGGAGCAGTGAGTCAGAGGGGACTGAGCCGGTCTAGCGTTAAGACGTGGGCCTGCGCGCCCAGAGCTTGGAAATGGAAACTAAACTTCAATAAAGACTTTTGTATATAATATCCACTGGGCGTTGGTCCTCTGTGAGCTGGGACCTAGCGGCAGTCCTGACAACTTGTTTTTTATCTGTCCTGAATCTCTCAACACTCACCGGATGTTCATGAGTTCTAGTTTTATGAGACAGGAAGAAAAACTTTTCTCTATTCGCTTTACCCATGCCTATGTGTGGTATTTTATAAACGTCAATCATGTCTCCTCTTAGTTGCCTTTTCTCCAAACTAAAAAAAAACCCCAACACAGCAACCTTTATTCATAGGGGAGCCACTCCACCCACTTGATCATTATGATCCTTTTCCAACAATATCCTTTTGGAGGTGCACGGAACAGAACTGTAGGCCGAATTGCAAACTGCATGGTTTCTGCCATGCAAGGAGGTTTCGTACAGTGGTGAACAAGTCAACAGAGTTATGGCCCACAGGGACTCTTCACACAAGACACTTGCTGCACCTAGGCTTGGGAACGGGGAGAGATTCAATTTGGCTTGCATTTAAAGGAGATCTTACCTGCTTTGCACTTCCTGAAACAATACAAGAACTGAAACGCAGTCATCCTTCGAGATTTTCACTTCTCCAGATTTTGCAGCGCAGTTCTCCAGCTAAGGGATGTATACAAAAATTGCCTATACTGTGGCAAAGTGTGCATAGAATACCTATGTTACTGAAAGTAACAGGCAAAAAAAAAAAAAATGCATCACGTTTGGGAAAATGGCTCTGCCAAAATACGTATATGTATATGGGAAATTTCCATATTAGGAGAAATTTGCACTAAAATGTTGGTTAATTTTCATGATGACTTTTCACAAAATCCTGAGCTTTGGGCTAAAAAAATGAGAAATTGAAAGATCCCAACGTTGACAGATTCACCTATCCCTACCAAGGTTAGATTTGTCACAAAGAATAATGGAGAAATTCAAACCTCATAATAGCTGTTTTCTGCCATTGCCCTATTCTGTGGAATGACCCTCCCTCTGCCTTGCATGGAGCATCATCTATTCATTCCTTCAGATGTCTTGCGAAGAAGTATCTATTTTGCCCAGGCTGTCCCTGAACCATAAAATTGGACCCTGTTACTTCTGAATTTCTTTTTTTTTAAAAGATGGTTTAAAAAAATATTCAAAGATGATTTGGGTGTTTGGAATTGGTCTCTAAGGTGCTACTGGACAATTTTTTTATTATTTATTTATTTATTTATTTATTTAGACTGCATCAGACCAACATGGCTACCTACCTAAATCTAGAATGATGCCTCTGTTAAATAATAGAGAGAATTCCTCTAATTTCCCTCCAATGTTTATTTCCTTTGGACACCTCCAGAGGCCAATTCCCTCCCAAAAGCATTGCTGTGCAGCATGCTAGATCTCATGGAGGCCTCACTTCCCCATAGCAAGATTGTGTTCTCCTAATACCCATGTCCACAATGGGAAGGTGAGGACTGTCCTATCTTTCTTTACAAAATTCAGAAATTAGGAAATGGAGCGATAGAGGGTTCTTAATGCATTGGCCCTGCTCCAGAAAGCAGACCGAGTAATTCTGGAAGCCAGGGAGAGAGATTTGGAGCCTAAGAATAACAAAGCTGTTTCAACCATTTCTCTACAGGTGACCATAAAACAGGAGGCTTCTCAGTCTAGCCTTGGCTCTTTTGCATCTGAACAGACACAGAAGAAGGATGCGCTGCCATGCAGAAATGTAATAAATAGCTTTATATTTACAGAGTTATTAATTGGGAGTGAGTCCAGTTTCCAATAACATTACACCAACAAGTTCATTAATAATCCTGACTCGACTGCTGAGCTCTTTTGCTTCTGAAATTCATTTGTGCCCGCCGACTGTCAAGAGTTTCACTCTACTCATTCTCCAAACTGTGTAAACAGGCTGCACATTAATAATTACTTCATTCATAATTTTTTTCACGGGAGGTTTGCTTCTCATCAGTCAAAATCTTCCCTTTTTCTTTCCTTCTTTTCTCTCCTTCCGCACCTCGCGGTTTGATTGTTTATACTCCAGGCGTCTCACAATGGAAACGCCAACGATTCTTTTAAGCCAACGACGACGTTGTGCACTCCAGGCTTCATTTCCATTTCCATTCATTTTCATTTCCGGTGCCTCTAAATAACGGGCCTTTTCTGGAGGAGGGGAAAAAATCGATGCGCTCTGCCCAAACCATTTTTAATGACATCATTAACATTCATAACCAGTGTGGCATTTTATGGCAACACAGAGAGGTTCGGGGAATACAATATGATTGAGCAGAAACATAGTTTTTCATCACTTCTTGTTCTGAAATGTCAAAAAGTACCCTTTTATGCTCAATGAATTTTCAACAGATTTGATTTCTTTCCATGTCACTTAAGGTCATTGCACATTCCCCCCTCCCGTCCCTTTTATCTTATTACAGGCCGCTCAGTGCCAGCCACTGGCTCTTCCCTGCAGCATGGCTGGCTCTCAATAAGAACTGCCTGGCTGGATCAGACCAAAGGTCCATCTAGTCCACTATTCCCCTGCCAATGGGGACATAGCCATGGCCGCTCCAATATCTAACCTAGCAGGAAGCCCATCCACAGCCAACCACCTGTCATAGAATTGTAGAGCTGGAAGGTACCCCGGAGTCATATAGTCCGCCCCCCTGCGATGCAGGAATCACAGCTAAAGAATCCCAGGCAAATGGCCATCCAACCTCTGCTTAAAAGCCTCCTTTGAAGAAGAAGAAGAGTTTGGATTTGATATCCCGCTTTATCACTACCCGAAGGAGTCTCAAAGCGGCTAACATTCCCTTCCTCCCCCACAACAAACCCTCTGTGAGGTGAGTGGGGCTGAGAGACCTCAGAGAAGTGTAACTGGCCCAAGGTCACCCAGCAGCTGCATGTGGAGGAGCAGAGACGCGAACCCGGTTCACCAGATTACGAGTCCACCACTCTTAACCACTACACCACACTGGCCCACCACCTTCAGAAGGAGGCCATTCCACTGTTGAACAGCTCTTACTGTCAGAAAGTTCTTCCTAACGTTGAGTCGGAATCTCCCTTCTTGTCATTTGAATCCATTGGTTCAATGGAGCAGCAGAAAACATGCTTCCTCCATCTTCCACGTGGCAGCCCCTCAGATATCTGGAAATGTCTATCATATCACATCTCAGTCTCCTCTTCTTCAGCTCCCTCAACCATCTCTCATAAGGCTTGGTTTACAGATCCTTTATCATCTTGGTCTCCCTCATATGCTGAGGCTGTCATTTCACCTCTCAGTCTTCTCTTCTCAACTCCTTCAACTGGCTTCACCAGGCTCCTCGGTCCATCAAATTTCACCTTGCAGAAGCTATTCCAAAGGGTGGAAGAGAAGGAAAGCAGGGCCACTCCACTCAGCTCAGCTTAGCATTTTTTGGTTCCTCCTCTCCTTGAGCTGTTTTTCATTCCAGCTGCTCATTATGAAACCTTTGTAACTATGGGTTCGTCCAAACTTCCTTAGTGCCATATTTCTAGGCACAGATCCACGCTTGAATGCTCCATGTCTGAGTGTTATTGCGGTTGTTGTTTGTCCCTGCAAAAACCACTGAATCAGAGCAAATGGCAATCACTTTACCACTGACTTGGAGCACAGAAAACCCAAATTGCCATTTGTTCCAATTCAATGTTAAAGGTGGCAGGGCAAGAAGAAAGCTCTCGCATGCAGAGCTTTGAATTGTGGACCTGTGCCTAGAAAATGCAGGGCAAAAAATAAGTGTGGGTGATCCCTAAAAACCAGTGACTGAGTGTGATTTTTTTTCCTCTTCCCCTTCCAATCCCTTTGCAAACTTTGCAAAGTTGTTTTTTGTTTTTTTAAGCAGAAGAATCAAGTAAAAATCCTTCCAGCAAACAAATCCTTCCAATAAACAAAATAAAATCGGGGACAATGGTTTACAAGGGACACAGTCCAGAGAATAAACAAGGGCTGTCCTTAGTAAATAGGAACAGTTGGAAGAGCACGTCGTGCAAATGACATTGGCTGGATATTTCTCCTCCCTGTCCCCCCCCCCCATGTTAACTCTGTGCGATATTCAAATGATTCCAAAACAGGCACAACAATCTTCCTTTCCAAAAGATTTCATTTCATTTCATTTTGTGCTGTGACACCAGTGCAGAACTGTAAAAGCTGTAATTGTCGAAGCCGTCGACTGCTGTAATTTCAGGAGACGGGGTCTTCTTAATTTTTGGAAGCTGCCGTTGTTTTAATTCCCAGCCTGTCACCAGAAATGATCCATTCTTTTGACTGTGTGCGAGAACGCAGTCCACCCCCGCAGAAATCCTACCACTGTGGCGCTGTAATTATTGGGTTCACCTTTTCTTATCCCTCTTCCTTTTGGAAGGTGTTTGGTAGAAGTTTGACACTGAGCAAAGCACCCACATGTAGATGTAATCGGACTCCATGATTGTTCATTTGGCTGCCTGGAGAAAGTAACCCAACAGGAGGCTTTTGCAGCTTTCGACTCTTACCCAGCTGCCGAGTCATTAGGAAAAGCTTTCTAATTCTACCCAAGAAGGAAATGAGTCTGAATTCAAACAAGCCGCTGAGAGTTCAGCGAGCAATCTCTGCACTCAGGAGGAAGCTAAGTAAGAAGAGACACGCTAGATTTCCAACAGGCCGACTTGTGTTAACCAATCCATTTCTAGTCCTGTTTTTCAGAGCTCAGTTCTTCCAGTTCCCAGATCTCCATTCTCTGATTAGTTAGCAAAGAAGAGGCATGAATCGCAATAGTTTTTTATTATTTACAGTTGTAGCCAGCTCAACTGAGAGACAGCAAGTTGTGGCCTTTATTTCTGGGAGGTACCTTGGGAACCCAAATCTAAGAGCACAATAGGAAATCATGAGACGTGCTCACCAAATGTCAGGAGGGGACAATGCATTAAAAATCTTCCCTGTCACTCAGACTTATGCCTGGGGTGAACATGCTACTGAGGGCACAAGAATAGGCTGTGTGGCTTGTCAGAAATGTGGGGTGAGGCTCTTTGTAGCCCCACATAGGATGAATAAACATCATTTCCATATGCACTGGTTTCTGTCACGGTGTCCCGTTACACCAGAAGCGGTTTAGTCATGCTGGCCACATGACCCAGAAAGCTGTCTGTGGAGAAACGCCAGCTCCCTCAGCCTGAAAGCAAGATGAGCACCGCAACCCCATAGTCACCCTTGACTGGACTTAACCATCCAGGGATCCTTTACCTTTCTATTCACCTTTCCTCATAGTAAGGCATCAGGGGCATAGCCAGGGGGGCAGGGGGCAGCTGCTCCTCCAACCAAGTAAAGAAATAAATATACTTAACTAACTGACCAATTGTGTAACTTGGTTCTGCCTCCCCCATAATTATAGTCCCCCCCCAAAAAAAAAAATCCTGGCTAAGCCAAGGTAAGGCATTCTGGGTGAACTGGACGAGAACAGTGCCTCTACCAGCCAGTGCTTTATTACAGTAGCTAGAAATTCTGCTTTAAATTTAGCACAAAGCCAACACTTCCAAATCTTAACTAAATTTAGAACAATTTCTAGCCACCATAACGAAACGGCAGCAATGCAGGGACTCTCCAGGGCTGCCTTTCCCAGAATGCCTTGTTCGGAGAAGGAGGAAAAAGAACCATCAGGGCTAATGCAGTAACTGAGTTGTGGTCCTTCACCAAACAATAAAACAAGATTCTAGCCCTCATGGTTCTGAATAAAGGGCTGGTTTAAATAGAAATCTGCTTTATGCTTTATCCTTTATGCAGAGTGAGGCCATTGGTCCATCTGTCTCAGTATTGTCCTACACTGGCTGGCAGTGTCTCTCAAGGGTTAGAGGCAGGGAACTTTCCCATCCTCACCCGGATTGAAACTGGTACCTTCGGCATGCCAAGCTGCAGCCAGATCAATATTGCCTGCACTGACTGTCAGTGACTCTGGAGAGTTTCAGGCACAGAGGTTTTCCCCCCAATCCTGCCTGAAGATGTCGGAGCTTGAATCTGAGCATGCAAAGCACCTGTGCCATTCCCCTTAACTCACCCCAGGTCAGACGAACCACTGCACACCAGACTCTGTCCAGGGATGACCCCAGTTTAATGCATTTTAATGTCTTGGTCCATCACTGATCATCATCAACATGGTTGTTTTATTTAAATTCTTCCCTTGGAATGGGAGGGCACAGAAGTGGGAGTTTTCCCTGGACATCGGATGACTAATTGCAGCCCTGCTCACAGTGGCAGGAGAAAAGACCTGGAAGGAGACCTTGAACTGCCTGAGGGCAAACTTTGTGGGGGAGAATTTCCATTGAAAGCATCCTTCTCTCTCTCTCTCTCTCTCTCTCTCTCTCTCTCTCTCTCTCTCTCTCTCCCCACCATCTTCCGCAAAGCACCTGCGATCCTCACTCATTGAGCAACCCTTTAGCTGGAAGCAGAAGGCTGGTTTGCCTTAACCTTGAAGCCCTTGCTTATCAATTTCATCGTGCCTCTTTCTCAGCCCCCAGGACACTATGATAGATGGGGTTAATAACAGCTTAAAGGGAGTTTTTATACCTCCAGACGAATGCAAGACATTGCCGAGTCAGTTGCGTTCACGTCATCAGAAGGAAACCGGGTGTCCTCAGCTCTTCCAATGTTGCATCAAACCAACTTTTTTCACAGAGGGGAAGTCAAAATCATGCAAACGGAATAGACTTCAAAATTAAATTTGTTGGGCCTGTGGGTTTGGATGGGCAATAAATTGTATTGGGCTTTGTTTTTAATTATTTTTTTGTTTTATTGAAGCATTGTGCATTCAAGTATTTTCCCATGTCTCTCTGAAACACATGTGTAAAGGAACTAAGAAACTTAATAAATAATAATGCTTCCATCTAATTTTTTCAGAGGTGAAGTGGGGAAAATAATAATGCTTCCATCTAATTTTTTCAGAGGTGAAGTGGGAAATATAATAATAATAATAATAATGATGATGATGATGATGATGATGATGATGATAATATCCTGCCCTTCTTCCCCCAAAAAGCCGCAGCTGCAGATTGAACACAGGGATTCTTAACTGGGGAATATATTCTGCGAGTCGTGATCCTAGTGCAATGCCCTTGGTGGGAACAGAAGAGAAATTGGCATCAGGTAACATTTAAAGGAGAACCTACCTGATAGACACTACCTGAAACAATAAATGGAACAAGAGACAGCCATCCTTCAACATTCACTCTTCTCCCAATGTTGCAACGCAGTTCTCCAGCCAAGCAATGCATAGATTAGGGGCTCGTCCACAATTCCACTTCTCCTGTGTCCAGGGGTGGACTTTGGTAATCTTTCATAATATGGTGCCCTGTGTGAGGCCAAAAATTGTCATCTCCCCAAATGGAGCTTCTCAATTTTATGCCCCCTTGTCTTGACTCCCTGTGCAACAGAACTGCACACCACCCTAAATCTGGCACTGCCATGCCTAGAAAGTGTGGGTCCAAGTGGTTTTCCCCTTGCCCTGCTCCTCTCCCAGATAAAACCTGCTCTTTACCTCTAAATGGAAGGAAACAGTAATCCACAGAAAATCTGATTGCCATTTGCTCCTATGGAATGCTAAAGAATGTTTTTCGTTTTGTTTTTTAACTAGGGAAAAGCAGTGGTACAAGAGGAAGTGTGGAAAAGCCCTTGGCAGGCTCGGCCAAACTTGGCCCTCGAGCTGTTTTGGGACTACAACTCCCATCATCCCTAGCTAACAGGACCAGTGGTCAGGGATCATGGGAGTTGTAGTCCCAAAACAGCTCGAGGGCCAAGTTTGGCCATGCCTGCCCTAGGGTAAAGTGTGCATATAAATGCATTTATTCATGAAAATAACATTACAATGCAGTGAATTAGGGGAAACTGTTTGCATTAGGCAAAACTGAATGCAAATCAGGGGGTTTAAGACAAATTTGTACCCAGATGCTAGCTAATTTTCACAAGAGTTTTAAAAAAAGGAATTGTGAACTGATGTGGAAATGTGGAAAACTGAGCTTGTTTGAATAAATGAGGAAATGAAAGCAAATCAAATGAACATATCCCTACCCCTAAAAAAAACTGCATCAGTTATGGGACTAGGTCTTAATGATCAAATATCATCAAACTGACTTTATTTTAAAAGAAATCAATGCCCTCGATTCAGTACCCGAGTTAATTGCTCGGAAAACTCAACCCCATGAGAAGGCTGACAGCTACATTTAATGCTCCTGGTTTATTTTCAATGGTGCACAAATAATTAATTAGCTCCTGCGTTGTTGTTTTGGTTTCCTCCACGAAGGGTGGCAAAAAAGAGGGATAGGAACAATTAAATCCTCAAAGTCAAACGTTTTATGTGTTTTGCGAAAAGGGAGATGCAGGACTTTCTCTTGATAGCAACCTCTGATTTGAGAACGATGTGACGGAGGAGGGGGAGGAGGTTTTGGCTGTCAGGGGTTTCAAATATTTACATCCTAGCAACTCCACATGTTCCTGGAACATCCATTAATAAACAAGAGGCAGTGTTAGCCACACACACAAACACAGCCACATGGTGTGTTGTCAGCACAGAAGTTCTTGTAATATCCTGAAAGCTTTCTGAAAAATTAATTGACGAACATCTTGCTTACATCGCAAAAGAACACTTGATTCCCCCCTCCCCCAGTTATCAAATCAGTCAGGTTCCATGGCATTTTTATTTGCAAGAGGAAAGAACGGCAGAAATCCCCTGGCGTGTTTGTGCTTAAGGTAAAGGCAAAGGACCCCTGGACGGTTAAGTCCCGTCAAAGGCAACTATGGGGTTGCAGCGCTCATCTCGCTTTCAGGCCAAGGAAGCCGGAGTTTGTCCACAGACAGCTTTCTGGGTCATGTGGCCAGCATGACTAAACCGCTTTTGGCGCAACAGGACACCGTGACAGAAACCAGAGCACACGGAAACACTGTTTACCTTCCCGCCACAGTGGTACCTATTTATCTACTTGCACTGGCATGCTTTCAAACTGCTAGGTTGGCAGAAGCTGGGACAGAGCAACGGGAGCTCACTCTGTTGCAGGGATTCAAACCGCCAACCTTCCGATCAGCAAGCCCAAGAGGCTCAGTTGTTTAGACCACAGCGCCACCCACATCCATTGTTTGTGTTTACAGTGGTACCTCGGGTTAAGTACTTAATTCATTCCGGAGGTCCGTTCTTAACCTGAAACTGAAGCACCACTTTAGCTAATGGGGCCTCCTGCTGCCGCTGCACCGCCAGAGCACAATTTCTGTTCTCATCCTGAAGCAAAGTTCTTAACCCGAGGTACTATTTCTGGGTTAGCGGAGTCTGTAACCTGAAGAGTATGTAACCTGAAGCGTATGTAACCTGAGATACCACTGTATATGTGTAGCCAACCTCATCCTAAAGCCCTGAGTAGGGCCACTAAGCAAAAGCCAGCAAAACAGAGTCAGTGTGCAAATAATGGGAACACTCTGGAAGCTGCCTTATACCAAATCAGACCATTGGCCCATCCGGCGCAGTATTGCCTACACTGACTGGCAGCAGCTTTCCAGGTTTTTAGGCAAGAGACATTCCCAGCCCTACCAGCAGAAGCTCAGGATGGAATCTGGGACCTTCTGCATGTGAGATGGATGCTCTGTGACTGAGGGCTCATCCACACTGCCACTTGTCTAGAAAGCACGGATCCGGGCAGTTTTCTGCTTGACCCACACTTTCTAGGCACGTACCTGAGCAGTTTATTTTTTTCCCCTTGCCTCACTCCTTTCCAAGGGAAAGCCCACTCTTTAATGATAGATAAGAACAAACGGCAATCCAGGGGAAACTCAAATTGCTGTTTGCTCTGATTGAGCACTAAAGAGTGTTGTTGTTTTTCCATGGGCTGGGAAGCAGCAGGACAAGAGGGAGCTACAGTCTCTCCCCAAATCAGACGTCTGTGGCTAGTCAAGAACTGGGACCCCCACCACTTCCAAGAGCCCATGTAGCCAGGGGGTGGAGCCAAGGGGGAAAGGGGTGGGGCCTATGCTTCTGGGGCTAGTAGGGATGGAATGGAGCTTCTACATCTGGGGCAAAGCCAAGATGTAAGGGTGAAGCCCACACTGGGGGGGAGGGAATGTGGCACTCCAGATGTAGCTGGATTACAACTCCCATCAACTTTTTTAATGATCTATTTGTGTGTGTTTTCAAAACATTAAGAGAACAATTGGCAAAAGCGTCCCAGGGCTGATGGCAACTCAGATAGAGCAATCTTATCGAGACTGCCAGTTTTGACACAAATGGGAAATGTTGAGTACGCAATTCTCCTATCAGTACAATAATTAGTCTGCCAAGTGATATCCCCTCCATAGCGAGCTGTGGGTCATTAGAGGCTGATAGGAGGTGTTGTTTCTGTTAATAAAGCTGATAAACAACAACCTTACAAAGTCAAACGTAATGTTTAGCTCTGCCGCTTATTGCTTTGAGAGTGCTGCTTCCCACTAGGCTTCCTTCATGGGCCCCTCTGCTGCCTTCCGCCATCTGAACACCTCCATCTGATAAGCTATTCAACAATTGTGACACCAGTTCTTTACGGTGCACCCAGAAGTCCTGTGCGCTTTTAGCAGACGGAAATGCCAATACGTGGCCTAGGACCAAATGCTAGCCAGTTACACTATAATAATAATAATAATAATAATAATAATAATAATAATAATAATTATTTATTATTTATACCCCGCCCATCTGGCTGAGTTTTCCCCAGCCACTCTGGGCGGCTCCCAATCAGTGTTAAAAACCGTACAGCATTACATATTAAAAACTTCCCTGAACAGGGCTGCCTTAAGATGTCTTCTGAACGTCAGGTAATTCTTTATCTCTTTGACATCTGATGGGAGGGCGTTCCACAGGGCGGGCGCCGCTACCGAGAAGGCCCTCTGTCTGGTTCCCTGTAGCCTCACTTCTCGCAATGAGGGAACCGCCAGAAGGCCCTCGGCGCTGGATCTCAGAGTCCGGGCTGAACGATGGGGGTGGAGACGCTCCTTCAGGTATACAGGACCGAGGTCATTTAGGGCTTTAAAGGTCAGCACCAACACTTTGAATCGTGCTCGGAAACGTACTGGGAGCCAATGCAGATCTCTCAGAACCGGTGTTATGTGGTCCCGGCGGCCACTCCCAGTCACCAGTCTCGCTGCCGCATTCTGGATTAATTGCAGTTTCCGGGTCACCTTCAAAGGTAGCCCCACGTAGAGCGCGTTGCAGTAGTCCAAGCGTGAGATAACTAGAGCATGCACCACTCTGGCGAGACAGTCCGCGGGGAGGTAGGGTCTTAGCCTGCGTACCAGGTGGAGCTGGTAGACAGCTGCCCTGGACACAGAGTTAATCTGCGCCTCCATGGACAGCTGTGAGTCCAAAATGACTCCCAGGCTGCGCACCTGGTCCTTCAGGGGCACAGTTACCCCATTCAGGACCAGGGAATCCTCCACACCTGCCCGCCTCCTGTCCCCCAAAAACAGTACTTCTGTCTTGTCAGGATTCAACCTCAATCTGTTAGCCGCCATCCAACCTCCAACCGCCTCCAGGCACTCACACAGGACCTTCACCGCCTTCACTGGTTCTGATTTAAAGGAGAGGTAGAGCTGGGTGTCATCTGCATACTGATGAACACCCAGTCCAAACCCCCTGATGATCTCTCCCAGCGGCTTCATATAGATATTAAAAAGCATGGGGGAGAGGACAGAACCCTGAGGCACCCCACAAGTGAGAGCCCAGGGGTCTGAACACTCACCCCCCACCACCATTTTCTGGACACGGCCCAGGAGGAAGGAGCGGAACCACTGCATGACAGTGCCCCCAGCTCCCAGCCCCTCTAGACGGTCCAGAAGGATGTTATGGTCGATGGTGTCAAAGGCCGCTGAGAGATCCAGCAGAACTAGGAAACAGCTCTCACCTTTGTCCCTAGCCCGCCGGAGATCATCAACCAGCGCGACCAAGGCAGTTTCAGTCCCATGGTGAGGCCTGAATCCCGATTGGAAGGGATCCAAATGGTCCGTTTCCTCCAGGCGTGCTTGGAGTTGTTCAGCAACCACCCGCTCAATCACCTTGCCCAAGAATGGCAGATTTGAGACTGGGCAATAGTTGGCCAAATTGGCCGGGTCTAAAGATGTTTTTTTAAGAAGTGGTTTAATGACCGCCTCTTTCAGCGGGTCTGGGAAGGCTCCCTCACAGAGGGAAGCATTCACCACCCCGCAGAGCCCATCGCTCTCTGGAAGCCAATTGGATCCATTAAGTGGCGGGGGCGGACCATCCGAATCGGTCCCACCTCCCTGCGAAGGGGAAGGGTTGCGGAGAAGTCCAGTTGCACCAGGAAGTGATCTGACCATGGCACTTCTTTTGTTTCGCTTTTAGTTAATGTCAGATCACCAACATCCGTAGAGGTAAACACCAAGTCTAAGGCATGTCCGTGGCTATGAGTTGGGCCAGACTTATTCAGGGACAGCCCCATGGAGGCCATGCTTTCCACGAAGTCCCGAGCGGCCCCTTGTAAGGTCGTGTCGGCATGGATGTTAAAATCCCCCAGGACAACCAAGCTAGGTGTCTCCAGGAGCATATCCGCCACGACCTGAAGCAGCTCGGGCAGGGAATCCTTGGTGCAGTGGGGAGGTCGGTACACCAGTAGGAATCCTGTTCTGCCCCTATTGCCCAACTTCCAGAACATGCACTCAGAAAACTGGGTCTTCCCAATAGGACGCCTGGTGCAGACTAATGACTTCCTAAAAATCACTGCAACCCCCCCTCCCCGCCCACATGACCTGGGTTGCTGTGCGTAAGAGAAACCTGGTGGGCAAGCAGCGGCAAGGACAGGCCCATCTGCTTCATCCAACCAGGTCTCTGTCACACATGCCAGATCAAATCCTCCATCCACAATCAGGTCGTGGATGGCAGTGGTTTTATTAATCATTGACCTGGCATTGCATAGCAACACTTTCAGGTCATGTGGGTTTCCCTTGCTGATTACTGTATCCTTTCGGTCAGGACCAGACCTGGAGGCAGGGATAGTCCTCAAACAACGACTAAACCTGCCTCCTCGGTAATGACATGGTCTGGTCTTAGCATAACTCCTCCTCCTGCCCGTGATCACTGAGATCGGGTGTCCCGATACATCTCCCCTTGTGGAACCTGCCCCACCCAATCTATTGGCTGAGGCCCACTCCCAGGCAGCCATGACCCTTCCCCTTAAAAGGCAAAATACAAACTATATAATAATTTAACAGAATAATAATAATAATAAAACAAAACAGAACAAAACAAAACAAAACAAAACAAAGCAAGAAACAATAGCCCTGACTAAATGCTTATCCCACCCCAAGCAAAAATAAAATAATGAAATAATATAATATTATAAAAAACAACAACCACCATTTAAAGTGCTGCAAATTAAAAGCGATTAAAACATTTAAAACCATTGTGTCCATTGCTGCCGGTAGCTGCTCAGGCCTCTTATGCTGTGGCAGTGAGCGCAGGCCCCGCCCCCTAGGCCGGATGGAGTTGGCAGGAGAGGGAGCGGTCTTCCCACACTCACGCAAGCAGCAGCAGCAGCAGCCGTGTCCCGGAGGCCTCTCTCAGGCCTCTTATGCTGTGGCAGTGAGCGCAGGCCCCGCCCCCTAGGCCGGATGGAGTTGGCAGAAAAGGGAGCGGTCCTCCCAACACTCACGCAAGCAGCAGCAGCAGCAGCCGTGTCCCGGAGGCCTCTCTCAGGCCTCTTATGCTGTGGCAGTGAGCGCAGGCCCCGCCCCCTAGGCCGGATGGAGTTGGCAGAAAAGGGAGCGGTCCTCCCAACACTCACGCAAGCAGCAGCAGCAGCAGCCGTGTCCCGGAGGCCTCTCTCAGGCCTCTTATGCTGTGGCAGTGAGCGCAGGCCCCGCCCCCTAGGCTGGATGGAGTTGGCAGGAGAGGGAGCGGTTACCAGATGTCCCCGTTTCCCAGGGACAGTCCCCGGATTTGTGAATAAGTCCCCAGACAAATTCCATCCCTGGAATGTCCCCGGATTTCATCTAATATCCCCGGGAAACACGGCGGTGGCAGTCTCAGCAGCCCAGAGCAGTTGGCTCTGGCTGGCTTCAGGAGCTGCTCTGAAGTCTCCATATGGTGGTGGTGCAGGGGCTCGAAGATGCAGCTTCTGGGCTGCCTCCACCTTCCCTGACCCTAGCAACTAAGCTGTGAAGGGAGGCTTCCCGCTGCCTATCAGAGCTTGCTTGCATGAAAGCAGGAGGGGGCAAGGATCTCTTAGTTAGGCAACAGGAAGCATCCCTTCCCAGCTGAGGAGTCCCCGCCCCCTCTTATTTGCACGCAAGTAAGAATGGGACACAGGTGGCGCTGTGGGTTAAACCACATAGCCTAGGATTTGCCGATCAGAAGGTCGGCGGTTCAAATCCCCATGACGGGGTGAGCTCCCGTTGCTCAGTCCCTGCTCCTGCCAACCTAGCAGTTCGAAAGCATATCAAAGTGCAAGTAGATAAATAGGTACCGCTCCGGCGGGAAGGTAAACGGCACTTCCGTGTGCTGCTCTGGTTTGCCAGAAGCAGCTTAGTCATGCCAGCCACATGACCAGGAAACTGTACGCCGGCTCCCTCAGCCAATAAAGTGAGATGAGCGCCGCAACCCCAGAGTCGGTCACGACTGGACCTAATGGTCAGGTCCCTTTACCTTTTAAGAATGGGATTGGGGCTGCGCCAATGGGAAGGGAGGCATCGCGCTGCCTGAGTGATCCTTGCCCCCTCCTGCTTGCACACAAGTAGGAGTTGGGATGGGACTGCTCCTCAACATGTAGTGTGTGTTTGTTTGTTTGTTTGTTTGTTTGTTTGTTTGTTTGTTTGTTTGTTTAAAGTGTCCCCGGATTCATTGGGAAAACATCTGGTAACCTTAGGTTACACCACAGACTAAACACCCAAACCCAGAAGGGAAGCAATGGTACAACTATATTCTGCCTTAGTCAGACCTCACCTGGAGTCCTATGTCCAGTTCTGGGCACCCCAGTTTAAGAAGGAGATGGACAAGCTGGAATGTGTGCAGAGGAGGGTGACCAAGATGATCAAGGGTCTGGAAACCAAGCCTGGTGAGGAACAGTTTAGGGAGTTAGGTATGGTTAGCCTGGAGAAGAGAAGACTGGGAGGTGACACCGATTCTTCTTTGGAAGAAAAACCAAGCAATGCAGAAAATCCACAGAGAATTCAAGATGAGAAGGATTTCAGGAACATCCCCCAGTGGGATTTTCTCCAAAGGGGCTTACTTAGAAGAGACCACAGCATGCTCAAATCCTCTCTAAGCAGGCAGCTTCTCAGCCTAATAAAGCCATAATGGCATGAAACAAGAATATATCATGCCACATGGACATTTCTTCAATACGTTAAGTCAATGACCCCATTGTTGGCTTTGAACTATTGTTCAATTTGCACAGGCTGCAATTTTAAACAAGGAGCACATGATCAATCAATGACCTGGAATGGTGTGAATTGTGGGGGGAGGAGGCATGGAGGGAGGAGGGAGAGGGCTGGATAAACAACCCTAGATCTAAAGTAATTAGGAAGGCAAAGTTTTGGGTGCTACTAAGACGTGCTGGTGGCTTTTCTCTGTTTTTTGTTTGTTTGTTTGTTTGTTTGTTTGTTTTTAATCCAGTTTATATTATTCAAGGAAAGAGAGTGTGCAAAGGAGAATAGAAAGGGAAAAAAAGGAGTGGGAAAGAGAGTCACATGCCGTGAGTTCCACTTTGGAGAAGCAGTCTACCATAGAAACTGCCTAGTCGGTCTGTTGCTCCATCTAACTCAGTGCTGTTTGCACTGACTGGCAGCTACACTCTGGAATATCTTTGCCTAGGTCCTACTAGGTGTTTAGAGGCTAGCTATGTCACAAGGGACATGGGTGGCGCTGTGGGTTAAACTACAGAGCCTAAGACTTGCCGATCAGAAGGTCAGCGGTTCGAATCCCTGCAACAGGGTGAGCTCCCGTTGCTCTGTCCCTGCTCCTGCCAACCTAGCAGTTCAAAAGCACGTCAAAGTGCAAGTAGATAAATAGGTGGGAAGGTAAACGGCATTTCCATGCGCTGCTCTGGTTTGCCAGAAGTGGCTTAGTCATGCTGGCCACATGACCTGGAAGCTGTATGCCGGCTCCCTCAGCCAGTAAAGCGAGATGAGTGCACAACCCCAGAGTCAGCCACGACTGGACCTAATGGTCAGTTTACCTTTTTATGTCATACTCACAGACTGCTCAGACTACCCCCATCTTAGCCCTTGCAGGCCTACCATGCAGGTCTGCTGTGAAGATTGAAGGGTAGGAAATGAAATATTTAAGGACACTGGAAATTTGCTAAATAAATGCAAAATATTGATCGTTAATGCTGGCATATCAGTTTCAAAGCAATGCACATGCATTATCCTGTTCAAGGATGGAGAACAGACATATCTCTGTGGAAGAGCACACAGGTTCAATCCACGCTGGTATTCCTGAAACCCCCGGAGAGCTGTTGCCAGTCAGTATAAACAATACTGAGCTAGATAGACCAAGGGTATGACACAGCTTCTGATGCTCCTGAGGCTGTACTGTATCTTCTCAATCAGTCTGGTAACACATTTGCTAAAGTCTCACCAAAAACATAAAAATGCCCTTTAAATTCACCACCCGCCAAAGCAGAGGAAGAAAATGAGATGTTCCCCTTAGATTCTGGTAAGCAAACTGGTCTTATACAAACCAAGTGTATTTAATTCCTGGAAAAGACTCTTAAATGTAAAACAATAAATGTTATATGGGAAAATGGGCTCGCCAAGCTTTCCCTCCAATGGCAGTGAGGTGCCCCCTGTGGATCTGAGCATGCTCAGCTGCACAATGGTTTATTTATTTTTTAACAGTTTAGAGAATCCAAAGAATGGCATGCAGGATGAAGGCATCCATATGGCTTCCCTTCACATCCTAGCACCTGCAGATTCGCTCTCCAAGAGACACATTCTGATGCCCAGAAAATGTCACTCCTGCATAATGCAAGAACGAGGGGGAAATATGGATGGTTTTCATTTGTTGTAAGAGATGGGGGGGTGCATGTGCATGCGCGCATGGAGGGGGGTGCATTTGAGTTTGCTTGTGCACACGTGGCCTTCTCTAGCACAGATTCCCACTGCTTGCTCTGCCCAATGTTAAGCGGAGCATTCCATCTGATTCCTTAATTATTTATTGAGCATAATGGAGTTTAATGTAAACAATTACTTATGCTGGTATTAATCTTAAAGCCATTTAACTTGGCAGCGGCACAGAAGATGCTCCGAGCTCCAGCTCCATTCCAGAGCCTCTGAGATATTGTGGTGTTGGTCATGTCTGCTGTGCAATCCTGGGCAGAATGATTGCTGGGGCAAATGCAGATGCCTATGGGGCAACCATCAAAGTAAGGGGAGGATGCTTGTGGTCCTCATTTGTGTGGAGAAAATCCTGCCCCAAGAAGAGATCGGATGCCCTCCCACCAAGGATTCAAGGGACAGCTCCCTCTTGACACAACTATCCACCAGTTTTAATGGGCTGGAGACCAGTTTTCAGTAAAGGAAGACTGAGATGGCTACATGGACGGCAGCTGATGGAAACAAGTGATGGAACGTGATCCAGTGATACCAGATTTTTATTGTCTGGCAGTCATTTAAACCTCCAGCACCCCCCCCCCGTTGCCCCCTTGCCTTTTTGCACCCCCTAGGTAATCCCACCCACTCTATGGGGCAATACCAACCACTTTGGGAACCAGTGATCTAGACCAACAATTGGTGGCTTTGGTCTGACCCAGAAAAACCATGAATAATAATAATACCCCCCACCCATCTGGCTGGGTTGCCCCAGCCATTCTGGGTGGCTTCCAACACATATAAAGTCATAATGAAATGTCAAACATTAAGTGTAATACGAACCATTAAGGGAGCAATAGTCATCAGTGTTCTGTTTGGAGCACAGCGAGGCAAAGCAACAGCACCCTGGACAGCTCCATGCAGTGCTCAGGCTGAAGATTCCATAGGGGCAGAACTCAAATGTTGTTTCAGCAGCATCCCTAACTCAGATGAAGCCTTAGGTGAGAGCTACAGCTCCTACATCTCAGTATCTAGCTCCACCATCGGCGGAAAGAGCCTCTTCAGTTAAAGGAATCCAGGATGCTTTAAGGAAACAAGATAAGCCTGCCGGATCACTCCACAGGCCCATCTAGCCCAGCATCCTGCTCTCCAATGGCCAACCATGGGAAACCAGCAGCCAGGATTTGAGCCCGGGAACCCTCTCCCCTCCTGTGGCCTCCAGCAACTGGTATTGATGAGTTCAGCCTGGACAGCCAATAAAATCCAGACTCCAATGGTCGGTCAAACAGGATGTTTACTTAGGCATTGCTAGGCTAGTAAGACAAAACCTCAACTTGTTTTTAACTTCTTTATGCACTTGCTGTATGGATTTATGGTTTTGTATTCCTGTAAACTGGTCACTGTAGATAAAACTGAGCTGAACGGTAGAAGGAAGCCTCTTACGTTGGTGTTTAAAACAACCCTCTATTCAGAACCATGAGGATGAGGCTCTTATTTTATTATGAGGTGAAAGGCAATAGCTCAATGGTTAGAGCCCCTGCTTTGCATGCAGGAGGTCCCAGGTTCAATCCCCCAGCATCTCCAGTAGGGCTGGAATTATTATCCTCTGACAGAAACCCTAGAGAGCCACTGCCAGTCAGTGTAGACCAAGGATCTGATTCAGTATAAGGCCGTTGGACCAAGGATCTGATTCAGTATAAGGCCGTTTCCCATGTTCCCTTTTGCTGTATTCTGCCTGGGGTAGAGGAGTGGACAGCGCCGGGTTGCAGCTTTCAATAGCAACCAAGAGTTAACCATAATTCCTCCAGGCTGCTTTGGAAAGCATGCAAGTCAAGGTCACCAGGTGGCGGTAGGTTGGCAGGAACAATTTATCCATGGTGGATAAATGAAATAACAATGCAAGCTTCTGTCGTGCTGTGCATGGTTCCCTAGGGCTATTTATTCCTTTGCACTTTTCAGACCTGGTTTAAAAGCCTTTTGCGCCTCCATGAACCGGAGCTCATTGGAGAGGCTCTGCTGATTAAAGATTGGGGCCAAAACTCTGTAGAATACTCCAGGATGGCACCACGGCCGCTTGACAAAAAGCTCTTGTGTTTGGAACTAATTATGCTGTGGTAATTGCCTTTATCTATAATCATTGTGGCATGTTTTCTCATTAGGCTCCATTGTGAGCAGAGACAATCCAAAGTGCCTTCCTTCTGCAAGTCGGTCCCTGTGATAGCTCAGAGCGTCACCAGCAACATGCCCTCCGGGGCTCCGGAAAGTCCCTTCTGAGCAACTAGAGGGGACTGGCTCTTAATTGAATGGGGACAAAGATGTAGCTGGGGCAGAGGTCCGTGCAAGTCAGGGATTCTGCATCATTATAAAGCACAGAGGTTTTATAGCCTCACAATGAGGGATGGGAAGGCCAAGCAGAGGAAGCTGGAGATGGCATTAAAAATGGGCAAGAGAGCTGATTTGTTTGCATTTCAAGGTAAGTAATCTTTTGTAGCGGTCGGAGCATCGGACTATAGGAGCTGGGCGGGACCAGGGTTCAATTTCCCACTTAGCTGTGAAGCTCACCAGGTGGCCTTCGGCCAGTCTCTGCCTCTTAGCCGAACTTATCTTGCGAGGAGGGAAGCATGCACACCACCTTGAGCTCCTTGAAGATAAAGGTAGGATGGAAATGAATCAGCATCATCAGCATCATCAGCATCATCAGCATCATCAGCACAGAGGGTTGGGCTAGACAATCATTTGGATCCCTTCCAATTCTACAGTTCTATGGTTCTGTGAAATAAGGAACTGAAACACAGCCATCCTTTGAACTGTGCACTTCTGAATTTTGCAGCGCAGTTCTCCAGCCAAGCAATGTGTGCAAAAATGCATAGGCAAAGGACTTTCGCACGCCTAGAAAGTGTGAGTCCATGTCTTTTTCCACCTGCCTTGCCCCACCCTCCAGATCCAGTCTTAAGGGAGCTGTTTCCAAAAGATCAAATCAAGTGAGCCCTCAAGTGCTCTCATCCATATTTCCCTTTGCACCATGATTTTTTCCATCTGTCCCTGCTGTCAAGGCACAGGCACAATAGGTTTTTCTTTTGTCCCACCACTTTCCCCAGGAAAACCCATGATTAACTGCGTAATCCGAACAAATGTCAAGCCACAGAAAACCCCATTGGCATTTGTTGCAATTCAGCAGTAAACCAGGAAGAAAAACCTCTTCGGCCTGTGCCTAGGTGTCATGAGACAAACAGAAGTGTGTATTGGCAAAACTTATTGGTGTTTCGCAGCTTTCTGACTAGTTGCAGGACCTTAGCCAGACCTAGCAGAGTAAACGCAGAATCCACAGAAGCAATTGGCAACTTGGCTGCAGACAGGATAGACGAAGCAGGAACCAGGAACTTGTAGTTAGGTGTTTATTATATACAGTGTACTATTTACAGGAACAGAACACGGATCTTTAGCTAGCTCTCTCTCACACAGCTCTCAACTCCTACACTGACACTGAACCAATGAACTACTGAACTAACACATTCCAGTTAGTAGGCCATTAATTATGACTCTCTTGAGAGAGCTTGACCAATCATGGAGCTGTCTCCATGCCTCTGTATCACCAGGCAGACTTACTCCTTCACATTGCTTTTTGGCTGTCTCTGTGTGAGTAGCTGCACATACACAGTTTCCCAACAGTGTGGATGTACGCTAAGGTAAAGTGTGCATATAAATGCACATATATGGGACACACACACACACACACACACGATTTGCTTTGCAAAAAAAATGCATATATTGGGGAAAATTGCATACAAAAATGTGTCTATTTGGCAAAAATTTCAGGCTTATTCTGGAGACGAGCACAATAATGATTGAGATGGTTTTAAAATTAGCCCTGGTGTTTTGACAAAGGTCTGTTTCTTTTTTGAAGTGGCTCATTGAAGCCAATGAGATCTGTCCAGCATCCTGTTCTCACAGTGGCTGACCTTTATGGGGAACCCACAAGCAGGACCCAAATGTAAGAGCACTTTCCCCTCCTGTGGTTTCCAGCGGCTGCTATTCAGAATATCGACTGCCTCTGACCAATAGCCCTCTCCTTCTGCTCTTCCTGCTCCTTGATTGTTCTCTAAATTTGGTTTACCCCTCATTTCAGGTTCCAGAGTTCTGCTTCAGCCAGGAGAAGCTCTAAAATTAATTCCAGTCTTGGAACGTGCACAGGTTGGCAAGACTTTCAGATCCTTGGCTTCCTTTGCATCTTTCACGTGCCTTGGCTGGCCCAGATCTGTATGATGATAATAAAACACTGCCCAAAAGTCATTGTGATCTGATTATATACAGAAGTGCATCCAGATTCTTTCAGTGCAGTGTTTTTATAAAGAGGCAGTTGCTCAGTAGTAGAGCACCTGCTCTTCTTGCATAAGGGCCTTTCTTCAACCCCCAGGAATGGTGCTCCTGCCCTAGAGTGTGGGAGAATTTCCCCCCTAAGAAGAGGAGTCAAGACGGTCATGACTGTGGAGGTGAAGCATAGCCATCTCAGCTAGTAGCCATTGGTAGCCATTAATACAACAGTATTTCTACAATTAATAAACAGAACAGTGGAGCTCCCACTTCCAAAATAAGAGCAGTTTGGGTCCAGGGAGAAAGTCAGGTGGTCTGAGTTTTAGAAATACCGTGGTTGGATACCAAAGACAAAAGCCAGCCCCTAATGTCTCAAAACCAGACTCCTGGTCACTTATTATAATGTTGGCCCACAAGTTCCTTGTGGGAAATGTTTGAGCTGTGATCATGTCGAGGAAGATGCTTCTACATATTGATCTCGGGGGGGGGGGGAGCCCTGAAAGGTAATCCTGAAATATGACTCTGACCTTTTCAGGGTTCTCTAGCTGTGACACTCACCATTTTTCTCTTCCCTCTTTGGCTGACAGGAGAGACGCAAAGGACCAAAGAGGAATAAACAGAGATTACCGTAACGATTTCAGTGGCTGGATAGAATTCCCAGTCTGTGGCTGATGCTGCTCTGGTTCCATCATGGGTCAAGTGGAGCCCATCCCTGGCTATCCCAAAGGTGCCCCAGTGTCCAACATATCCAAAGCCCATTTTGGGTGTACAATGCTGATGAACATGAAGTCTCTCTTTAGCTAGTCATGGATAGGAAGCTGCCATATATCAAGCCAAAACAGTGGTTCATCTAGTTCACTATCCATAGGTAGACAACATGGTGTCCTCCAGATGTTGTTAGACTCCCATAAGAAACTATGGACAATGTTCGGGGATGATGGGATCTGGGAGTTCAACAGCATCCCCACACCTGCACTATAGCTAAGAAAAATGATTGGCCATCAGCTTAGATTACCTTTGAAAGACAATTAAACAAATTCATGGAGGATAACTCTACCCATTACTATTAGTTATGAGCTAGCTCCAGGTGGGGGACGCGGGTGGCGCTGCAGGTTAAACCACAGAGCCTAGGACTTGCCGATCAGAAGGTCAGCGGTTCGAATCCCCGTGACAGGGTGAGCTCCCGTTGCTTGGTCCCTGCTCCTGCCAACCTAGCAGTTTGAAAGCTCCAAATGCAAGTAGATAAATAGGTACCGCTCCAGCAGGAAGGTAAACGGTGTTTCCGTGTGCTGCTCTGGTTCGCCAGAAGCGGCTTAGTCATGCTGGCCACATGACCCGGAAGCTGTAGGTTGGCTCCCTCGGCCAATAAAGCGAGATGAGCGCCGCAACCCCAAAGTCGGTCATGACTGGACCTAATGGTCAGGGGTCCCTTTACCTTGACCTTTTATCTCCAGGTGGGAGGTCAGCCTTCCCCCTCCTGGTGTCCTGCAATTGATGCTGGACTCCAACTCCCATCAACCCCAGGCAGCATTGCCATTGATTGGGGATGGTGGGTGTTGGAGCCCAACTAGACCTGGAGAGCACCACATTTTATCAGTGGACTAGCAATCCTACTGATGAAGGGATGTGGGTGGTGCTGTGGTCTAAACCACTGAGCTTCTTGGGCTTGCCGATCAGAAGGTCGGTGGTTCAAATCCCCACGACAGGGTGAGCTCCTGTTGCTCTGTCCCAGCTCCTGCCAACCTAGTAGTTCAAAAGCACACCAGTGGAAGTAGATAAATAGGTACCGCTGTGGTAGGAAGGTAAACAGCATTTCCGTATGCTCTGGTTTCCATCACGGTGTTCCATTGCACCAGAAGCGGTTTAGTCATGCTGGCCTCGTGACCCAGAAAGCTATCTGTGGACAAACGGCAGCTCCCTCAGCCTGAAAGCGAGATGAGCGCCACAACCCCATAGTCGCCTTTGACTGGATTTAACTGTCCAGGGGTCCTTTACCTTTTTTATCCTACTGATCCTTAATCAGCAGAGCCTCTCCAATGACTTCCAGTTCATGGTGGTGAAAAATGCTTTTAAACCAGGTCAGAGACGTACAGAGGAACGAACAGTCCCAGGTAACCATGCAAAGCATGACCAACATCTGCATCAGTATTTCATTTATCCACCATGGACAGGACTTTCAAATTGCCCCCCTCCCCAAATGACCTTAACTTAGAAGCATAGAATAATAGAATTGTAGCACTGGAAGGGATCCCAAAGGCCATCCAGTCCAACCCATGCAAAGTAGGAATCCCAATTAAGTCTCCCCGATGGATGGCCACCTCACCTCTGTTTAGAAATCTCCAGTGAAGGAGAGTCCATTGCCTTCTGACAGAGTCTGTTTCACTGTCAAACGGCTCTTGCCATCAGAAAGTTCTTCCTAATGCTTAGTCAGAATCTCCTTTCTTGTCATTTGAATCCATTGGTTCGGGTCTTAAAATGTGGAGCAGCAGAAAACAAGCTTGTTCCATCTTCTATGTGACAGCATTTCAGATATTTGAAGATGGCAATCATCTTCAGTCTCCCCTTCTCCAGGCTAAATATGCCCAACTCCCCCAACCCTTAGTCTGTCTACTGTGCTTTCCAAAGCAGCCAGGGGAAATTATCAGAGATTTGTGGTTGCTATTGCAAGCAGCAGCAACCCTGCATTGCCCCTCCTCTCCCTCCTGGCAGAATGTGGAAAGTTGCCTTATATTGAATCAGACCCTTGGTCCATCAAGCTCAGTATTGCCTACACTGATTGGCAGCAGCACTCCAAGGTCTCATGCCGGTGAAATTTTCAACCCTTCCGGGAGATGCTGAGGTTTGAACCTGGGACTCTTCTTCGTGGAAAGCTCTTCTGCAGATTTATACATGCACACGATCTGTCATCCATGAAATTTTCTAATCCCCTTTTTGAATATCCTCAAAGGTGGTGCTCATTGCAACTTTCAGCAGCAGTCAATTTCCCAAAGATTGCATGTTTCTGTGGGGAGGTGTTGCCTCCTGAATCTACTCTGAAAAAGTCCCACTGGGGGACCCTGAGCTCTTGTATCATTGGGTAGTGGGGAAAAGGTCTTGGAGGCCCCCAAGGAGAGGCAAACTGCTATACTCATTTACCCTACAATTGCCTCTCCTGTACTAATTTGCCTCGTAATTTAGTTCCTGTACTAATTGTATTCCAGACAGCCATCTCTGCATAATTTTCGAGAGAAACCTCAACAGCTGCAGAGTGGCACTACAAGATGCCAGCGGTCGAAAAGAGACGAGATATGGGAAATGTGTGATTGCATATCTTATATCTGGAAGGTTATTGAGAAATTTTTCGTTTTTAAAACAGCAGCCATATGTGATCAGGACTGGGATTGTGGCATATGGGAAGAGGAGTTTAATCCGGCCCCCTCTAGGGATGGGTGGATATCTGTCCATTTCATTTCATGCAGTCATGGATTTCACAAACCACCTAGGTCAGCCAGTCGCATTGATGTGCATGCATTAGAGTGCATAGGCGCCAGAGAGCAGGAGGTGCATCTGTCCTTCCCCAGCTCAGAGACTTGAATTCAGAGACTTGGGAGGTGTGGATGAAACCTGAAGAAAGGATGTCAGTTCTAATAAGCCAAGTGAACTAAATGTTTCAAAAGTGCATCCCTGACACCTTTACAAAAAGGGGAAACAGGGACAAATGAAAAAACTGGGCTGCCTTGGGTTTTAAAAGTGGATGGAGCAGCCATGTCTGAACTGTCTCATTATCCTTGCCATCTCTGACCAACCTCTCTGTGATGTACAGTTCCTGGGACCATCTTCACTGATTGTTCCTGCCCTTATTAGAAACTTTCCAGTCATCCATACACAACCAGTCTCCTCACCTTGTTTCATGCATGGACCAGGTCTCCCACTCCTGTCTTGCTTGTGGGCTTCCCATTATGAGTAATAATAAAAAGGTAAAGGGTAAAGGACCCTTGGATGGTTAAGTCCAGTCAAAGGCGGCTATGGGGTGCGGCGCTCATCTCACTTTCAGGCCAAGGGAGCCGGCATTTGTCCAAAGACAGCTTTCCGGGTCATGTGGCCAGCATGACTAAACCGCTTATGGCGCAACAGAACACCATGATGGAAACCAGAGTGCACGGAAACGCTGTCTACCTTCCCGCCACAGTGATACCTATTTATCTACTTGCACAGGTGTGCTTTCGAACTGCTAGGTTGGCAGGAACTGGGACAGAGCAACGGGAGCTCACCCCGTCACAGGGATTCGAACCTCTGACCTTCCAATCGGCAAGCCCAAGAGGCTCAGTGGTTTAGACCACAGTGCCACCCGTGTCCCTATGAGTATCTGGTTGGCCATTGTGAGAACAGAATGCTGGATTGCATGGGCCACTGGCCTGATCCTGCAGGCTCTTCTGATGTTCGTATGTTCCTTTGATTGCTTTCCTAAAACATGCATTTTTGCAAACTTTTCTTTTTGTAAAATATAGATTTCTTGTGACAACATTTTTCGGAAGCAAAACTGCACTGCAAAATCTGGAAAAGTGTGTCATCCAATGGAGAGCTGCTTTCCAGGCTGTGAGCAAGATTGGGGAATCAGCAAATCAGGTCAATCTGATCGTCCACTGAAAAGAGCAGACCAAACGCTTTTTTGCCAGCACACCAGGAAGAACATTCAAAACAACCAAATGTGGATAAGTAGGTTATATTTATTAAATATAACAGCTTGAGGATCTGCAAAACAAACTAGCTAGTCAGATTCAACCAATGTAACTAAATGGCCATAATGTTCTCCCCTAGGGAGATACTACCTTTCCCCTTTCTCCAGGGGAGGAGGAGTGAGGCAAATTCATCCCCTCCATAAATGGGGAAACAGCATTTGTCCAGCCCCAGTTTGGAGGGTGGAAAGACACAAATGACCCAAAATAACTGGAAGCTGCAGCAAACTGGGTGTGGATGTTCAGAAGTTTAAATGGAACAAGAGGAAATTCAGAAAGTGTTGGCTCCACATCAGAAATTTGGGGTTTCAAACTCTGGGGAGAAGATTTGGATGAAGGGCATTTGAGGAAGCATCTCTTCGTTCAATAGTTCTCAGTCATTCCTCATTTCCCTCCCAGTTGTTTTACTCCATCACAAGAGGGAGCAGGATTTGGCCCCTTGATGGATAATTCACACTCAATCTCTCTCCAAAATGTCTTCTCTTTTGCAAAACTGATGATATTTACTTTTTTGTAAAAGGCAAAGCTTGGAAATAAAATCTGGGCTAAATGTACACATTGGAGATAAAATATTATTAACTTCTCGACCTGAGCAAGAGTGATGGTCACTTTGGGAACGATTAGGGTGGAGGAGAAATGTTTAGAGCAGCAACTGAGGCGTGAGGTAATGAAGATTTATTGAGGATCACGGATGACATGAGTTTATTTAGGATCCCGTAAACCGTTCCAGAGAGACACAAAGGAAGCAAAACACTGTCATAAGGGGTGTCAGCACAATAGGGAATGACATGTTACTCTCTCAGAGGGCAGCTTTCTGGAACAAAGAGGTGACCCAGTTGCTGTGAAAATAGTCAGCTGGAAACCTTAATTTGGGAGCAAACATTAGAGACATGAGAGCTTTTTCTTGAGGGCTGTGAGATCCTCATCACAAAGCCAAGTTGCAATGTTCCATGCTAAAAGTTGGGCACCACACTTGGTAGCGAAGCACAAAATGCTCTCCATAGCAGTCAGCCAAACCCTGTCCCCTTTCTTGTGTAAAACTTTGCTCCCTACAGATGAGGCACTTTTTAATGGCTTCTTTTTCAGGGAACAAAAGAACTTCACACCAGAAAAAAAAATATTAGAAAGGGAACGGGGGTTGGGATGCCCTTCTAAGTTCCTTCCCAAGTTCCCCTCTTCCCCAAGCATAGGGGGGGAAACACACATTGGCTAAGTTAAAAATTGGTATACTTACAAACACTTCAAAGGTCAGATTCATGTGCTTTTCCATACATCAGGCAGAAAACACAGTCAGTCAAGCTTGGCTTAGTTACAGTGGTAAAGGTAAAGTAAAGGTACCCCTGCCCGTACGGGCCAGTCTTGACAGACTCTGGGGTTGTGCGCCCATCTCACTTAAGAGGCCAGGGGCCAGCGATGTCCGGAGACACTTCCGGGTCACGTGGCCAGCGTGACATCGCTGCTCTGGCGAGCCAGAGCCGCACACGGAAACGCCGTTTACCTTCCCGCTGGTAAGCGGTCCCTATTTATCTACTTGCACCCAGAGGTGCTTTCGAACTGCTAGGTTGGCAGGCGCTGGGACCGAGCAGCGGGAGCGCACCCCGCCGCAGGGATTCGAACCGCCGACCTTTCGATCGGCAAGTCCTAGGCGCTGAGGCTTTAACCCACAGCGCCACCTGCGTCCCGAAGTTACAGTGGTAGAAGTCCTTAAATTATTGGTATATGAACACAGCAATGGCTTGTAAGAGCCATGTGGTCTGAGCTAAAGCAACCAGATGAAAACATCTTCACATGCTGAACCTCTGTGGTTGACTGAAGGTGAACAATCAGCTTGATTTCCTTTGTCCCAGGGTGAGGGGGAGTGACAGTGACATAGCTAAGCCTGGCAGAACTTCTTGCTCCATGGTGTTAACCCCTTCATGCATTAATTAGACTTAAACTTGTAAGTTATATGAGACTGGTTATCCCACAATTTCATCAAATTTCTCTGAGGTATTTCCTCCTTTGTTTATTACACCTCTATTTGACTGCCAAGTCTCTCAGATCAACTGCTCAAATTGCAGCAAGTTCATCTTTAGTCTTCCCATGTTGCCAAATTAATCATTTTTTACCATCAGAGGTATTGTCTACACCAGGCATGTCCAAAGTCCGTTTCAGGGGCCTAATCCAGCCCACCAGTTGGTTTAATCCGGCCCCTGTGGCAGTTTATTTCCTGGGGTAAAATTCTTAAAAACCTCAACAAGTTCAATCCTAAAAGAAGGCCAACAACTTTGGTTGCCCCTTTGGTCGGCTCCCACGGCCCTTCAGTTCATCAAATCTGGCCCTTTTAGAAAAAAAGTTTGGACACGACTGGCAGCAGCTCTCCAGAGCTTCAGGCTGAGGTATTTTTCACCGCTCCCTGGAGACATCAGGGATTGAACCTGAGGCCTTCTGCATGGAGAGAAGCAGCTCTACTGCTGCAGTACAAGGGGCAAGCCATAGCTCAGTGGGAGAGCATCTGCTTTGCATGCAGAGAGGGATATTGCTTCATCTCTGAGGAGAGGGGAAGCTTTTGCAGAAACCATTAGGAAATTTGGGGTGCAGTGTCTGCAAAATTCCAGTGACTCTGGGGCATGGGTCCAAGCTGCTGCTGCAGACATCAAGTGCAACACACTTCACCTTTATAACTGCTCTAGGACTTGTCCATTGGCATCTTCTACCTGGATTCATATTCATTCATGCTCAGGGATCACTTCTGCTGCAAAAGGGCAGTGCAATTGTGGAAAGGCTTTGGAAGTGAATGCCGTGGCTATAAATTGCCCAATGTGTTGCTTTGCATTAAGAAATGGTGGGGAAAGAATAGATTTCCGATGTGTAAAGACAACTTTATGCCACATATAAATCTGAGCAGCCAAAAGCTTAATTCATCACAAACTGGAATCCTTCCATCATTCAGCGCTATTTAAAAAATTTAATCAAAATGGTAACCTATTAAAACGGACAAAGGTTGGCAAAGGATTTGCTGTTCCCTTACATTAGAAAACCCAGTGGAGGCCCAATAAGCAAATGAAATGGATTTCAGGTGCCAGGGAACATCAGAAGGAGCACTGCAAGGCCTTTTGGCTGGAGAGACAGGCATTGACCCTCTCTGGCATTTCAGTTCTGCAGGGGAGAGATGGAACCTGTCAGGAGAAGCCTCCCACATCAGCCCTTTTGAAATGAAAAGAAGCACCTTCAGGTGCACTATTTCAGTGGGGATTTCCCTAGAGCAAAAGGAGGGAGCCTTTTCCAGCCCAAGGGCCAGATTTCCTCATGGGGCAACCTTCCAGGGGCCACATGGCAATGCGGCAATGCAAGGCCAGAGGCAAGAAGTGGACAGAGAACAGATGGAAGTCTGCTCTTTGTGATGGAGCCTGTAATGCAACCCATGCAAAAACAAGAGGTTTCTACACACACAAACACACACACACCCCTCCATCCAGGCAAGCAGAGGGCCTGGCCACATTGCAACAGACTCAGCTACATTAGCCATGTTACAATGCTATGACTGCATTATAAACATGTGGCATCAGGTGGCGCTGTAGAGCACAAAACTTTACCTCTGTATTTTTAGATGGAGTTTTTTTTTCTTTTGTTATAACAAATTATTATTATTATTATTATTATTATTATTATTATTATTACGCTGCCCATCTGGCTGGGTTTCCCCAGCCACTCTGGGCGGCTTCCAACCGAATATTAAAAACAATACAGCGTCAGACATTAAAAACTTCCCTAAACAGGGCGGCCTTGAGTTGTCTTTTAAAAGTAAAATAGTTGTTTATTGCCTTGACATCTGCTGGGAGGGTGTTCCACAGGGCAGATGCCACTACCAAGAAGGCCCTCTGCCCGGTTCCCTGTAACTTGGCTTCTCGCAGCGGGGGATCCGCCAGAAGGCCCTTGACACTGGACCTCAGTGTCGGGGTGGAACGATGGAGTGGAGATGCTCCTTCAGGTATACAGGACTGAGGCCATTTAATTTATGACTTATTTAATTTAATTTATGACTTATTTAATTTAATTTATGACTTATTTATAGTGGGGGGGGGGTTACCTGTGTGTAGCCAAGACTGACCTAAGTCAGGCCACTGGGTCCATTCTCAATCACTATTGTCCACAGCAGCAACCAGCAGTGGCTCTCTGGGATTTCAGACAGAGAATATCTCCCAGCCTTACCTGGAATTGTTACTGGGGAATTGAACCCAGAACCTTCATCATGCAGAGCAGGTGCTCTAACCACTGAGCTATGGCTCTTCCTACCACCCCTAGATGAACCATAATCTCCAGATCCCCAACTCTTGCAAAACTGGAGATATTAAGCAAAATGTCCAGGCACTATGCTTCTCAATTTTTGTATGAGAAACTAGATGGTTCCCCGCCCCCTTTTAGAGTTGTACTTTGCCCCCGCCCTGGAAATATTCCTGCAGACACCCATGCATGTAGCCCTCGGGGTGGGGGCATCCACTTCTGCCTTATAAACATGTGAACTGCCTTGCTAAATCAGACCAAAGGCCTATCAAACCCAGCATCCTGCCTCCAAGAGAGCACAGCCAGATGTGTCCACAAAGAGCACAAAGGCAGAGGCCATTCCCAGTATCTGGTACCCAGAGATTTGCTGCCTCTAACAGTGGAGGCTCTGCTGGGGTATCTGGCTAATTGATAGTGCTCTCCTCTATGAAGCAGAGGAGCCACTCTTCCTGAAGCTGAGGACTCAGCTGCATTAGTCAAAAACCAGCATTTTAAATGTGTTATAAACGTGCAACATCAGATGGTGCTGTAGAGCACAGAACTTTTCAATGTGATTTTACATACTGTAGTGGTTTTTTTTCTTTCATTATAACATTTTCTTTTTCTTTTTTTAATTGCTTTTTATTACATTTTCACAAACAGAAATAAAACAAAATAAAACAATCTTTTATCGTCATCATTTTATGTCATCTTATTTACACTGCGTATATTATAACATTTTAATTTATGACTTATTTATAGCATTTTTTTCCTGTGTGTAGATCCGCCCTGAATGTTGGAAGATCCAGTAATTTTACATGCAAGTGCATAGTTGAACTCCCACAAGAGGCAGTGATGGCCACCAACTTAGATGGCTTTAAATGAAGATTGGGCAGATTCATGGAGGAGGAGAAGGCTATCGATGGCTACTAGCCTGTGCTTTATTTCCCCAGGAAAAATAGGTGTCAGAACTCATCATGAGGTTGTTACATTGGTCACCGGGCAACTTGGGGCAGCCCTGAACAGATGCCAGTTTGACAGCAGCCATGATCACCGCTATATGGAACATGGATTGAAGAAAAGGAAATATGGATTTGGCCCCACACCATAGCTTGACCAATCACAGTTAGGAGTTGCTAGGAGCTAGGTGGAGTCGAGGGGAAGTGTAGACTTGCACACACTGACCCATTTCTATTTTGACTTGAAATGTTCATTTGCCTTGACAGTTGGAGGCAGCAATGCTTCTGAAAACCAGTTGCTGGAAACCACAGGAAGGGGAGACGGTTTGTGCGATTGGGTCCCCCAGGCATCTGGTCAGCCACTTTGCAAACTGGAATCTGGGCTAGATGTGGCCCCTTTGGCCTGATCCAGCAGGCTCTTCCTGTCCCCTTACGTTTCCTCCCTGCCCGTCCACATGAACTTCAAGCAGAGCACCAAACGGTTACAATGCTGAGTCCCAGCGATCAGCTTCCTATAAACACCATCTCATACCATCAATCATACCGGCTGCATCCCCAGCCAGTGGTCCTTCTGAAGCAGACCCATCCATCACTGCTGAGGCATCAGCCAGCGGAGGAAGTGGCAGGCAGTGATGGAAAGAGTCAGCCTGGCAGACACAGCAGCAAAAAAAATAAATGCCTGCGGCTCTGCAGCTTCCAAGTATCTCTCTCTTTTTCTCTTTTTGAGACTCAAGGGATGGGGGTATTAACATGACTCTCTTCAATGGAGAACCCAGCTGGGTGTTGTAGTGGGGTACAGCCTCCTTTCCCCCTCCTAAACTATTTCAGAAATGATTAGGCTCCAAAGTGGTGGCAACAAACAGAGCAATCCTCCCTTCCCCACACAATTGATGAGTGGGTGGGGGCGAGATCCACTGGTGATCATATCACAATCATAGGAACATAGAACTGTAGAGTTGAAAGGGGTTCCAAGGGGCCATCTAGCTCAACCCCCTGAAATGCACGAATCACATTGGGAGAATCACTGACATGTGGCTATCTATCATATGCTTTCTCATATGACATCAAGCACCCCACAGAATTGATTGCGGTAGCAGGGGGGCATTTTCCCACATATTCTGGGAAGGCGCTATGGCATCCAAATTTTGGATTGGTTTTTTTGGGGGAGGGAGAGATCAAAAGAAATTAAATGCCCCATGGAAGCCTCCCCACAACTTGCCCTTTTGAATTGGTGAGATGATCAAACAGCAATTTTCAACAGAAGATGCTGGCTGCTGGCTGCAATGAATACTTCAGCCTCTCATTGTGGTACAAGAATATGTGGGCTTCAGCTACTGAAAATGACCCATGAATTGCATATTTCTAAGGGTAAGGAAGACCTGGAACATTTCTTCGCCGTTTGGTGTTATTTATAGAATTATAGAGCTGTATAGTTGGAGGTGACCCCAAAGGTCAACTGTTCCAACCCCCTGCAATGCTGAAATCACAGCTAAGGAATCCCAGACAGGTGGCCACCTGATCTCTCTTTTCATAAACCACCAATGAAAAAGAGAGCGCCACCTTCTAAGGGAGCCTGTTCCACTATCAAACAGCTCTTATTTCATTTCTTACATACCAGATTCAGATACACAAAACTCTCTGCCCCCACCAAAATTGTGAAATTTGGCTTTCACGACATGTCTTGCTGCTTTTATTTTTCTACATTACCTGCTCTCGCTTTATCTGGAAAACCCAACCTCTGTGATGCTCCGAGGTTGTATTCTGTAACTTGGATTGTTTTAATTTTTTTGCATTTTGGATTTTATGTAAAAACGAAACGAAACGAAATGAGCCATGCTGAATATTTTCTTCTTCTGAATTGCAAAGTAGCCATTTTCACTGCTGGTGGTGAGGTTTGCTAAAAGGAGGAAAGGAAAGGAAACTGCCAGAGAGTGAGTTGCTCTGGGTCAGCGCTATCCCCATTGCTGTGCTGTTGCAGAATTATGCTCCACTGTGCCTTCTCTTCATCTCCACATGCAACCGCTGGAATCTCTCTCACTGGGCAAAGTCTGCTACGGAGGTGCTAAATCCTCAAGCTTTCTCAAAGCTGATGCCTCAGATCTCCAAGGCGAGGTATGAACGGCTGCTCTAAGGTTTTCTTCCTTCTCGTCAAGGCTGAATTGCAAAGGCCATTGATCATCGTGACAAATGAAAAGCTGCTCAGAGGAGGGGCAGGGGGTGTTCCAAACCAATCAGCAAAGTTCAAATGACCCTGCAGCCACCGAGTGAGAAAAGCCTCCCGGGGTCTCCTTGTCCTTGGTCGAAATGTAATTGTAATATGCTACATTTTGATTCTGCCAGTAGGAAACAAATACCTTCAGCCACAGAAGGCTGACAGAAAAGCTCTTATGACAAGCAAGCGAAAACAAAGCCTTGACGGCTCCAGGTGGGGCTTTTAGGCTCTCTTTCCGGAGAGGACCTTGATAAAAAGATCGGTGATGGCATGCAAAGGTTGCCAAAACACCATCACTGAACTTATGCAGCTAAGGAGAGTCACGGGTGCATCCTTCCCAGGTTATGGTTTGAAGGCAATGTGGTCCCCACATCACTGCTGTGTGAAGCAAGTCCAAATCTGGCCAATGCCTGGATGGGACAGCACCTGGAAATCACCTGTATTCCCATCCCCCTTGGCCATAGTTCCAGGGTAGAGCAACTGCTTGGCATGAAGGGGCCAGGTTTGATCCCTGGCATATCCAGGTGTACCCAGGAAAGCCCCCTGTTTGAAACCCTGAAGAACCATTACCAGTCAGTGTAGACCAGCAGTGAGAAAACTCTGGCCCATGGACCATATTTGCCCCCGTCACCACACACACAAGTATCCCACAAGGCCATTTCTAGCAGATTGCACTGGTGAGAGCCAGCATGGTATGGTGGTTAGAGTCTTGGACTAGGACATGGGAGGCCAGTCCTTCTGCCATGAACCACACTGGGTGACCTTGAGCCAGTCACTGCCTTCTCCCAGCCTGCCCTACCTTGCAGGGTTGTTGTGGGGCTCAAATGAGGAGCGAGAGGCTATTGTATGCTTTTTGGAGGAAAAGGTGGCATAAAGGCAACGAACACATTATAGAAAACTTGACAAGCGCCTTGCCAATCATGCCTCTTAATTTGACGACACTTGTTTTTTCCTGATGCCCTGCTTTTTGAGGCCAAGATTGCCTCAGCCTGGCAACACAACCAAGCACACCTTTTGGAACCTGATCAAGCTCACGTTTTCACTGGGTTGTTGTTTTGTCTCTTTTCTGGAGCAAGACGCCTCAGTCTGCTCCTCCTGACACAGACAAAAAAAGCAACCACTGAAAGGACAAATGGTGTCCCTGGAGGGGGTGGTAGGATGCAGGCCAAATGCATAAATCCAGCTGCTCTGCCAACAGTCCTGGGCTCCTTGGGGAGAAGCTCAGGAAAGCAGAGGACAGGTGGGTGGGAGGGGCCCTTAGACTGCTGAGAAAGTGTATCTACTCCCAGCGGAGGCAGCAGCAGCTTGCAAGCCAATGCCAGTGCAAATCTGTTGCAGCAGGAGACTGCCAGAAAGCCGACTATATCCCTGCATGGGGTGGGGGTGAAAACATGGCACTCCGGTGTTGCCCCTTCCCCTGTGCCTCTGTGCATGAGTTGGACCTGAGGTATTGCCATGGCTTTCTGACAGTAGGAGCTATTCAGCAGTGGAACCGAATCCCTCAGAAGGTGGGGGGGGGGTTTCTCCTCTATTGAAGGCTATTAAACAGAGGTGTATGGCCATTTGGCATGGATGATTTTGCTGCGCTTCCTGTGTTGCAAGGGGTTGGGCTAGATGACCCTTGGGGTCCCTTCAAACACTACGATTCTGTGGCACCAGAGTCCAGCAGCAATCAAGGCTCAGAGACTGGAGACTTGCCAGTGAAGGAGCAAGACCAACTGTGGGGCTCTGAGGCTGCTGTTGGGGAAGAGGAAACAACAGAGGCCAAGGGACATGATTCCCCAGAAAAACTTCCTTTAACTGCAGGGACACAACCTGGACCCTCACAGACACCTTCCCCTGAGCCTGATGTATATTGCGCTCTAGAAGGCTTAGTGTGGTCAGAATTGAATACACACTTACAAATTAACACTAAATAAATTAACTTCTGGTAAATGAGGCAGCGTACTACTCATGTACTGGGATGTGGGTGGCACTTTGGGTTGAACCACTGAGCCTAGGGCTTGCCGATCAGAAGGTTGGCGGTTCGAATCCCTGCAATGGGGTGAGCTCCCCTTGCTCTGTCCCAGCTCCTGCCAACCTAGCAGTTCGAAAGCACATCAAAGTACAAGTAGATAAATAGGTACTGCTCCAGCGGGAAGGTAAACTGCGTTTCTGTATGCTGCTCTGGTTCACCAAAAGTGGCTTAGTCATGCTGGCCACATGACCCAGAAGCTAATAAAGCGAGATGAGCACCGCAACCCCAGAGTCATCCGCGACTGGACCTAATGGTCAGGGGTCCCTTAACCCTTTACCTTTACCCATGTACTATCTGCAACCCCAAGGGCCAGATGTGAAATATATTGGCATTATTTTCAGCTCTCCTACCCAACCACATTAAACTCAAAGGACAACCTTTGTTGGAGCAAGTGGCTTGTTCAGAGCTGTCCATGGTCCTGAAACTCCTGACCAGTCCAGCCTTGCCTTCATAGACCAAAACAATAGGGATAATCCATCTCACCATTAACAGGGGAGCCTGTGACCCCTGAACCTGCTCAGTCTGCTGTCCAAGTGCTCACAGTAGGTGGGCAATCTCAAGCCCCCCCCCCTTCTTAGGGTTCTGCATCTTTGAACCAGATTTGGACTGGACAGCTCTTCAAACAGAGTACTGCCCTCTGTAAAGTAGAGAACATGGCCAGCCTAGAAATGGAATAAATTAGCCCCCTCTGGAGGAAGGTGGAGACTGTGTACCAGATGTGCTGTTGTAGCTGCATTCACACAACAATTTATTCCATTTTCATGCTGTTCCCCTAACAGTTAAGTTCTGCATTACACTGGAGTTTTCTCACGTTGTGAAATGCACTTCCAGAAATATAATAGAATGTAGCGCATGTTCAGTGCTCATTTCCATGTCATTTGCTTCCAGGTGAAAACCATGCAAGGTGAAAATCACGCAAGCAGGGAGCACCCTCTAAACACCCTTTAAATGCCCTCTCTGCGGCTCCCTCTCTAATCCATATGAAAAATACTGTACCAAAAATATCCACAGCTGGAATTGAAGCTCTGGTGCCAGCAGGAGGCTGAAGGATGTATGGGCAAGAGGCAGCTACTGCTGTGTTACCCTACACATCAGCTGTTAGGCGGGGAGGCTAAGCAGCCTAAGCAAAGCTCTGCTGCACCTCCAGTCTGTTCTCCACCCTCACTGAAGTCTTATTGAGACTCCAGGGAGGGTCTCCCCATGAGCTACAAGGACTCTCCAGCTCTCACCACCCCCCACTTCCTGTTCTTAATTAAATCATTTAACTATTTCCCAGTGCTGCATATATACACGGTCATGAGCTAGTTGATCACGCATGAGTGGGAGGGATGCATGTAATGCAGAAATCAACGGTTAGGGAAACATTGTGAAAATTAAATAAACTGCTATGTAAATGCAGCCTATGACACACTTGGGACATGCACATCTGTGCTTAAAATATGTGAGCAGTTAAAGATGGGGGGTGGGACGGGATTTGATTCAGTTCATCTTGAAAGGCAAACCAACCCAATTTGCACATTCCAAAACAATGAAAAAACCCAAACACAGCCATCCTTCAAAGTTTGCCCTTCTCCAAATGTTTGCAGTGCAATTCTGCAGCCAATAAATTTGCAGGGAAACGCATATGCTAGGATAAAGAGTGCATTAAAATGGATATATGCAAACATGAAAGTAACATATAAAATGCATTGTACTTGGGAAATCACTCTGCAAAAGTGTGTGTGTGTGTGTGTGTGTGTGTGTGTACAGATAAATGAACTGCAGAGACTGGAAAAATGAGGAACTTAGAAAAACTGAAATTGACAGACTGACCCATCCCAACATGCAGTCAGTTGCTGCAGAACACCTCAAGTCTCCCCAGTGTGGGGCCCCCTCCCTGTTACTAAATACTCATATCATTAAGGTAACAAGCCCTTAGAAAATCTCATTGCAGCAATTTGACGGGGCCTCGGATCGATGTGGAGGGGGGCATAATGAAAGTGCATAGATTGTTGGTAGCCCGAGACCTTTATCCTTGACACACACATCACACCCTGCTTTTGTCTTAAACAACACTACCTCCATGTTTAATTTAGGTAGCCCAATAACCATAAAAACCCTGGGAAGCAATCCCTCACCTATGAATAATTCATGGCTGAGTTGTTGTTTTTTATAGTGATTGATCAAAGGTATTAAATTTAATAAGAGAATTTGTCAAGGTTATCTGATGTCAACAAGAAAAAACAGGGCTTGCTTGATGGGCGTGTTTCTAACTAGACAGCTGATGCAGTGGGGTGAGCAAGAGGGAACCAGTCAGATGCAAGAGGCTGCTGTCACCTTCCCTGATCAGCTATGATCAGAGAGTTCACAGGGACTCCAAGCTTGGAACGTGTTGCTTTCGTTACAAATCATTTGCCATTTTGGAACCTGTGTTATACTGCCTGTGCTTTCTTGCTGCTGTATGGGAAAGCACATGAATCTGACCTTTGAGGAGTTTGCAAGTAAACTTACCAAATGTGTGGTCTTTTTCTATGCAAGAAGAAGTGAGGAACTTTAGAAACAACTCAGAGGGGCTAGTTTAAGGTCTAATAGCCTATCTTCCCAGGCTTTACTTTACTGCATGTTTTGTGATTTTAAATCTCTGCTGGGGCAAGAGTATTTGCCCCCAAACCTCAACCTAGGCACCCAGGGAATTCTCCTATTATACCATATTCCTTTGTCCTTTAACCAAAATATAAAATTCCAACAGATGCCTCTGTTGGGAAACCTACAAGTCAAACCCGAGCACAATGGTATTACAATACATTCTGCACTAGTTGGAGCTTCTGAAACAGGCTCAAGGGCAACCCCTTGATGCAATAATCCAGCTTGAGGTTACAAACACATGGGCTATGAAGTCAGGCTATCCCTGTCCAAGAACAGCCATAGCAGTTTTCTCACGGCATTCCTCCCCCTCCAGCACACAATTTGCAATTGTCAGTCTTCTCTCTTTGCATCATCAGCGTTCCTTGACGGCATTTGAGATTCCGACCTGCAACTGTGAGGTCTGGGCAACGCTCAGCTGCTTTTTCTGACAAACCCAAAAAGGCCAGCTTAGGAAAAGAAACATTTGTTTATTATAGCAGCAATAAAGGGGAGGGGGAGAACTCATTCCTGGGAGACAGAGGGGAGAAACACAACTTCATTTATTTTGCAAAACAGCACCAACAACTCAGCACTGCGGGGACTGCTGAGCCTATATTTACGAACAAGGCTCAGGTCAGCATAAAAGCTCTCCTTCCACTTGACATGTCAGGTTGCAACGACAGCTGCCATTTGGGCCTCTAATGCAACATGAGGAAGGTGGAAAACAGAAAACCGTAGAACTGTAGAGCTGGAAGGGGTCTGTTGGGTCATCTAGCCCAACCCCCTGCAATGCAGGAGTCACAGCTAAAGAATCCCTGGCACATGGCTATCCCAGGTACTCCAATGAAGAAGAGGCCACCAACTTCTGAGAGAATCATAGAATAGAATCATAGAGTTGGAAGGTACCCTGAGGATCATCTAGTCCAACCCCATGCAGGATTTTTGAAGGGATGCTAAATGACACAACTTGAAGGCACCATAGGAGATACTGCCAGCAAGTGCCAGAATATCTTTGGGGGTCCCCCCCCCCCAACTTCTGACCTAAATTTCTGTCCATACAGTACAATTGCATCTTGCACACAATTAACTTGTGCGATTTCAACCTTACGCAGTGTTGAAATTGATTGCACTCAGGGTGGATGGCTCACAAGTTCCTTTTGCACCAGGTTTTCCCAGCATGGAGAGAGCTTTGAAGCTCTCTGCCTTGCTTACTGGGCTCTGGGATGCTCTCACGGGAACTTGGACAGCCCCGCAAGATCTTGCAAGAGTTTCCCACAGCTCGGTAAGCAAGCCTAAGAGCTGAAAAGCTCACTGCCTTGCTTGGAATGTAAAGGGTGGTTCCAAGGGGTGGTTTGGTTATAAGCATTTTTGTGTATGCGTGCCGTCCCTGGAAAGTAAGCCCTGCACAAGACCCAGTCGTACTCTATGCTCAGCATATGCAAATCTGTGGCCCAGGCCCCCGCCCTGAGGCTTTAGAGCAGTGTTTCCCAACCTTGTGCCTCCAGCTGTTTTTGAACTACAACTCCCATCATCCCTGACTAGCAAGACCAGTGGCAAGGGATGATGGGACTTGTAGTCCAAAAACAGCTGGAGGCACAAGGTTGGGAAACACTGCTTTAGAGTACCCAGAAATGCTCCAAAAGTTTGGATCCAGCCAAGAGAAAGATGAGTGTTTTAAAAGGGATATTCTCTTCCCTCTGCCCATCACATTTCAAGCTAAAACATCCCCAGGTCCTACTCTTAACTCCAGGAAAAGACAGCCATCAATAACTCATCAGTTCTGTCCAAACCGAATCTCACATACCAATTGGCAATTTCTTCTTCCTACACTTAAGGATATATATTTTAATGTTCTCCTGACTCTATTGTCTTAGAGTGCTGCCAAAGCCTTTCTGAAATCCAGGATAGCCTCCAAGAAAACAGCACCTCTGACAGGAGAAGGGTGTCATTAGTATAGAAGGCCCAAGTACATTTTCTTAATCAGCATTTCAAAAGGGGAAATAAAGTATATATATAAAAAATAACCACTCCAACCTAGTTTGCCCTTGGACGGCAGAACAAATGGATAATTACAGCTCAAGAGTCTTTTCGTTTCCTGGAGGTCCTCTTAGATAATTAAAGGTGGGGGCTCTCCAATGTCGGAGAGTTTTAATTTACAGCTGGTTGTATCCTCAAGCACAGCTTCCTGCTATTTACTGCCAGACTGATTTGCAATGTCATCAGTAAAAATTGACTTTTTATTTAGAGAACTAACCAGAGGCCAACCCAGGGCTGGTTCAGCCCCAAAAATACAGGACGGACAGCTGCCTAGGATGGCAGAATTCCAGAGTTCTGCTTCCAGCAGGTAATCAAGAAAGAGGGGGACACCCCCATATATTTGCAACAATGCAGTTTCATGGATGGGAGGGGCACCTGTATCCCCCACCTGGCCAATGTTACTGGTTGCCTTCTGAGAACATAAAAAGAGCTTGCTGGATCAGGCTAATGGTCCACCTAGTCCAGGATCCTATTCCCACAGTGGCCAACCAGATGCCCCAAAGGGACCACTCCAGTAAGGGACCTGACCCGTAGGAACAATGGAAGCTGCCTTAAACCGAGTCAGACCATTGGTCCATCTAACCCAGTACTATCAACAATGGTTGGCAGTGGTGTTAGCGTTCTTACAGGAATCATGCCTATGCATCTGCTCCTTGGTGTGTGGAGTGCCGCAGGGCGCAATCCTCTCCCCGATGCTTTTTAACATCTTTATGCACCCCCTTGCCCAGATTGTCCAGAGCTTTGGGCTGGGTTGTCACCAATATGCTGATGACACTCAGCTCTATCTGCTGATGGATGGCCACACCGACTCGATCCCGGATACACTGACCAGATGTTTGGAAGCTGTGGCTGGATGGTTTCGTGGGAGCCGATTGAAACTAAATCCTTTGAAGACAGAGGTTGGCTGGTAGCCAATGCAATGGGATGGGATGGCGATGAGGGACCAACTCCCTTCTCTTGAGGGGGCCCAATTAGTGCCATTGCCTTCCATTAGGAGTTTGGGTGTAATCCTTGACGCCTCCCTTTCCATGGAGGCGCAGGTTACAGCAACAGCCAAGGCAACATTTTTCCACCTTCGCCACATCAAGCAGTTGGTCCCTTACCTTTCCCGTCCCGACGGTCACCCCCAGGCTTGACTACTGTAATTCGCTCTACGCAGGGCTGCCCTTGAAGCTGTCCCAGAAACTCCAGCAGGTGCAAAATGCTGCAGCAAGGGTCCTCACAGGGTCTCTGCCATGGGAGCATATTCACCCAGTGCTTTTCCAGATGCACTGGCTCCTGGTGGAGTACAGGATCAGATTTAAGGTGCTGGTTTTGACCTTTAAAGCCCTTCACGGCCTAGAACCCTTGTACCTATGGGACCGCCTCTCCTGGTATGCCCCACAGAGGACCTTAAGGTCCATAAATAGCAACACACTAGAGGTCCCGGGCCCTCAACCAGAGCCATGGCCTTCTCAACACTGGCTCCGGCCTGGTGAAACGTTCTGTCTCATGACACCAGGTCTCTGCGGGATCTGATTTCTTTCCGCAGGGCCTGTAAGACAGAGTTGTTCCTCTGGCCTTTGGCTTAGAATCAATTTGATTCCCTCCCCCTCTTTCTTTTTCCTTTCTCTTCCTGTGAAGAGGCTGCATCCTAATGTTTTAATGTTGTATTTTAATATTTTTATATTGTATTTTAATCAACTTGTTTTTATTATTGGTTGTTAGCTGCCCTGAGCCTGGTCTTGGCTGGGGAGGGCGGGGTATAAATAAAATTATTATTATTATTATTAATTATTATTATTATTATTATTATTATTATTATTATTTAAACAGAGGTCCAAAACCCAGAGAGGAATTTGAATGTAGAGAATTTCAGAAGGCTCCATATTTGCCTGCCCCATAATCTCTTTGACCCTGTCTCCTTTCCTGCCCAAGCAATGGAGACTAGTCAGTTAGGCCAAGTGGGGCAGTGCCCCACCAAACTCAGCCTACCCTCGGCCAACCCCATTCACTCTGTTCCTTGCTTTCCTGGAGTCCAGGGGATGGCATTGGCTACCAGCCAGCCTCTTCCACCATAGACCCAGTGGTGCCTTTACAGGACTCAGATGGGACAGAGGAGGATGGGGAGAAAACCAGAATGAGTGGGCTTCCCCTGTCTATGGTCCTGGCTCCCCCTTGCTGTTGGCCTTCCTGCCTTCCAGCCAATCTCTCCCAATGGGAACGGCATCTGTTCCCCGCCCCCTCCCAAAAAAGAAAGAAATTGGTGTATGGGTCGTGGGACAGGGCCGTGAGGGAAGCAAGCCCCTTTAATCTCCACTGCCCTCAGCATCCTGTCTCCCTCGAATTATTTATTCCCTACTAATTGAAGGTTAAATGCAATATTGAATGTTTGGGACTTTCATTATCAGCCCATGATGGCTTTCTTTATGGAGCGAGGCTGGTTTTTAAGTGCCTTTTCATTCCTTAACCTAGCAACCATGAAAGACACAAAAGGAACTCTCTCCCTTTTTCTGCGTTTAGTAACAAGGCTGTCTATGGATATGAATGGATTTTCATTCGTGCCGACATCTCTCCATCTATCTTCGGCAGAGAATTATAAGACCCGGCTAATATAATTCACAGAACGCAGGTGGAGCATGCTCAGCGCAAGGCGGGCAAGGCTGGGGTTTACTGAATCAAATCCACTGGCATTCCCACAGCAAAGGAATGGGAAATGGGAGCATAAGAACAAGAGCCCTGCTGGATCAGGCCAATGGCCCATCTAGTCCAGCATCCTGTTCTCACAGTAGCTAACCAGTAGAAACCTGTAACCAGGACCTGAGTGCAATAGCATACTCCTCTCCTGTGGTTTCCAGCAGCTGGTATTCAGAAACATTACTGTCTCTGACCATGGAAAAGAGAGGAAATTATAGTAGACTAACTGGCCCATCTTGCCTAGTATTGTCTCCTCTGGCAGCAGTTCTCTAGAACTTCAGATAGGAAATCTCTCTCACCCCTACCAGAAGATGCTGAGTTTTGGACCTGGGACCTTCTCCATGCAAAGCAAGTGCCCTATGGATGAGCAGTGGCCCTTTACTTGAAACTGCATAGGATCCCAGTCCTCATGGTTCCCAATAAAGGGCTGTTTTAAACAGGGATATAGGAAGGCACCTTATACCAAGTCAGAGCACTGGTCCATCAGCTTCTGTGTTGCAACTGGCAGTGGCTCACCAGGGTTTATAATGTGCCAAGGGTTCAGCCTTGTAACTTCTGCATGCAATGCATGTGATCATGCACTGAGCTATGGTCCTAGCAGATAGGCTTATCTTCTGTATAGAGCCACCACAGCACTGTCAGGATTGAGGTCAGATTGGTGGGCTCTGATGGAGGTGGAGAAAGAAACAGAGGGGGAACCTGGGTTGGAGGAGTGGGGTTTGCCTCTTCCATCCTGAGTTCAGTTGCTTTGGGAGGGAGAGTAGAGATACAAAGTGGAGAGCCTCACTAGGGGCTGGAGGGGTGGGCTTTGATCAGTTGATGTGGAAGATGGCAGCAACTGCACAGGAGCCCAAACAGGATGGTGAAGTCCTAGAACCAGGCACCACCTCTGCAGATGGAGGCAGACCCACTGACCCAACAGAGCATGTGTCTGCAATCTTGACATTCCCACACTGTGAGAGACTCTCATGAATGAGTGTGCCATGCTTGTCCATAAAAGCTCATTGGGGTGTGTGAAAAAACTTGTTGGGACATCTTCAACACTTCTGTCTTGACTCTGAACTTCTTGCTCTGCTCCTGGACTCCCAAATCATGATTCCTGAGCACTGTGTTTGCTGCCAAGCTTGTCCCATTACTAGTCTGAATAATGATCTCTTTCTGTCTTCCAAGTAAGAGCCTCTGTCTGCGTGTGTTGGGCAGGATGCCAGGCTGTCATGCTGAACCATGGGTGACGTTGGACAGTGTCTGGTGTCTGAAGCAGGAGCTCATTGGAACAGCCTGAGGTTCAAGCCCAAAGATCTGAGCCTGGGGCTGAGTTGAACCACCTAGCATGGAAGTAGGTCATTCTGAGGATAAAACCAATCAGAGAGGGGGAGCCAATCTGCATAGCAGGAGCAAGAGAAGAAAATAGCTCTTGACCCTATAGTGGACACATGATGTTGTAATGACCACCAGCTTTAAGTGCTTTTTAAAATAAAGAATTAGAAGAATATATGAAGAATAGGTCTATCAATGCCTCTGAATGTTGTGTGACAATAACCTCCATCTGAGAAAAAATGACAAGATGCCAGACGCAAGTGAAAACCAATCAGGGAATGGCAGACATTGGGAATAACCAACCAAAGAATGGTAGACATGTGGGATAAGCAACCAGGAAATAGTAGGCATAAGGGATAACCAATGAGAGAATGACAGGCACAATGGACAACCAACCAGAGAGCTGCAGGTGAAAGGGTCAGTCAACCAAGGAACAGCAAATGCAGGAGGCTACCAAGCCAAGATTTGTGTGGTTCCACAGCCATCTAGCCGGGCAAGATAGACAAACCATCAGTCTGATCTATTATGACTCTTTTTTATGTTCTTCTATCAGGTGCAGAAAACCTTTTCATGCCACTTTCTGAAAGTATTATAATAATGATAAAAAACCTGGGCCCATTAATGTTCACAGCACAAGTTAGCAAGAAAAAGCCTAAACTCTAGGTGAAGGCAGCTCCATAAATCTCCAGCCTTAGATCTTAAAAACCAATCAGGGGTGTTAAGAGAACGCAGATTGAAAAGGTATGCACAGCCTGGAATTTATTTAAAACCTCATAAGTCAGTAAGAACACTTTCAAATCAATCCTAAATCTCACCAGGGGCCATAGAAGTGTTTTAAAAGGAAATCAAGAAAGGGATGCCAAGTTGTGGGAAATAGAGGGCTGGAGAGGAGGAAATGTGAGGGGGAGATTGGTTGTCCCAATGGATCAGGCTTTCCCCAGGATTTTTTTGCCCTGCTTCTCTTTCAATTGAAGCTTGATTTATCTCCATGCCATGAAAAGATTCACTTGCTAATTCCTGTAGCTGCTGTTTAAAGCACAGCTACAGAGGCCAATGCTCAATATCACTAGTTAATTTTTAATTAATCTGGACTTGATGATCGTGTGTTAGATGGCAACATGTATTATTTCACGTATTTCCAAAAATTGGTAAACCAGTCCAGCTGTCTTGGGGACCCTCCTGTACATTCTGCTTAGTGGGACCCCAAAAGTCTGCTCCTTCACAGACACACAGAGAGAGAACAGGGGGTGCTGGTGGAAATTGCTAGCAGCAGAAGGAGAGCTGGGAAGCTAGGACATGCCATTGGCTAACACCACACTTTAAGAAGGATATTGATCAACTTAAATGTGCACAGAGGAGGGCAACTGAGATGATCCAGTGTGCTGGTCCCGTGCATTACCCGAGAGGTGAGGTCCAAGTCTGGTCCATGGTCAAAGGTGCAACGTGGAGGCAGTCCATAGTACTGAAGTTGGGTGCAGGGCAGGGAGCCGGGTGAAGTCAGGAACAGGCTTGCAAGCAGAGAGCCAGGGCATGTCAGGAGCTCAAGCAGGAAAGCAAGGCAGGGTTCAGGCAAGAACTAGTAACCAACAATATTGCTCCCGCAACTTGGGACTGGGGCTGGCCGGCTTTTATCTGCTCCAAAGCATTAGGGTGGCCCCGATCCTCTGATGACTTGCCTCTCCTGGCCTGGAGGTGAGCACTCCTCCTGCGGGAACTTAGTTCTCTCTGCCCTGAACCTCTGCAGCTTAGGAGAGGCTGTAGGGTTACCGGACCCAGAGGCGACCTCAGCTTCCTTTGACAGGGCTGAGAGTGGAGCACCTGCAGGCAATGGGTCCTCCATCACCTCAGGAGCCAGAGCAGACTCAGCTGATGCCTGCACCTGAGGATCCAGCACAGGTGAGGACCCTTCAGGCTCATGCCCCAGCCCCGGCTCTGCTGGTTCTGGAGGCGGAGAATCCTGAGCAAGCTGGGATCCTTCAGGTTCACATCCGAGTCCGAATCCCAGGCCATCGCATCCAGATTCTGGAAACCAAGCCTTATGAGAAGCAGTTGAGGGAGCTGAGGATGTTTTGCATGGCGAAGAGAAGACTGAGAGATTACATGATAGCCATCTTCAAATATCTGAAGGACTGTCCCATGGAAGATGGAGCAAGCTTGTTTCCTGTTGCTCCAAAGGGAAGGAGCCAAACCAATGGATTGAAATGGCAAGAGATTCCGTATCAACATTATGAAGCACTTCCTGATGGAAAGAGTTGATTGACTGTGGAACGGACTCCCTTGGAAGGTGGGGGACTCTCCTTCATTGGAGATTTTTAGCAGAGGTTGGATAACCATCTGTCAGGGGTTCTTTAGCTGTCATTCCTGCATTGATGGGAGCTGGACTAGATGAGTCTTGGGGCTCTTATCCAACTCTACAATTGTATAGTTCTGTGATTCTATGACACCTGGAAGCAGCCCTTCCAGCTGGCTGCAAGAGCAGGAGAGGCAGGAAGTGAGGCAGTTCCATCAGGTCTTCCCTCCTTCAACTGTCAGCTGACCAAAAGGGAGATAAGAGAAGCTCAGTTCGGCTGAGCCTCTTTTCTATGGATGCACCTCTTTCCGTCCAGGCAGGTGCACAGATTAAACACATATTGCAGCCAGACCAAAGCACTTGGTGATGGGTGTGGCAAGGGGCAGGAGGAGTGCTTTGACAAGGGGGAGAGTCCTGAGGGCCAGCTAGAGCATCCTGAGGGCCACATTTGGCAACATTAACTTGATAAACCAGTAGTCTGACTATAAGGATGTTTCGTGTGTTTCTAACTTTCAGGAATAAGAATGTTAATATAAAACGATTAGCTGCATTTATATTCCACCTTTTAATTCCAATGAGCTCAAGGCGATATACATGGTTTGACCCTTCTCATTTAATCCCCACAACAGCCCTGTGAGGAGTGACTGCCCCAAGGTCACACGCAATGAGCTTCACGGCCAATTGAGGATTTGAAGCCTGGTCTCTCTCAGGTACTAGTCGGACACTCTAGGCACTATTTCTTTTTATTCCTCCTCTTTTGCAGCAAATCCTGAAATTACTCGGCCTAGCAGGCCCCATGACCTGTAAGAAGTAGGAAGGATAGATCCTCCTCCTGGCTTCTCCGGACATTCAGTGGAGTTTCTGGCAAACCAACAGCCCTCATAATGAGGCCATTGGCAGGATCCAACCCTGGGCAGCTGCTGGAGGTGAGGTGCTCTTTTTTCCCCTTCCCTGCCATTATCTCCACCATGAAAATTGCTTTCCTGTTGCAGTAAACCCTTTTAGTGGTGCTAAACAACACAATAAAGGCTGGCTTTATTAGACAGAAATCTGTTTTGCTGCTCAGCAATTACGTTTTATCACTGGATGCTGCGGCTAGTAATATAGGATGCCTATGGACACGATCCGCCACACGGGGGGGGGAGCAGGAATCACAGCAGAACAGGAGGTGGGGCCCATATCTTAGAGACTGTTGCATCCAAGCAACAGCAACAGTTTTGTTCTGAGTAATCTAGTTGTCTGCTGAGGAATACTCACCCACCAGAATGAAAGAGAGAAGCCCACAGGAATTTCAGGCAGGTTATGAATGATTGGAAGGGTAACAGTTGAACTAAGATTTCTTAGATTCTGCAGCTCCACACACTATATATTTAAGATGGAGTAAGCTTGTTTTCTGCTGCTCCAGAGGGTAGGACCCAGACTAATGGATTCAAATTACAGTGGTACCTCAGGTTACATACGCTTCAGGTTACAGACTCCGCTAACCCAGAAATATTACCTCAGGTTAAGAACTTTGCTTCAGGATTAGAACAGAAATCATGCTCCGGCAGCGCAGCGGCAGCAGGAGGCCTCATTAGCTGAAGTGGTGCTTCAGGTTAAGAACAGTTTCAGGTTAAGAACAGACCTCCGGAACGAATTAAGTACTTAACCTGAGGTACCACTGTACAAGAAAGGAGATTCTGACTGAACATTAGGAAGAACTTCCTGATGGAAAGAGCTGTTCAGCAGTGGAATGGGCTCCCTTGGAAGGTGGTGGACTCTTCATCTCTGGAGGTTTTTCAGCAGAAGTTGGATGGTCATCTGTCAGGGATTCTTTAGCTGCAATTCCTGCATTACAGGGGCTGGACTCGATGATCCTTGGAGTCTCTTCCAACCCTACAATTCTATGAAAACTACTAGTTAGTTCCTCTGTCCGGCATTTTTAGCAGCTTACCATGAATAACTACTGAACAGGGTAGATTTGATCCTGAAATAGCTCTTAGGCAGTGGATTCCATTAGAAGAAACAGACCGCCAGAGTTTAAGAAATAAGCCATTTCTTCAAGCAGAAGTGTGTGTGGGAGAGAGTTAGCACAATTTATTAGCCTCCTACTATCTCCCGTGACACCGGTGATCTATCATATCAATTTTAATTGGAGTAGAGGCCTAGGAGATTTTTCAGATTTGGGCCACAGCGAGCCACCGCGGATTCTACTATTTATCTTAAAGCAGCAGGATTATTTCATATGGAGGGACCAGACCAGAATGGAATGCATTCCAGAATGGAATGACCCTCCTTTAACCAATATTTACAGTGACGATGCATTCTAAGTGTCAAAGGTAAACAGAGATTGCAGGAGGGGAGAGCAAGCAAAAGGAAAGTCCTTAGTGGCACAGTGATAAAGGAACAAAGAACCTATGGGAGTTGTATGTGATATTTTGATACTGACCCAGACACCGACTAAGGGAAATTGACAAATTCACATGACAGATGTGTTTTTGAGGGTGCAGGAGAGTGCAAAGAACAAGAGAGGGGAGTTTAAAACTGGATGAGCATAAGGACCTTGGAAGAGCCCTATCTCAGGGGTTGAGAACCTCAGGCTCAGGTTCCAAGTCTCTTTGTCTGGCACTCAGGACTCACAATTAGCTCAATCAGTAGAGCATAAGACTCTTAATCTCAAGGTTGTAGGTTCGAGCCCCATGTTGGGCAAAAGATTCCTGCATTGCAGGGGGTTGGACTAGATGACCATCGTGGTCCCTTCCAACCCTATGATTCTACCCTAAACCCCACTGCCTCTCCTATCACAACCTGCCCCCATCACACTCCCTTCCCCCCAAGCCACAGCCTTCACCAGCCCTGCTTTGTACCTTCCAAGAGTGTTTTTGCCATGCTGGAACAGGTTTTGAACTCTGATACTGCCTCTTGCTTATCTGGATAAATGGCAGAGAGGAGGGTGTGAGTAAGTTTAGAACAGGGGTCCTCAAACTAAGGCCCACAGGCTGGATAAGGCCTGGGGGACTTGTTTATCCGGCCCGCAGCGCCCCCCGCCGCCCGCTGCCGCCGCCCGCTCTTACCGGTGCTGCGCTGTGCGGCTGCCCACTTCCGGGTCAGAGGAGCACCGGAAATCGCTTGCGCACATGCGCAAGCATTATTTGCGCATGCGCAAGCGTTATTTCCTGTGCACATCTGGGTCAGAGGAGGTTCGTGCACATGCGCACAAGCTATTTCCAGCGCTCCTCTGACCCAGAAGTGCGCTGGAAATGTTGGTTTCTGCTTCCTTCACTGAGCAGCGAAGTGCTTGTCACAAGACAATGTTTACATTCCACAGTCAAGTGCTGTTGGGTTTTCTCACGGGAAAGGAGACTGGATGTGACGTACACTGGTTTCCTGTTTTTCACTGTTCTTTGCAGTTCAGTGTGATTCTCTCCGTGCTTTAGAGGAGAGAGGATGCCTTTCTCTGCTCCGGCAGAGGGAAAATGTTTTTCTGTAAATTACCAGCTTTGAAGTGTAAATAAAGTAATATAGAGCATGTTGGCACGTACTTTTCATCATTCCGCTGTGCACTGGACACTGCTCATCTCCAACATTTGGTTATGGGCCCAGAAAAACGCAGTGTTTTGAGAATGGACTCCAGAAGTCGGGCTCCTGGCAAAGGAACAAAGGAGCAAAGAATTGGAGTGCCGGCAAAGGATCGGAATGCAGAGGGCCGGATCGGACGATATCTCTGCGCGTCAAGATGATTTGATGAGGTATGTGCTACAGCTCCGGGCAGCCTGCCAGCTTCTAATTAATGGCTTTATGGCTGGACTTTGAACTTTTATAGCCGGTTTTGCCGTGGCACAGGCAAAAGGCTAGAAGGATAAATTTTTCCTATGCTGGGGGAAATCGAAAGTAAAGCAGCTGCAGCAGTGTCGCAGCATGAATTTAAGACAGCAGAGAGAACTTTCACTTTTGAACTTGCCTTTGGAATGCGGTTTGAAGCAGCTGCAGATAAGCAAAGCAGTTAAGCAGAAAGGCACAGGTTCACAAGGCAGAGGCTGTTTTTGAATTTGCTTTTGGATTGAAGCAGCTGTACACAGACACAGCTAGTATAAAGCAGCCTGATTTAAAGCAGCAGAGATGACGCAGAAGGCTAATGCCAAAGTCATGATGGCTAGCTGCAGAAGGCTGGATGAGGCAAGTGGGGAATTTGATGCCAATCAGCCAAATGCTCAACTCACAGTAGCCAGTGATACTGCCATGATTCTGAATGGAGCAGACCGCCAGGGTGCTAGCTGCATCAACAAGGGGGAGACTTCACAGACGTCATCCCATAGTGCAGTGGAACCACCAGATGGCGCCAAAGCTTTGAAGGCAGTGAAATGCTACACGTGTGGACGTCTAGGCCATATGAAGAGGGAATGCAGATATCCCAGGGCCAAGACAGAGCAGCGCAGCGAAAGCTCATCGCGTGGAAAAGGCCGAGGCAAAGGCAAAGGTCCGGTGTCCAGGACAACGCAGCACAAGGCAATGGTCTCACGCTTCACTCCAAAGGTTGCAGAGGTCCAGAAGACATCTAGATCTTTCTTCGTTGTTGATTCAGCGGCGACCCACCACATGTGCAACGATAAGCGACTGTTCGTGTCTTTTACACCGCAGGAAGGTGCGATTCACCAGGCGGATGACCACACAATTCCCAGTAAAGGCTACGGAACTGTTGTTCTTCACAGTTTGGACTTATCGATACAGGATGTGCTTTATGTGCCAGATGCCAAGCATAATCTGCTCAGCGTTGGACAGCTGAATGAGCGGAAAATTGACGTTTCCTTTAAGAACAAAAGGTGCATCATCACAAAGAAAAATGATTATGTATTGCATGCTGAATATGTTGATCGTTTGTATGTTTTGTATTTTGATGATGTTGTGCAGGATGACACTTGTTGCATTGCAGGTTCTAACAAAAGTTTGCGTGCAGAATGTATTCACGATTTTCATCGAAAATTTGGTCATTTGCATTTTGAGGCAGTATCTAAAATGCCTGCCTTGGTTGAAGGTATGACTATTAAACCCTGCAGGTACCACATGAAGTGCAAGGCATGCGCAGCAAACAAGGTAAAAATGGCTGCGAAAGGTAAGGTGTCTAGTAGGCAAGCTACAGAACCATACCAGGTTGTTCATGCTGATTTGGTTGGACCACTAGCGCCCTCTTTGGGTGGAAACAGGTACTTCATGGTTCTCATTGATGCATTTTCCAGGTATATTTATGTGTACAATCTCAAGCAGAAATCAGAGGCTTTTCCAAGGTTCAAGGAATTCTGTGCTTGGTTGGGAAATGTGCATGGTAAGAAGGTAAAGACTCTTTTCAGTGATCGCGGGGGAGAATTCACTTCTCAGCAGTTTGAAGCTTTTCTGACTGAGAAAGGAATTCAACACGATTTGTCTAGTCCTCGCTCGCCATGGCAGAATGGACTTGCGGAACGAGCAAATCAGACATTGCTTCAAGGGTTAAAAACCTTGCTGCATGATGCCAATCTTCCAGAGAGTTATTGGGCCGAAGCTCTCTCATGTTTCACTTACAGTTATAATCGCAGGTTATCTTCAGCGATTGGTTGTACCCCCTATGAAAAGATGTTTGGCAAGAAGCCATACATCAAACACATGAAAATTTTTGGTTCTGACATGTGGGTTCACTCACCACAAAGCTCCAAGTTAGACAAGCGTGGATTGCATGGTATCTTTCTAGGTTATCAGAAAGGGTCTTACAGAATAATGATGACTGACTCTAAGACAATTAAGCTCACAAGAAGTGTTGAGTACAATGCCAAGTGGGGGGAGAATGTGGGAATTTTCCAATGTTATCCTGATGACAGTGATGAAACTGAGGATAGTCAAAAGCAACCGCAACAACCCACACCCACTGATGAAGGTTCTGATTCTGAGTCTGAAACTGAATCGGGTGATTCAGAGGATTTCAAGAGTGCGAAAGCCTCTATGCGACCCTCTGAAAGCTCTGATCAAGAATTAGAGGAACCATTGTTCACAATAGGTCACTTTTCTCCTAAGAAGGAAGAGGAGAGTATTGAAGACTTAAGGCTAATTCGTAGGTCACAGAGAGCGACAAAAGGCAGACCTCCAAAGAGATTTGCTGATGAGTTTGCTAAGATAGCAGTAACAGCTGTTAAAAGCTCCAAGAAGGTATTTGAACCTTCAAGTTTCCAAGAAATCCAGGATTTGGATTCAAAGGAAGCTGAGCCATGGTTAAATGCCATGAAGGCTGAGCTTGATTCCTTGGAAAGGAACAAAACATGGGACCTTGTTCCAGTAGTTCCAGGAATGAAACTGCTTGGAAGCAAATGGGTCTTCAAAGCGAAGACTGATCAAAATGGCAAGATAGTCAGACACAAAGCCAGATTGGTAGCCAGAGGTTTTGCACAGGTACCAGGTGAAGACTATCATGAAACCTACTCACCCACAGTGAGGTATGAGAGCATTAGGCTTATGCTCAAGCTAGCTGCAGAAGAGAATCTACACATTAGTCATCATGATGTGAATACAGCTTTTCTGTATGGATCTCTAGATGAATCACTTTATATGCTTCCACCTGATGGCGTACAGGTAAAACAGGGATTTGTTTGTGCTCTGAAGAAGTCCCTTTATGGTCTCAAACAAAGTGCACGGTGTTGGCACACAAAACTCACTGAAGTATTGTTTTCTCTAGGTTTTAAGCAAGGGAAAGCTGATCCATGTGTATTTGTCAAAGAGGAGGGGCAAAAGAAACTGTATTGTTTGTTTTATGTTGATGATCTTTTATTCTTTTGGAAGGATGTCACAATGTACAATAATGCCCTAGCTCAATTGAAAGAGCACTTTGACATGAAAGATCTTGGTGAGGTAAACAACTACCTATCTCTGGAAATAGAGAGAGATCAAGATGGTAACATTCTAGTACACCAGTCACGTAAAATTGCTGATGTGTTAAGCAAACTAAACCTGATGGATGCTAACCCTGTAGACACACCGATGACAACAGGTTATCAGGTAGATGACACTGGAGAAGCTTTTTCTGATACTACACTGTACAGAAGTGTGCTAGGCAAGCTAAACTTCATTGCCAGATGTTCAAGACCTGACATTGCTGTTAGCTGTAATTTGCTAAGCAGACAAGTCAACAATCCTACTGTTAAGGATTGGAAAGCTCTGAAACGCATAGCGCGGTATTTGAAAGGCACTATGCATTACAGACTGAGATTTAACAATCAGAAGTCTGGTGGTCTTGAGATATTTGCAGATGCAAGTTTTGGAAGTGACACTACAGACAGGAAAAGTACGTCTGGAGTTTGCTATAAGTACAATCAGGGTCTATTTGATTGGTCATGCAAGAAGCAAGTAACAGTTAGCTTAAGTACTTGTGAAGCTGAACTGAATGCACTGTCTTATTCACTTAAGGATTGTGAATGGTTGTTACAATTGTGCAAAGACATAAAAATTCCTGTCAAATGTCCAATCCAGGTTTACCAGGACAACAAAGCATGTTTGGCTTTGCTGAATTCTGAAGGTTGTAAGCAAAGCACGAAGCACTTGCAATTGAAGTTGCAACATGCTAGGGAACGTATTCAGAAGGGACTCGTAACTGTGTCCTATATGCCAGGTAATGAAATTCCTGCTGATGTATTGTCCAAGATTGTATCAAGGGATCAACACTGTACCTATGTGCAGAAGTTGAGTTTGTGCTGATATTGTACGAACACGCTGCCCAGTGATGTTCACAGAAAGGGGGAGGATGTTGGTTTCTGCTTCCTTCACTGAGCAGCGAAGTGCTTGTCACAAGACAATGTTTACATTCCACAGTCAAGTGCTGTTGGGTTTTCTCACGGGAAAGGAGACTGGATGTGACGTACACTGGTTTCCTGTTTTTCACTGTTCTTTGCAGTTCAGTGTGATTCTCTCCGTGCTTTAGAGGAGAGAGGATGCCTTTCTCTGCTCCGGCAGAGGGAAAATGTTTTTCTGTAAATTACCAGCTTTGAAGTGTAAATAAAGTAATATAGAGCATGTTGGCACGTACTTTTCATCATTCCGCTGTGCACTGGACACTGCTCATCTCCAACAGGAAATAGCATGTGCACACGCGTATGGGCACGCACTGCCCCGCCCTCCGGCCCACCACGCGATCAGTGCTGGAGACACCAGCCCAGGGCACAGTAAGTTTGCTGACCCCTGGTTTAGAAGCTAACAAAACAGACAGCTGTTGCTCCACCCACTTTTGCATTTGGCCCCACCCACCACTGACATGTATCCCAGAGAAGATTGTCCAGAAGGGAATGGAGCCCCTGTGTAATGTGCTCTGCATGAGCCACTGGTGGAGGAAGAGGAGTGTGGGCGGAGCGCACCGCCCCTGGCGGTGCAATCCCTGTAGGGTACCATTGCGGCTGCCCCCCACCCGTGCTGGGTGCCATGCCCCTACAGGTGCCATGCCATGCCCCCAGGACACACACCATGACCCGCAGGCGGTGCACCATGCCTCCAGGATGCATGCCACTCCCCCGGGTTGCATGCCAGCCCTGCACCTGCCTGCTCTCCACCCCCCTGGTGCCGGAGCATGAAGCTCCACCACTGTGTGAGGCTGCCTGTCTTACATCAGCTCAGCCCCGAACACACAAGAGTCAGAGACTCCGATGTGTAAGTAAGAAAGAGATCTTATTCAGGCAAGCAACAGTACAGTGCTCAGGAGCCACATCTCAGGAGCAGGGCAGGGAGTTCAGAACAGTACAGTGCTCAGGAGCCACATCTCAGGAGCAGGGCAAGGAGTTCAGAACTTGACAGAAGCAAGGAAGACATCCCAACATTTCCTGCACCCAACCTGCCAAGCTTTTAAAGATGAAGGATGACTCTCCCACTTGCAGGTTCTGGGTGCCACGGTTTATGAAGGATACTAACAAGCAGGAGGGACGCAGGTGGCGCTGTGGGTTAAAGCCTCAGCGCCTAGGACTTGCCGATCGAAAGGTCAGCGGTTCGAATCCCTGCGGCGGGGTGCGCTCCCGCTGCTCGGTCCCAGCGCCTGCCAACCTGGCAGCTCGAAAGCACCTCCGGGTGCAAGTAGATAAATAGGGACCGCTTACCAGCGGGAAGGTAAACGGCGTTTCCGTGTGCGGCTCTGGCTTGCCAGATGCAGCTTTGTCACGCTGGCCACGTGACCCGGAAGTGTCTCCGGACAGCGCTGGCCCCTGGCCTCTTAAGTGAGATGGGCGCACAACCCCAGAGTCTGTCAAGACTGGCCCGTACGGGCAGGGGTACCTTTACCTTTAACAAGCAGGAACATGTGCAGATGAGGGTGACTGAGATGACCGAGCCTTGTGAGGAAAGGTTGAGAGAGCTAGGGGAAAGACAAGAGGTGGCATGATAGAGGGGTATATAATTATGCACGGCATGTAGAAAGTAGATAAGGAAAGGTTTTTCTCCCTCTCTCCTAACACTGGAATTCATGGGCTTCCAACAACAGGAGACAGTGACGGCCACCAACCTAGATGGCTTTAAGAGAGGATTCGACATATGCATGGCTCCTTAGCCATTGTGCCTCTACCCTGCCTCCACAGTTGGAAGCAGCAGTGTTTCTGAATACCAGCCACTGGGAACCACAAAAGAGGAGAGTCCTCTTGTACTTGGGTCCTGCTCGCTGGTTTCCCACAGGCATCTGGTCAGACCTTGAAAGAACAGGATGCTGGAGCAGATGAACCACTGGCCTGATCCAGCAGGCTCTTCTTCTGTGGGCTCCTCAGAAGAGACATCTGGTTGGCCACTGTAAGAGCACAAGGCTGGACCAGATGTTCCCCCTTTGACCTGACCCAGCTGCTGCAGAGCTCTTCTTCAACGTTCACAGGATACTGTTCACCGTTCACAGGATACTGAATAGTTAGGGATGTGTAGGGAAGTGGGTTGTTGTTTTTTTCATTTTAATCTCCTGATTGAATGTATTCACATTCTTCTATGCCCTTTAAACTAAATGCCTGTGAAAAAAAAGGCATTGTCAAAAGTAATCCTGCAGAAACTTCAAAGCCGGTTCCTGAAATCAAAATGAATTTCCTTCACTTTGGATTAGAGTTGCCGACCATCAGATATTTTGCTTGCTCATTCAGTATTTTGCCTCAGGTTCAGTATTATAATGTATTATAATGCTTGATTTTTTTGAAAAAAAATCTCACTTTCAAAGTGTTCAAAGTGTCTCGAATACACTATCTCGTTGTAATCCTGATAGCGGCTTCCCAAGATCTGAACCTAATGTTGTTGAATAAACACAGGCATTTTTGAGCCAAGGGACTGAGTTAATAGGAAAGGTCTACTGATTCCACCCTGACCCACCCAAGATTGCCAAGCCCTGCCCCAGGCTTCCAAGAACTACAAACCTCCATACCCTGATCCTGACTCTCCTGTCAAAACCCATTCTCAGTAATCTGAATCCACCCCCAGCTTTTGACCCCTCTACCTGTTGCCTTCCAGATACTTCTGGACTACAATTCCCATTCTTCTTCATGGAGGGTCACAGCTAAGTTTGTATCTGCTTTGCATGCAAAAGGTCCCTAGTTTGGGGATAGTTCCTTGACTGAAATCCTGCATAGCAGCTCTAGTCAGTATAGATAATCCTGAGATAGATGAACCAATAGTCTGACTCAGTATGAGTCAGCTTCCTATGGCTGACCTTTGGCCCTGCTGACTAAGGGCTGATAGGAGGACCACAGCAAGGTAGCAGTGCTTACCTGACCTCCTACCACCAGCATCACTGCAGCTTACCAGCAGGGAGAGAAGTGAGGCAGCAGGGAGGTTGGCATGGTTCAAACACACTGGCAGAGCCAATTGAATGTTCCCACCAGTGCATTTGCACCTTGCTGGCCACCCTGCTGCCTTGTCCTTTGCCTTCTCTCTCCCCAAAATTCACAGCCATGCTGTTGACCAGAGGTCAGGTCAAGGTCACCAGCCAGCCAACCGAACCTGGCCAGAGTTTCCCCATCTGCATTGGATTGTGCTGGGTTTCAGAAGTGCACACCATTATTTTTGCAAGTGAGCAGTAAATACACTGAAAGTTCAAACTGTTTATAGTCTGGCTGAATCTGTCTCGGTTAAAGTCTCTCCTGGAGCCTGGCTTTGATTGCTTGGCAGACTGGAAAGCATCAATCTAAATCAGGGAGCTCCCCCCAAAGACGTTAAGGAACCTGGATGGCGGGCAGCGGCAGCTTTAACTGAAACCATTTAAAACAAATAAAGCCTCATTTGCAATTCTATTCACAGAGAGACGGAGCTTTAGCGAGGCTCTCTTTGGGCTTCCAGCTTTGGGTATATTGGATTGAAAAGGTTAAAAGTTGGAGGAAGTTTGCTACAACACAAAAGCCTTGAGATGCTGGCAGAGGGAGGAAGAGCATTGACTTGAGAAGCCAGTCCCCTGGCCGCACTTTTCTGATTCTCGTTATCTCATTGCTACAGTTGCCCATGCATTAGTAATCTCATGGTTGGATTACTGCAATGCACGCCATATGGGGATACCCTTGGGGACAGTTCAGAGGCTGCAACAAGAGCAAAATGTGGCCGCTAAGTTGTTTGTGGGGGCAAAATACCACCAGCATATAACACCTTCCTTGCAGGAGTCGCACTGGCTACCAGTTTGCTACCTGGACAAGTTCCAGGTGCTGGTGCTAACAAATACAGCCCCATACAGCTCAGGACCACCTTGCCCCTTATACACCCAGTAGCTCACTGCAGTCTGCAGGTGAGTTTCTCTTGCAAGTTCCAAAGATCTCAGCAACCTCATCTGCAGGAACTCAAAGTGGAGCTTTTACTGCGGCTGTCCTGTCCTGTGGAACAGCATCCCTATTGAAATACAACAGGCGCCCATTAGCAGTACTTTCTGGAAACGGTTGAAGACATTTTTGTTCCTGCTGGGGAAATGGGTCTTTGCCATGAGCGCTTTTAATTGCTTTTAATTGTCTTGTGTGTTAATTGCCTTAAGTTGGTTGTTTAGAAGGTGGCTAATAAATTAATTGTAATATTAATAACAATAATTACTTGCTTGGTGGGCTGTGTGTCCTAGCTTGCACAGCTTTCAAGCCCTCTGGTTGTAAGACTGAATACTGGATTGGTGCAATGAGCTCTCTGTGGGGCTTCCCTCGGGCCTGATCTGGAAGTTGCAGTTAGTGCAGAATGCTGCAGCACGATTGCTGACAGGAGTGAGACCTCATCAGTATACACCACCAGTGTTCAGAAATCTGTACAGGTTGCTGATCTGCTACTGATCCAAGTTCAAGGTGTTACTCTTAGCATAATAGGTAAAGGTAAAGGACCCCTGACAGTTACGTTCAGTTGCAGACAACTCTGGGGTTGCGGTGCTCATCTTGCTTTACTGGCCAAGGGAGCCAGCGTTAGTCAGCAGACAGTTTTTCCGGGTCATGCGGCCAGCATGACTAAGCCACTTCTGGTGAAACCAGAGCACTGAATGGAAACGCCATTTACCTTCCTGCTGGCGCGGTTTCTTTTTATATACTTGCACTTTTTGGCATACTTTCGAACTGCTAGGTTGGCAGGAGCTGGGACTGAACAATGGGAGCTCACCCTGTCATGGGGATTCGAACTGCTGACCTTCTGATCGGCAAGCCCAAGAGGCTCAGTGGTTTAGACCACAACGCCACCTGCATCCCTACTCTTAGCATACAAAGCCCTTGATAACTCGCCTTACCCTATATTCGCCCACTTAAGCGCTTTGATCTGCGGAACTGGCATTGTTGCCGGTGTCACGTGACACCTATCCTGCCCTTGTAAGAAATGGACCTTTTAGTGTGGTGGCACCTGCACTATGGAACTCCTGCTCATTGACACCAGGCTGGCTAGTTTCGTTGTACTCTTTTCAGCACCTCCTAAAAGCATTTTCCTTTAGGGAAGCCTACCCAGATAGGTAGGAGTCTGATGTGTTTTTACTTTATAGCTGGTTTTAATTCTCTTAATGTTTTAACTCTGATGGAGATCTGGTGGTTCCCTCACTGTGAGGTTACAGGGAGCCAGGCAGAGGGCCTTCTCAGTAGTGGCGCCTGCCCTGTGGAACGCCTTCCTGCCAGATGTCAAACAGATAAACAATGATATGACTTTTAGAAGACATCTGAAGGCAGATGTCTATAGGGAAGTCTTTATTGTTTGGTGTTTTGTTATGTTTTTATATTTTTCTGGAAGCCGCCCAGAGTGGTTGAGGCAACCCAATCAGATGGGCAGCATATTATTACTATTATTACTATTATTGAACTAATAATCCTATTTCTTTATTCCTTTGGTAAACCACTTGAAGGTTTCCTACAATCAAGTTGTATGTACATTTTATGAAATAGATAAAGGAATAAAGTGCTTCCACAATCTTAGACCCCTACAAAATATCAGAGCACCAGAAAAATAAAACCTCCCTGAAGGGCTTGCCTTCTAATGATCTCCAGTTAGAGAAGCTAAGTAGCCAGAGTAGGTCAGTGGCAGAGAGACACCCTGTCACGTTTCTACATTTCTCTGGCCCTTTCTTCAGGTAACCAAACACAGAAGGTTGCTGCTCCCTCATTTGTTTTTTGCACCTCTGGCGGAAAACAAAAGGACAGAGGGTAAAATTAACTTTTCAGTTGCATCCGTGAAGAAAGTAATGAAATAGCCCTGGGCGGCATAGAATAAAGCAAAACAGCAGTGCGCCTGGTTAGAGAATAAATGTTATTTAGAGCGGGTCGATTGGATCCTCCATGGGTAGCCTTTGCCTGCAGCTCTCTTTAAAAGTCCAGTGTGACAAGCAGGGGGGGGGGGAATGAGGAGAGGAGGGGGTGTTACAGATGCATGGAGTCGGAGGCCTTATCCTCATGGTAAAAACCAGGGTAGCATTTAAGCTGCCAAATGCAGAATAATGGAAAGCTTTGGGGGGAATGGAGTTATTTTTTATATGTATAGAAAAGAAAAACCAAGAAACTCTGGGTTTGTTTTTTCAGGGCTGCTGATCTGTAAGCTTTTATTTATAGATGGCATAAGACCCAGAGGGGTTTTCTCGCACAGCGAAACTCTAGTAAGCCAGGGAACAGGAACCTGTGGCTTGCCAGGAACTTGGTCTCACCTCTTTTGACAGTGGCCACAATTGCTAAGTTCTGGAAGACTTTTGGTTTCAGTAATCTGGATTTATTGGCATCCCAATAATGGAGAGCCAGTGTGGTGTAGTGGTTAAGAGCGGTAGATTCGTAATCTGGGGAACCAGGTTCGCGTCTGCGCTCCTCCACATGCAGCTGCTGGGTGACCTTGGGCCAGTCACACTTCTCTGAAGTCTCTCAGCCCCACTCACCTCACAGAGTGTTTGTTGTGGGGGAGGAAGGGAAAGGAGAATGTTAGCCGCTTTGAGACTCCTTTGGGTAGTGATAAAGTGGGATATCAAATCCAAACTACTACTACTACTACTACTACTACTACTCTTCTTCTTCTCCAAGTCTTGGCAAATCATACCTCTTTGGGGGGGAAATCTCACATGAGCTAAAAGCATCTAGGGGTGAAAACAACAACAACAACAATGTTCTTGAGGTTGTTTCTTTGCCATTTTATCTTATATACAAACAGTGGCTCAGAAGTGTCGGGTCCCACAGGTCTCTGCGAAAGTCTGGATTTAGTACAGTTCAAAGTCACTTTTTATCTTCTTCTTTTTTGAAATTAAAAAAAAACCACACCTGCAATGGTTTTGTTTCAGACCATGGTACGCTTTGTAATCATAGACGACACATCCTTTCCCTCTTGGTATATTTTATTATTGACTCAGTAAATTGCATAGTTGTATCCCATTTTTCCTTATTGGCAATTGTGACAACTTACCATTTTGAAACTAATTATTATTTCGTTCCTTGTAACTTGTTGTTATTAAAATCCACACACAAACCCCCAAAAAATGTGAGGGGGAGAAAGAGAGGAGATTTCTCTATGCCTGCCTGCTGAATTTCTAGTGGCAGAGCATTTCACAGGGCTGGGCAGATGACCTTTAATGCTCAGTTTATTATTGTTAATAATAATAATAATAATAATAATAATAATAATAATAATAATAATAATTTTTATTTATATCGCACCCTCCCCAGCCGAAGCCGGGCTCAGGGCGGCTAACAACAATAAAACAGTACAAAAGTACAGCACAAACAACACTCTAAAATCATTCATTATAAAATGAATTAAATTAATTAAATTCAAGCCACTGTCCACCATTGGGCCAGAGCTCCGCGAAGATTGCCAAGGGAGGGAGTCAGGCTGTGCCCTGGCCAAAGTCCTGGCAGAACAGCTCTGTCTTGCAGGCCCTGCGGAAAGATGTCAAGTCCCGCAGGGCGCTAGTCTCTTGTGACAGAGTGTTCCACCAGGTCGGAGCCACAGCCGAAAAAGCCCTGGCTCTAGTTGAGGCCAGCCTAACTTCTCTGTGGCCTGGGACCTTCAAGATGTTTATATTTGTTGTCAAATGAGCCTTACCTAGGAAATGACCAACAACACTCCTGCAGAAGATCTTGGTATCTTGGACTTAAATTGTTTGGGGCTTTGTAAATTAACAGCATGACTTTGAACCTGGCTCAGTAGTCAGTGGGTAGTCAGTGCAGATGTTTTAAGAATGGTGCCCCATGTACTTGGGCAGATGCCCCCCATCAGCAGTGTGGCCTCCCCATTCAGCATCAGCTGAAGTTTCTGAATTAGGCCCAAGGACAGCCCTACATCACAGCAACCTCTGCACTCTGGACTCTAAGATTAATAGCCAGTACAGCCAAAGATCTTGAACCCTTATCGCCTTGCTGTTAGACCCTGATGCCACGCAAACTTTGCACCCTGGCTTGTCTGGCTTGAGGAGATCAGAAATGCAAGTCCCCAAATTACAGCCATCTGGATCGGGCGAAACGAAAGGGAAAGGAAATGTCTTCCTGGCTGGCTAGGAGGTGGACACGTCTATTAGTTTTCCTTGATGATTTTATGGCCTTTTAAGAACTTCACACATATTATCCAGATGCTAAATCTCTCTGCTGAGGAGGTGCTGTAGCCACTGACTCGATTACTCTCATCCCCGTGGTGCCTTTGCATAAAGAAAGGGCGATCTTGACCTTTCTTGAACAAGGGAGAGAGGGAGGGCTTGATAAATTCCAAAGGAATGAAATGCATCTCATTTGACTTTATTGCCCTTCTCATGAGGTCAACACAGGACTGCTTCCTCCTGTTGTGCATAACTCAATGCTGCAATTACAGATAGGTAGCCGTGTTGGTCTGCCATAGTCAAAACAAAAAAAATTCCTTCCAGTAGCACCTTAAAGACCAACTAAGTCAGTTCTTGGTATGAGCTTTCGTGTGCATGCACACTTCTTCAGATACACTGCTGCAATGCTGCAAGTCCCGCTGTTAAGATTCACGGTTCTTTTTCATGCCTCAAGGCAGGTGCTCATAGGCACTTGTATCAATTAGCCAAGCTATACTGAATTCCAAGCATGGGTCCAGTACCAGTCCGGGGGTGGAGGAAAGGAATGACTGTCCCAGGGCAGCAACAGAGTGTCCTGGGGAAATGGGCCGTAGCTCAGTGACAGAGCATCTGCTTTGCATACAGAAGGTCCCAGGTTCAACCCCCAACAGCATTTTCAGGTAGGGCTAAGGAAGGATCCCTGTTTGAAATCTCCGGAGAGCTGCTGCCAGTCAGTGTAGAAAATACTGAGCTAGAGGGACTCAGTATAAGGCAAGTTTTCTAGGTCAAAAAGAATCAGGACCCTGAACAGTGTCAGTGGGTCCTGCTGGCTAGCCCATGGGAAGATTGTGCTTCTTCAGTAGGGGTCTGAAGCCATCTGAGCTCATATAATGGCAGGGGAGGCCTGGGCTGCCTTAGGCTCCACCTCCTTGGGAGAGCCAGCTGTGTTCCTTAAAGGGCCCCGGTTCTGAGTCTTTGGGCTTCTGCAAGGACTCATTGTTGGAGGGACTGCTAGAGACTCTGCCTTTGTGTCTCAGCGATGGTGGTTGGGAATCATTTCCTAGCCAAGAGGCACAGCAGAAGGCACTGTGGCTTCCCCTGCAATGAAAGTGCTCTGAACTCCATCCCAGTCTTCTTCTGGGCATCGTGGGGGCCCCAGAGTCAAGTTCATAACATAGAGTTTCATCCTTCCTCAGACTAGCCAGTAAGCCTCACTTGTAGTAGTAGTAGTAGTAGTAGTAGTAGTAGTAGTAGTAGTAATAATAATAATAATAATAATAATAATTTATTTGTACCCCACCCATCTGGCTGGGTTTCCCCAGTCCCTCTGGGTGGCTTCCAACAAAGATTAAAAATACATTAAAATGTCACACATTAAAAACTTCCCTAAACAGGGCTGCCTTCAGATGTCTTCTAAATGTCAGGTAGTTGTTTATCTCTTTGACATCTGATGGGAGGGCGTTCCACAGGGCGGGCAAGAAGGCCCTCTGCCTGGTTCCCTGTAGCTTTGCTTCTCGCAGTGAGGGAACCACCAGAAGGCCCTCAGCGCTGGACCTCAGTGTCCAGGCAGAACGATAGGAGTAGAGAGGCTCCTTCCGGTATACTGGACTGAGGCCGTTTAGGGCTTTAAGGGTCAAAGCCTTTATATGGATCAGGCAGTCCAGTATGACCCATTCTGGTCTATTTAGGGCCCTTGGGTGGTCTCTATGCAGCTCCCTTCTTGCTTTGGTCAGAGTAGGGTAGTTGTGCATAGGCTGAATAAAGTCTTCACCACCACCACAATATCCCCCAGCCTCAGGGCCTGCTACAGGCTTGTGTGCTGACAGTCGCATATAAGTCTTGGCTGAAATCTCGCTCTATAGCATTGCCCATAAATTCTTGCAGGAGGGGAGAGTGCTCTTGTGCTCAGGACCTGCTTGGGGGTTTCCCATTGGGGCATCCAGTCAGCCACAGTGAGAACAGGATGCCAGCCTAGATGAGCCACTGCCCTGATCCAGCAGGCTCTTCTTGCATTCTTATTTTTAAACAAGTGGATTTGTTGCTTCCACTCACTTTAAAACCTAAAATTATGATATGCACTTGAAACCCTCCCAGAAAACTGACGCTCTGGAAGTGTACCTGTTCTGTGCGCTGCTGTGACCTATCATATTAGCCCAATGTTGACTAATGGATCTCTGGGGTGTCCTTCTGTTTTCTCAGATAACCAAGTGGGGGGAGGGGGTTACATGCACAGGCCCTGCTGCAAGGAGCACCCCCCACTCCTTGCCCCAGCCCATGCTGTTGGAATGACAGGAAGAGAAACAAAGTGCTTCTTCTTAAAAGGGAGTTTTGCTGATTTCGTGCTCTGCAGCCAAAGAACGCCATGTCTGCAAAAGCTTCAGCCCCTCCGGATAATTTCAACAGCCTCACACCAAGCAGATGTGATTCTTCCCGGTGGCTATTTGGCGTCTTCGGATGAATACAGAGTCCGTTTCATGGATACAGAGACTTGAAGATGCTGCCGAATGTCTGTGAAACAACTTCACACCTTGGCAGCAGATCCCGAGGACCTGAGTCGTGACGGGTGACTATTACGTGTGTCTTTTATGGCCAGGAGAGGAGCATAATTCAAAGGTTCTGCTGGCATGAAGAGGCATTTGAGATGGTATCTCTTCCACCCACCCACCCTCCAAGTGAAAGAGAGTAATTGTCCTTCATAGGTGAGGAGTTTACATCCTCTCAGTCATATCTTATTTTCTTTGAGAGAACTTTTCAACTGTGCTTGACGTCTGAGGGAGCAACAGTTTCCCAGACTGAGGAAAGTGAAACTCGAGGAAATCATGGGAGGAATTCAACACTGCACTATTAAGATTGTTCTGTCAATGCAAGTATTTCCTCTTTGCCTCTTTGGAACAATCCTCCCATCTGGAGAGCTCTCCTAACCCTCCAGAGCAGAATTGGGGGAATTGGGGGGGGGGGAAGCCCCATTGTGCTTGTGGGGGTCGGTGTGCTAGCATCCACTGGTGTGCTGGGTTGCTTGAATCTGGCCCACAATATGTACCTATTTTTTTGTTCCATTGCTGCATTATTGTCTCCTGGAAGGGCAAACTATATCATCATTTATTTGTATGCTACCTTTCCATAGTTAAAACCGCACTCAATGCGGCTTGCAACATGAAAAGCTTTACATGGTTACGGAAACATAACAAAAGTAGGAATAAGGAATAAATAAAAGCATCTCAGAATGTAAACAACACAATTTCACAATCCCTGTGTAAGCCATAATAAATCTCAACATAAAGATACGGCAAGGGGGGGATTAATATCAGTAACAGCAAAATTAACATCTCCAAAGTTAAATGGAGCAAGCTTGTTTTCTGCTGCCAGACCATAGGACCTAAAGTAATGGCTTCAAATGACAAGGAATGAGAATCCAGTTAACATCAGGAAGAACTTCCTTACAATTAGAGCTGTTTCACAGTGGAGCAGACTCCCTCAGAAACTGGTGGATTTTAAGGTTTTTAAGCTGCGGTTGGGTGGCCATTTGCCAGGGATGCTTTAGCTGTGATTCCAGCTTTGCTGGGGGTTGGGCTAGATGGCCTTTGGGGTCCCTTCCAACTGTACAATTCCATGAAACCTTGACCAACAAAAATACCCCACCCCAAGAATTGGCAGGCATCCTGAGAAGCAGATCTTGGAAAACTCACAGCAAATATAGTTTCTGGCTCTCTGCATCTCTGTATAACTAAGCTTTGCGAGAAACCAGAGAGATGCCTTAGGACTCTCAGACACACACCTTGCCTCTCACCAGGTCACCTCTCCTGGCTGACCCTGCTCCACAACTTCCTCGAGCTCTTTTGCCTGACCTGAACTACAATCCTGCCCCCTTCCTTGTCTTGTGGGATGTCTGTGTGGAGAAAACTCTGACTTGCGTGTGCCTGGGATGCCATAACTAAGTTAAAAAACACACTCAATGTTCCGTCTCACTTTGGCCATTGTGTCCACCCACCAGTAGCATGTGGCCCCCGAAGGCTGCCTATGAAAGAATGAGGCCCTCAAGCTGCAAAAAGGTGAGAGAGGCAGGTAGACTTGCTGAGGCCTGGGCTGCTATCCTAGAACTCCCTCATCCCCAATTGAAGAAATTACAAATGAGCAGTTGATACAACAGGAACACACACACACATACTGCAGGCCTCTGTGTCAAAACAGATATCGTGGCTGCAAGTATAAAGTTTGCTGAACGGGAAATCTACCTGGATACGGGCGTTATCAGTTTTGACTCCTGCTCAAGCCTAGTGAACCCTGAGCAGGAAACCAGCAAAGTGTGGTAAATGTTCCCAGCAGCCCCTGCTGTGAAGGCCTCTGAGGGGGGGGGGCGCCGCAGGCTTTTCCCATTCCTGCTCTGGGCTTGCCTGGAGCAATGCCTGAGGTGATCCTTTTGATCCATGCAAAGCTTCAAAACTGGGAAACGGGAGAGTATGAATATGAAGGGTGGCGAGGTGAATTGTGCCCAGCTGATCGGTTAAACAACAACCAAGCACAAGGCTGGGAGACGCGGGTGGTGAAGAGGCAGCACCTGCCAATCTGCAGGTCAGCAATTACCTAGTAAAGCTAATTATTGGCAATTTGCATGGGGAATGTTCCCAGATGTTTTCCAGTGGTGGATTTTGTCTTTGTCTGTCAGATTAGGCCACATTCACACCATGCATTTAATGCACTTTCAACAGTCACGGCTTCCCCCAAATTATTCTAGGAGTTATAGTTTGTTAAGGGTGCTGAGAGTTGTTAGGAGGTGCCTAGTCTGCTCCCAGAACTACAGTTCCCAGAGTTCCCTGAAGAGAAGGGTTGATTGTTAAGCCACACCCTGTGAGAAGCTGTCAGGGGCCACATTCCAGTGCTGGGTGAGGGCCGGAGATAAAACTGGGTGTGTGAAACCCACACGCTGTCACACAGGCTCAAAGCTGTTTCCCACTGAAACGGAGACTTATGGTTGTTAGAATCTGCACCCAGGTTACACCCTCCATTTGCTCCATTTTTAGTAGTAGGTGAGGTAAGGCTCATCTTCCCCTGAGTTCAAGAGTCTGACAGCCAGAAGGCTAGCCCTTGCTTACACTTGAATAGAGGCCAAAAGGGGACCTCAAAGTGTGTTCCTGAAGCAGTGAGCCTTCTTCTGATGTGCATTTGTATTCCCAGAAATCCCTGCTTCTACTGACAACCAGACATGACTCGTGGGATTGGGTGTGTATCTCGTGTGTCGTCTAGTGTGAACCCCACCTCCTCAGTACAGGATACAACTGCAGCATCCCTGACAGATGACTGTGTCCAGCCTATGTTTTTGTACCTGCCAGTGAAGGGGGGCCCTTCAGCTGCCAAGGCAGTCTGTCTCACTATCAAAGAGCTGCTTCCATTGGGACGTTTCTCCAAATGTTGAGCCACAAATTTTGCTTCCTCCCCAGTTTCCACCATTGGTCCTAGTCCTACTTGAGGAGCAACAGAGAGCCTGTTTATTCCATCTTCTGAGTGACGGCCCTCCAGATATCTGAATCTAAGAGCATGGAATCCCAGGGACGGCGTCAGTTCAACGGAGCCCTGAATAAAAGTGGCCTTTGAGCTCCCCCTCCCCCCCAAACACTGCCCAGCTGGACGGGTCCCAATTAATCTTACAAGCTTTGGGGACAGGTGGCCGGTGGCACTGCGAACAGCACCAATTCTCTTCCTTTTGTTGAAGATGAAACTGCATTGCAGGGAGTTGGAGCAAATGACCCTTTGTGTCTGTTATGTACTGAAGTTCTCACCCTGGGCCAGCAGAGGGATACTGTAGATAGTTATGCAAATGAAGGATTGAAAGTGACGTTCAGTGATTGGATAGTTTTAGAAAATTGCTACAGTAATGTTGTACTGGAGCTCTATATAAGCAGGCTGACTGAGCCCTTCAGTCAGTTCTGTTCTGGCCTCTGAATAAACAAGAGCTGTTTGAAGAATCGCTGTGTCGTCTGATATGTTCACCCACAACTTAACAGTGTCCCTCCCAGTTCTATGATTCTATGATAGAACCTGCCACCGTCTTGGCTCTGCAAGAAATCTGAGCCCCAAGAGAAAGCAGCCACACTAGGGATCAGACCCAGATAAGTTAGCGGGGAAGAATAATAGAATCATAGAACTGCAGGGTTGGAAGAAACGCAAGTCATCGTCTAGTCCAACCCCCTGCAATGCAGGAACGGAGAAGGCAACTTCAGCAACTACCCCTTCCTTGTGCTTCTCCTCTTAGCTTCCACCACATAAAAATAAAACAAAATTAAGTGGCGTCAGAATTAGGGGGGCCCCAGGGCCCTGGTACTTACCTGACAGTGTCAAACACTGGTGCCAGCCCTTGTGCCTTACGCAAGAATTTTGTCCCTCAACCAGCTCATTCCTGGCTCAGATTTCCCGTCCAGGGTGCTGCCTAGAATATGTCCCAGAATCCTTTGGAGCATCCCCAAAGCTGTTTCCATCGCTCTCCCTCTCCGAACAACAACAAAATACCCAGCAACCATGTTCTTGCTATCGGCTAGTAAATAACACTCCGGCTAAAGCTGTCGCTTTTTTTAATTATCTCATCTTTCATTGCAGGAGCAGTAAGGAACGTAACCCAAAGACAGGGATTCCTGTTTTTGTTTTTAATATATTGATAGCATAAATATTTGAAACAAAGCAGGCAAGGTTACTGCTGCCTGACCTGTCAGCCGCCTCACCCACACATTCAGATATGCCACAAAGCTGGCCGGAGTCCCAAGAATCTTCACTTTCGTGGTTTGCTTTATAATATAAGCTGCTTCTTTATAGTGGCAAATACGACTTCAGAGTGAATGGGGCAATCTGTCTCAACAGGCAGTTAGGGATTTAGTGGTAGTAGCAACGATGCCTCTACCTGCAGTGCTAAAAAGAGTTGTCCTAATGCTGGGGTGGGAAACCTCTGGCCCTCCAGCTGCTGTTGGACTCCAACCCCCATCTGCTCTAGCCAGCAGGCCCAATTGGTCAGCAATGGTAGGAGCCAGAGTCCAACAACATCGTGTTCAGAGCCAAAGGTTAGCCACCCCTGCTCGCTCTACGTGGGGCTGCCCTTGAGACTGACCCAGAAACTCCAGCGGGTGCAGAATGCCGCGGCGTGACTCCTTATGGGGTCTTCGCTGCGAGATCACATTCACCCGGTACTATACCAGCTGCACTGGCTCCCGGTGGAGTACAGGATCAGGTTTAAGGTGCTGGTTTTAACCTTTAAAGCCCTATACGGCCTAGGACCCTCGTACCTACGGGACCGCCTCGCCTGGTATGCCCCACAGAGAAACCTACGGTCTGCAAATAATAACATCCTCAAGGTCCCAGGCCTCAGAGAGGTTAGGCTGGCCTCAACTAGAGCCAGGGCCTTCTCGGCTGCGGCTCCAATCTGGTGGAACGCTCTGTCACAAGAGACTAGGGCCCTGCAGGACCTGACATCCTTCCGCAGGGCCTGCAAGACAGAGTTGTTCCACCAGGCCTTTGGTCAGGGCGCAGCCTGACTCCCTCCTCTGGCAACCTGCACAGAATCTTGCTTAATTAGTTGCCATTAATTCGATTTTAATTGATTTTTATAATGAAATATTTTTTAGAATGTGTGAATATCTGATTGTTTGATTGTTTGATTGTTGTTAGCCGCCCTGAGCCCGGCTTCGGCTGGGGAGGGCGGGATATAAATAAAATTTTTTATTATTATTATTATTAAAGTTGCAAAGGGTTGACGCAGACAGACCTTCCCTAGTTGCCCCTCAGTGACATGGGCTAAGATCTCTTTTACATATTTCCTATTCTTCATTTGGGGGGGGGGGATACAACATTACAAGTGCTTGGTGTAAGATAAGACATGAAAAAGAAACAAGAAATAGTACCCATGCAGAAAACAAAACAGATCCAAAAAAAGAAGGTATTGTTTACATTACAACAAAAGGGTGGGAAATTTGTTATTGTAGCTAACCAGACCTTAATCTAATATGGAGTTTATAAAAATGAATTCCAAATATTGTTACATTTGTCCATGGCGAGTCCATGGCTGTACATGACTTGATCATGTGTAGCAAGTTTGTACATATCTTCAATCCAATCATTAAAGGGAACTGCATTTTTATTTTTCCAGTTCATCAATAACAGTCTTTTTGCTGTGGTAAGGTTGTGGAGAATCCATTCATATTGTCCCTTTGTTAGATTCCCATGTGTTGGGTATATAATTCAAAAGGGTATTTTCCTCTGCAAATTTAAGATGGTCCCATACAGTTTTGTTGATTGTCTCTAGGACATTGTACAAACATATGTTTTAGGGAGCCATTAGCCTTATCACATCTCCAGCAGCTAGATGTCTTACATAATATTTTCATAAACAAGCGTACTGGAGTCCAGTAAGTTCTAAATATTTTTGTTGTTGTTGTATGGGTCTTAATTTGAGGTCCAGAAGCACACTGGACATGAGCTAAGATCTTATGATCCTACTAGGGGCTGCTACACCCGCTTGGTCCTCTTACCATCCCCAACTACCCACAAACCCCTTTGCCAAAGCCCTTCCCCCACATCTGGCCAACCTACCTTTACACCTGTCCAAACTCCCCTCCCCTTACCCCTCACCCAGCTCCTTGCCTGTCCCCTCACAGCTCACCCCACGCCTCTGCACATAGCTTGCCCCAGGCACCTCCACTCACAGCTCACCCCAGACCCCCACCTTCTTCAAAAGGAGGAACAGGCACTTCAGAAAGCAGTTTTCTGAAGCACCTCTCCCTCGCCCCTCCATTAAACCTCCATGCAGCTGCATTTAATGAAGTGGGGAAGGTGCTTCACAAAGCAGTTTGCCTGGGTCACCTGCCACCCTGTTATCATGATGGAATCGCCATTGCCACCTGCTGACAGCCACACACACTGCAGCATGACAACAGGCTTAGATTTTTATGTGTATAAGAAGATAAGGCAGGGGTAAGAGAACCCTTTGGGGGCTGAGGGCCAACGTTATCACAGTTCCCAGGGCCACATTCCAGTACTGGGTGGTGGGAAGGTCTAAAACTGTGTGTTTCAAACCCACATACCATCACAAAGCTGTTTCCCATTGAAACAGAAGCATATATTTAATTGTTAGTATCCACACTCAGCTTACGGCCACCATTTCCTTCACAGACTTTTTAGTAGTGTAGGAGGGTGAGACCCACCTTCCTCTGGATCAAAGAAACTGATGACCAACAGCCTGACCCTTGCATAGACTTGACATGTGGGATGACAACTGGCTTTCCTGTAGAGTTTCTGTTCATTTTCTTGGAGGGCAAGGTATAAATCCTTCAAATAATAAGAAACCCCTGCCAAAAAAAAATCCAAGCCAATAAAGTGAGTTCTCTCTGCCCTCTGCTCAAGACCCAACTCCAAACAAACTGACAGGGAAGAAGATGCCGAGCAATTGAATGTCAAAAGAAATTACTCTGATTGTTCAACAATTTTGCCTTGAAATTGCTAGCTGCTGCAGCTGAAGTTGGACATGGAAAAAAAGAAGAGAGAGTGTGTGCTTTTCAGTTGTAGATGGCTACAGTCACCTTAATCTTCTGCTTATGAGTCCAAAAATCATATAGGGACATGTCATCAATCATGTCTGGGTCAAAGCAGACCCGCTCCTAGTAGAGGCATGGAGATAGTTCCATCGCACTCACCTTATTTGGTGCAAACCCCCTTCATAAGAGCTTAAGAAGATCAGGCCAGTGGTCCATCTGCTCCAGCATTCTGTGCTTGCAGGGTCTGACCAGATGCCCGTGGGAAACCCACAAGCAGGAACTGAGCACAAGAAACTCTCCCCTCCTGTGGTTCCCAGAAACTGGTACTCAGAAGCATTGCTGCATCCAACTGAGGGCAGAGCCATTCACAGTCTTGTCCTCCATTAATTGGTCCAATCCTGTTTCAAAGCCATCCAAGCTGGTGGCCATCCATGCCTTGTGTGGGAGCAAGTTCTACAGTTTTAACTATGCTCTATGTGGAAAAGTATTTTATTTGTCCTGACTCTTCCAACATTCAGCCTTGTTGGATGTCCACAAGTTCTAGTCTTATATAAGAGAGAGGGTGGGGGGAGAGAGAGAGGTTGGGAAGATGGCAAGCAGGACATTCTCCATCACCAGCATTCAGAGGCTTATTGCCTTGAACAGTAGAGGTAAAACATAGCCATTGTGGCTCATAACCATTGATAGCCTTCTGTCTTGGAGGAGAACCGTGGGAGTGGTGGGCTCAGCCCCATTGCTTTAAAGGTAAGGTGGGAGGGGTGTATCAAGTGTAGAGACATCTTCTCTGCTTATATCTAGCCCTGGGTTCTAGTCTCTACCACTGTATCTTGTGAGTCATGTCACCTGTGGTCTGAGCTGATGCTGAGGATGTGTGTGTATTGTTTCCTTTAATAAAGTTTTGGGCTTTCCAGAGCCAAGAGTCTGGGTCTTTTGTCAGACGGTGGGAGCCAGGACAATGTTGTCCCCGAATAAAAGCACTTCGAGATCAGACCCACTTTTATTTTTATTTTATCCAAAAGCTCTTATCACAAACAGTTGGCAATGGGACTGGAGGAAGGTGGCTGTTTAAAACCCACATGGAAACAATTACATAATGCTAAGTATGTGAAGCCAATAGACTGAGGCTCGTTGACAAAACTATAAGCAATTAAGGATCAGGGCAGCTGCAGAGTCCTCCAGGAATCTTCACTTGGTGACACGGTGAAGCCTAGAATCATAGATTCTGTATGGGACAATGGCAATAAAAATTATTGTATTATATCGTATCATATTGTATCTGTCAGGGAACTGCCATCGGAGCTAGAGGCGGAGGGAAGGCTCCAGAGGGATGCCGGAGAGGGTCCCAGTAGGGAGAGAGGCAGCCCATCTGCTGGGGAAGGAAATCAGCGTTAACACCAGTGGAGAAGGGGGGCAGATGGGGGAATCGGAGAGGAGGCTCCAGGACTCTTCACCGGAGACCAGCGGGGAGAGCACGGGTCCTCCGCTGCCCACACCCTCCCTGCGCAGAAGACTTCCGTGCAGGGAGAGTAGGAGGAGACTTGGCATCAAAGAACTTCTTTGCTGGAAGAAGTTCAAGAAACGCCCACTGACGGATTCTGCCAGCGACTGAGACAGCCACGAAGTGAAGGGCTGTCCAGACAGAAAGGGTTCAACCAGGTAACCTAGCCAAGAGTGGCGGCAACTTACGCACGAGCAACCCCTAGAACCATTACAGTATCATATAGAATCACAGTTGGAAAGGACCCTAGTGGTCATCTAGTCCAACCCCCTGCAATGCAGGAATCACAGCTAAAGAATCCCTGGCAGATGGCCATCCAACCTCTGCTTAAAAACCTCCAGTGAACCTTCGCCACCTTGCAAAAGAGTCCATTCCACTGTCAAACAGCTCTTACTGTCAGAACGTTCTTCCTAATGTTCAATCAGAATCTCCTTTCCTGTCATTTGAATCCATTGGTTCAGGTCATATCCTTTGGAGCAGTAGAAAACAAGCTTCCACCATCTTCCATGTGGCAAGCAGCCCTTCAGATATTTGAAGATGGCTCTCACATCCCCTCTCAGTCTGCTCCTCTCCAGGCTAAACATCCCCAACTCCCTCAACCACCTGGAGGCATCTGTAAGGTGTTAAACGGGCAAAGGTGAATGCCGAGGCTGGATAGCCTAACAAAAATGCCTGATAGCCTGACACACTTGGCAGTGGCTGGCATACACTTTTGAACTGTGATCACAGGTTGTCTCGTCAGACATTTGTGTTTATTGGTCCTTCTAGCACTGTACTTAGGTGGTGAGTGCCAAGCTGGCAGGTCTGGGTCAATGAGAGGAGGCCACATGCATAATGAAAACCTGAGGTTTGGAGAAGTGCAAAGGTGAGAGTCAGCTAGAGAAGAAAATAAAAAAAACTGAGGCAGAGGGGAGTGATGCTCAGATCAGCAGGATGCTGTTACAAAAGTTGGGCTCCATCCCCACTCTCTGCTGAGCAGCAGCGAGATTCCAGGGGGTTCTAGGAGAATTGAAGGTGCAGCGAAGACTGTCATTGCTTTAAGAAATATGATTTATTCACATATTTGCACCTTCAGTCTGCATAGATCTTGCAGTACAGTCATTTCAAGAGAACCTTGCTTGTCCCCTACAGCAGTGCAGTGCTGGAGTCCCAGCCGGCCTCCAGCCTAAGATGAATCTCTGTCTCCGTTCTTTCCCCCTTCCTCCCAGCACACTTGACTAAAGACCCTCTTCTCCTGTCACCTCACACCCAGACAACCTTCCAAACCACCAGTCTCTGATCACACCTCAGGGCAAAGCGGGAAGACAGCTCTCTTGCATTGCAAATGGCCCTCAAAGACCCGGTGTTGTTTCTTAATGGCCCTAGCTTGGCCAGGTTATCCTAGAATCATCCTAGAATTGTATAGTTAGAAGGGACACTGAGAGACATCTAGTTCAACCCAATGCAATGCAGAAATCCTGCCCACAGCCATCCCTGGGAGGGCTCGAACCACCAACCTTCTGGTTAATAGCCAGGCATACTGACCCATTGCACCCCTGGGGGACAGGGTCGTTTTGTATAGGCTAGCTCAGGATTTCCTCTGCAGCTTGTATTTCACCATTCACATCCCAAATAATTGAAATCCTGCCATTTATTCATTTCTAGGGTTTAGGGGGTTTATAACAACACATGGGCAGAATAAGGTTTAAAGGCCTAACAGCTGCTCTTCATGGCTAAGATGTTGATCCCACAAGCAACATTCGCCTATTGCATGGGTAGGCAAACTAAGGCCCGGGGGCCAGATCCGGCCCAATCACCTTCTAAATCCAGCCTGTGGACAGTCCAGGAATCAGCATGTTTTTACATGAGTAGAATGTGTCCTTTTATTTAAAATGCATCTCTGGGTTATTTGTGGGGCATAGGAATTCATTCATTTCCCCCAAAAAAATCTAGTCTGCCCCCCCCAAGGTCTGAGGGACAGTGGACCGGACCCCTGCTGAAAAAGTTTGCTGACCCCTGGCCTATTGAGTCCCATTATATGGGAATGGGGTGGGCACAACTTCAGTGAGGCAAATGGGGCTGCACTTTAGACGGAGAAAGCAAACTGGAACTCGTTCTGCAGGGCTGGACCTGAGCTACCTGTTCACACCTATGCTGGCATATCCATGACCTGGGCAACAGAGGAGGCAGCAGCAATGACTCTGAACCAGACGGAGCAGCAGACTCTTTCTGGGAAGATGAGCTGGGGACATTGTGAATAATTTTGCAATATGTTAACATTTTTTCTGTGCGGAGTTTCCCCCACACTTTTGACAGCACTGATTTCATTCCTTGTTGTTGCATTTCACACGCTAGCAAGGTTATGCTTAAAATTCTACAAGGCAGGCTTAAGCAGTATGTGGAGCAAGAACTCTCAGAAGTACAAGCTGGATTTCAAAGGGGCAGAGGAACCAGAGACCAAACTGCAGACATGCGCTGGATTATGGAGAAAGCTAGAGAGTTCCAGATTTCATTCCTAGAGAGGTACAAATATCACTTATTTTATTTTGAAGCATTTTTCCTTCACAGACTCCTAGAATTGCAGAGTTGGAGCGCACCCCAAGGGTCACCTAGTCCAACCCCCCTGCCTGCCACAACGCAGGAATCACATGGCAACCAGCAGTAATTTTTTAGGAAGCTCTACTATGCCCAGACAGGTACTGGCAGGGGTACCTTTATGCCCATGTGTTGAACGTGCTTTTTTTTTTTACCTGCAACTTGTATCATTTCAATTGATGGATTGCCTTATGGATTCATGCCTGAACCGCTTGCTGGAGGGGGCGGCACCTGTGGCAAAAAAACAGGCTATAAATATTGGAAATGAATGAAACAAATGAGGCGGGAGAGTGGATTCCTTTCTACTGCCTCTTTCTTGCCATACCTTCCTCCCCCCCCCCCCCCACCCACCCACATTACTGGAAGGAACTGATGCTTCCAAGGTTTGTCTCTCTGAAGCTGATGGGGACATGCATCTGAGAGGCAGGAGGCAAGCACTGGGGAGAAAGTAATTAATCTCAGGAGATTCGCCTCGGGGATCAGATTGGATGGATTTGTTTTTAACTAATTAAGAAGACAAGTCCCTCCCCCAGGAGCTGGCTGCGGTTGCACAGAGTGGCCAGCATGAGACTGTCGAGCTACTGACAGGGTGCCCCAGGGGAACCTGAGCCTTCATTTTGCCGAATGAAAGGGGCTCAGAGGTCCTGCATCCCTGGTTTAGCTTCTGGTTGAAGCTAATGAAGGGGGTGGACTTAGCAAACTGTTTACCAGGCACTCCACGAGAGATGAGCCAGAGGACTATGGGAAATAAGGTTGCTGGTTTTATTGTTGTTTTTTTAATGTTCTCATGTGCTCACAGTATACAGGAGGCTCCCTGCTGCAGCATCTTTGCATAATTTCTGCTCCTGCCTTTGGTCACCTCTCCTACCAAATACCTTGTTGCCAGGAGTGGGCGATTCGGCCCCGATTTTGCATTGGATGAAACGGAAGCATTCGCTCACCTGTGATAGAGACGCCTCAAAGGAGAGTGCTCAGTGTGTCTCTGTGTGGTCGGAGCCAGTAAATGCTTCTGACTACCAGTTGCTGGAAGCCACAAGAGGGGGGGGGCTCTTATTGATGGGTCCTGCTTATGGGTTTCCTATAATGGGCACCATGTTGGCCAACTGTGAGGACAGATGGGCCATTGGCCTGATATAGCAGGCTCTTCTTGTGTTCTAAGAATCAGATAATCCAAAAAGAGTCCCCACTCTTCCACAAGTATTTCATCTTTTGGGTCTCTTATTTTTGCTGTCAATTTCGCCATCTCCATACCATACAGTGGTACCTCTGGTTGTAAACGGAATCCGTTCCAGAGGCCCATTTGCAACATGAAAAGAACGCAACCTGCAGCGGCACGTCTGCACACGCGCAGGTTGCGATTCGCCGCTTCTGCGCATGCACATGACGTCATTTTACGCATCTGGCTAAACCCGGAAGTAACCATTTCCGGTACTTCTGGGTCGCCACAGGATGTAACCTGAAAGAACATAACATGAAGCGGACGTAACATGAGGTATGACTGTATTCTAGCTGCAGTGGTCGCATACTTAAACATTTTAACCAACTTTTTTTTTGGACCTCTATCCCTATTGTTCCCCAAAGAAATGCTTCAGGCTTCGGGAGGATGACTATTTTAAACATCTTTTTCCAATTTATTGTGTATCATTTCCCAAAAGTCTTGATTTTTTTACAAGTCCACCACATATGAAAAAACAACCCTTCGGGCTAGCCTCACCTCCCCCCTGAAAAGGATCACCTGAAATAGTGGCAGGTGATCAAGGGATCTATACTACCTTGGTCAGACCCTACCTGGAGTCCTGTGTCCAGTTCAGGGCACTCCAGAAGAAGTCTGACAAAACCCAGCCATAATGGCACCACCTTCTGAAGGCAGACCGTTAGTCTCTAAAAGTAAACTTTTTTTGGAGGGGGGAAGTGTGAGTCAGTGATAAAGAGTTCGTATTTTAAGGTGGATTTGCCAAATTTACATTTTCTGAGACTGAAATGCAGTCACACGTCTCTGAATTTTGCGACGCCAAGGAATGTGTCCAAAAATGCATATCCTGGGGTATACTGTGCATATAAATACCTATATTAGTGAAAATAACATATAAGATTGCATTATATTAGGGGAAATGCTTCATACATATATTAGGAGGAAATTCCACTCAAATGTGGATGAATCTGCAGAAGATAAAAACAATAACTGATGTGGAAATGCGGAGATGCGAACTTAAGAATAACAAGAAATTGATAGAAGCCAAAATTGACACTTCAATGTGCCTCTCATTTTAATTTAGTCGGAAGACATCTGCCTGACCTAACAGACAACCGTGTGCCTTCTCCACTTGCAAGCTTGAGTACCGCTGACACCCATTGCTCTCCACACACACACACACACACACACACCAAGCTTCTGTCCTATGCCCAGGCTTCATCCTGAAATCACAGGATCCTGGCAACAATCTCCCTTCTGGTTTGGCAGCCGAGGCAACCACCATCCTCTGGCTACGCTTGGCACATTCTGATTCCATCATCCTAACAACTCAATGGGAGGTTTAGGGATGGGGGGGTGGCACAATGCAAATAGCAGCAAGCTGATGGTGTCGTGCATAAATAAGGGACGTCGCGGCCGCATTCTGGTCTAGGGCCTGTCAGAGGAATCCACTGGAGAGGTATTAACATTGAAATATCGGCACATGTTCTCCTGGAACATTTATTGGGTGACTCCAGGCTCCAATAAAGCTTTTATATAAATTATTCATTACAGGATTCAGACAAAATGCCAGAACCAAAACAAAGAAGCACAGCACCACACCCACCCAGGGACTCCCCCCCCCCTTTTATTACCTCTGAATTTTGCACTACGCTATTAAGCTGGTGTGCAGCAGTTAATTAGGGATGGGGAGTGGGAAGGAAGGAAGGAAGGAAGGAAGGAAGGAAGGAAGGAAGGAAGGAAGGAAGGGGCAAGTTGGGAAAGTTGGGAAACATTCTGACAATTCTCCTATTGGCAAGGCAGCATTGGCCAGGAAGAGCTCTTCTGGATAAAGCAATTGTCCCATTAATAGCGGTAGTAGTAGAAGATTAGGACACGGTGGCGCTGTGGCTTAAACCAGAGAGCCTAGGACGTGCCAATCAGAAGGTCGATGGTTCGAATCCCCGTGACGGGGTGAGCTCCCGTTGCTCGGTCCCTGCTCCTGCCGACCTAGCAGTTCAAAAGTATGTCAAAGTGCAAGTAGATAAATAGGTACCGCTCCAATGGGAAGGTAAACGGCATTTCCGTGCGCTGCTCTGGTTCGCCAGAAGCAGCTTAGTCATGCTGGCCACATGACCCGGAAACTGTACGCCGGCTCCCTCAGCCAATAAAACGAGATGAGCACCGCAACCCCAGAGTTGGCCACGACTGGACCTAATGGTCAGGGGTCCCTTTACCTTTACCTTAGTAGAAGATTATGCTGATCAAGGGTTTGGTTATTGAATGCTTTATTAAGCATTCAAACATCATAGGCAATAAAAGCATACAGTGGTACCTCGGGTTAAGAACTTAATTTGTTCTGGAGGTCTGTTCTTAACCTGAAACTGTTCTTAACCTGAGGTACCACTTTAGCTAATGGGGCGTCCCACTGCTGCCACAGCGCCGCCGCCACACGATTTCTGTTCTCATCCTGAAGCAAAGTTCTTAACCCGCAGTAATATTTCTGGGTTAGTGGAGTCTGTAACCTGAAGCGTCTGTAACCCGAAGCGTATGTAACCCGAGGTACCACTGTACTACTTCTGATTAGAGGAGTTTGTAACCTGAAGTGTCTGTAACCCAAGGTGTCTGTAACCCAAGGTTCCACTGTACCTCAAAAAATACATTCAAAACATAGAGGAGGGAGAAAGGTTGTTTTCTGCTGCTCCAGAGAAGCGGACACGGAGCAATGGTTCCAAACTACAAGAAAGAAGATTCCACCTAAACATTAGGAAGAACTTCCTGACAATAAGAGCTGTTCGACAGTGGAATTTGCTGCCAAGGAGTGTGGTGGAGTCTCCTTCTTTGGAGGTCTTTAAGCAGAGGCTTGACAACCATATGTCAGGAGTGCTCTGATGGTGTTTCCTGCTTGGCAGGGGGTTGGACTCGATGGCCCTTGGGGTCTCTTCCAACTCTATGATTCTATGATTCTATGAAAACCACACACCTTGCCACCAAGACAAACACACATTCCACCTGCTCTATTTGTGCCACCCCTCTATACAATTCACAGCGTTACCCCCCCCCCCCCAAAGTGTCCCTATTTTCCAGGGCCAGTCCTAGAATTACAAAAGCCGTCCCGGCTTCTTGTTTGATCCCGGAATGTCCCTACTTCCCAAGCCAGTGCCACCAACCTCAGGAAGGAGAGGGTGAACTGGCGCTTGTTCCGAGGGGTGGAAGTGGCGACTGCAAAGGAGAATCCCATTGCCTCTCCATGGCTGTTGCTGCTGGCCTCCTCCCTTGGAAGGAGGAGAGGCTGCTGCCTGACCCCACCTATCCTAAAACTTTTTATGCACCCACCATCCACCAATCGTGCTGTGGAAGACCCACGTGCCCTTGGCCTCCCTCCATCTACCGCTGCAGGGACCTGTTTTTCCATGAGGAGCTTAGTTTCCAGGCACCAGAAGCCCCTTTCCCTTCACCACTGGACCTCTTCCCTTAGTACCGCTAACACTGACACCACCTTATAATCAGAGACAGCTGGTGTCTGGACCTCCATGTTAAACCTATTGATTTAATTGACACAGAAATGTATGTGTATTGATGAAGGTTGGAAATGGGAAATGGCTACATGTGCATTGCTAAAATTGGAGTTTTTCCATGGTAGACAGCATCTTAAAAAGCAGAGACATCACCTTGCCAACAAAGGTCCGTATAGTTAAAGCTATGGTTTTCCCAGTAGTGATGTATGGAAGTGAGAGCTGGACTATCAAGAAGGCTGATCGCCGAAGAATTGATGGTGCTGGAGGAGACTCTTGAGAGTCCCATGGACTGCAAGAAGATCCAACCTATCCATTCTTAAGGAAATCAGCCCTGAGTGCTCACTAGAAGGACAGATCGTGAAGCTGAGGCTCCAATACTTTGGCCACCTCATGAGAAGAGAAGACTCCCTGGAAAAGACCCTGATGCTGGGAAAGATGGAGGGCACAAGGAGAAGGGGACGACAAAGGACGAGATGGTTGGACAGTGTTCCCGAAGCTACAAACATGAGTCTGACCAAACTGTGGGAGGCAGTGGAAGACAGGAGTGCCTGGTGTGCTCTGGTCCATGGGGTCACGAAGAGTCAGACATGACTAAACGACTAAACAACAACAATAAAGTTTTTCCTATAGGACTCTGAGCTCCTTAATGGATTAGTGATTACCTGTTGATGGTTTTCTACTCTATGCTGAAAGTGAACCTTTGATCATATGATGAAGGTGTAGAGATGGTGTAGAGTAAACAGCCTAAAGCCAGTGAAGGCTGTGTGGAGAGACAGACCTCTGCTTCTAAATCTGTTTGGGTTATTTCATATTTTCTAAGATGCTGAGCCTGTGCTGGGTAGCACAAGACATTGTACGGATATTTTGGGATGTATCTTTGGTGCTTATGTTCTGTTTCTGAAGAGTTCTGCCTAGTAAAAGTTTGAATAATATTTTTATGGGCCTGGACAATGATTTCCTCCAAAAGGAGTCAGTTCTTCAGCTTCCAGCAACAGTCCACCCTGCCAGAGATGCTTAGGCCCTCTGACACTTAGATCCAATCAATTCGGCTCCCATAGCAGTCCCTGAAAAATGTGCACTATGCTGCTGTTTCTGAAGGGAGTGTGCAAGCAACCCTGGGCTGTAAGAAGCGGTGGCCCACCCCAGCCCTCCAGTTGTAAGAATTGGGCCTTTGCAAGCAGCACCTGCCTGGTTTCATCTGTTAAACATTGGCGGGCACACGAAAGCCGTGCTGCTACAGTATCATGAGTAGATGTTGCAGTGATAATTGGACATCTGTAGGCAAGATTTCCTCAGCTCGCCTAAGGCAGGCAAGCACGTCGCATTGGAGAACACACTTGAAATGTCAAAAGCCTCCCCCTGGCGTTTTCACACCAAACAGGAGGTGACACCAGGGAGGAAATCTCGGAGACTTGCCAGTTCCTGCTGGTGTTTTCCGTTCCCTGCCTCTTTAGATAGCAGGAAGGACCCCGGGCAGCCTGTCAATAACAGTCAGGGTGAGGCCCAAAGTAGCGTTCTGAGAATTGCAGGTGGAATGACACCCCCGTAAAGAAAACGTTGCCGCCTTTGGGGCTTTTTAAGTTTAGAGAAAAGGTGAGTAAGAGGCAACATCGTAGACGTTTATAAAATTACGCATGGCATTGAGAGAGGGGAGAGAGAAAAATTTATCTCCGCCGCTCATCACACTAGAACTCGCGGACATCCAATAAATCTGAATGTTAGAATATTCAGGAGGTCAGACAAAATAAAGTACTTCCCCTAGGGGACAGTGCATAGTTAAACTTTGGAACTCCCTCCCACAAGAGGCCGTGATGGCCACCAACTTGGACGGCTTTAAAAGAGGATTAGAGAAATTCATGAAGGAGAAGGCTATTGACACTTTCTCAGAAGAGGCATCTGGTTGGCCAGGGTGTGAGGGAGTTCCAAAGTTGAACTATGCGTTGCACAAAAAAGTACTTTTCTCTTCTCTATCCCACATCTTCCATTGAATGTCCGCAAGTTCTAGTGTTTTGAGAGAGAAACTTTTCTCTGTCCACTTTCTCCATGCCATGGAGAAATACACAAACTTCTACCACGTGGCCTCTGACTCGCCTTCTCTCTAAAATAAAAAGCCCTAAACGCTGCAAACATTCTGCATAGGGAAGTCCCTCTCTACCCCCTTGATCTTTCTGCTCTGCTTCAGTCTTTGACTCTGGTTTCTTGCACTTATAGAGAACTCTCTCTCTAATTTTGTGGCGTTTGTACGGGGCCCCCGGTCGTCTCACGGACTATTGTCCCCTACACCACTAATCCGCTGCCATCAACCAAGTCCTCCCTAGTAAAATCACTTCAGTCTCAGTCAGCTTCTCAATTAATAAAGAGTGTATTTTATTTCAGACACAAACAAAACTTTTACAGCATTCCAAACGTTGTTGCTCTTTACTTTCTTAGTCTTATTTTCCTCTCTCTAACTCTTCTACCTCACCACACTCAAGTAACCAATGCCCTGTCTATTACCAACTGCCTTTCCCAACCAGCCAACCCACTAAATCCAACCAACTACCCACCCACAACTGAGAGACAGAGGAGGAAAAAACTTATCTTCATCCACTTCCTATGCTTATAAACTTCACCACTCATGCCACCCTTTTATCATCCTTTTCATCACCTTTAAATAATCTCCTAGCAGACCCCATCCCCTCACTCCCTTCTGCCTACCCCAACCTTGGCTTGGAAAAGATCCATATGCATTTTGTGTCAATTTGATGTTGGGGGGTGGAGGTGGAATTTAATAAATGTGAGCATCAAATATTCATTCCGGTACAGGGGCTTAAGTAGTTTTAAACTTGCCAAAATCAACATCACCCATCTATCTTTAATGAGACTCCTGTAAAAAAAATGACTTCAGTCATCGTCATGTTGTGTACACCAGACAGATACATTTACACAAAGCCAGGGTACTATATATATATATATATATATATATATATATATTCAACTCCCCAAAGAAATCACACTAAATAATGCAACGTGTTTATGAAGAGACTTTCGGTTTATGGAAGTAGTTTACTCTCTAGGTCAGCATTTGTGAATTTTGTAGAAGTTTCAGGCATGGGGCTTTATTCTGTTTGCAAGGAATCTGAAGCACTTGAGTGGCCAAAAAAACCCCCCAAAAAACAGATGTCACTCCTTTAAGCGTCATGCAAATACCTAGCTGCTAGATCGTGCCCAAGCCCCTTGCAACAATTTCACTTGACTGCAGCTTCAGTTAACGAAGGAGTCAAATTTTCAGGAGACTCTTTTTAACCTTCTACAAATATTCTTAATTATAGAGCTGGATCAGTGGGTCAGAGCAGGGTACTGATAACACCAAGGTTGCATGTTCAGTCCCCATATGGGACAGCTGCATATTCTTGCATTGTAGGGAGTTGGAGCAGTTGACCCTCATGGTCCCTTCCAACTCTATGATTCTAGGACTGTGTAATATTGTTATTTCATTTTTTTAAATCTCCAGAGGGGTAGCTGCCTTAGTCTGTTGCAGCAAAGACAGCAAATTCTTGCAGCATCTAAAAGACAGAGGGCGATTCCTAGATGTTTAGCAGGGAAACAATTGGAGGACGATAGGGTTGTGAAATCTCTCACCACGAGTCAATTCTACTAAGCCCTGGTTCACATCCTACCCTGGCTGATCTTACTCCTTGTAAAGCATGATTTAAACCTAAACTTGAATTCCAAGTTTAGAAGCAACCCCTTTTTTTCTTAAAACAACAAGAACAACAACCATACCAGTTTGTGGTGTGTCCTAGTTCCACAAGGAAACAAGAGAGTGCTGCTCCTTTGGCCTCTTCTCTTATTATTTTACCCCCTAAGAATGAAGGTGGCAGCTTTGACAATGCTGTAAGCGTGACAATGCTGTAAGCGTGACAATGCTGTAAGAACCATGAACCTGGGTAAGTTGGAGGTGGTCAAAAATGAGATGGCAAGAATAAATATTGACATCCTGGGCATCAGTGAACTAAAATGGACGGGAATGGGTGAATTCAGTTCGGATGACCATCATATCTACTACTGTGGGCAAGAAACCCGTAAAAGAAATGGAGTGGCCCTCATAGTCAACAAAAGAGTGGCGAAGGCTGTACTGGGATGCAATCTCAAAAATAACAGAATGATCTCGATACGAATCCAAGGCAGACCTTTTAACATCACAGTAATCCAAGTTTATGCACCAACTACTGGTGCTGTAGAAACTGAAATTGACCAATTCTATGAAGACTTACAACACCTTATAGAAGTGACACCAAAGAAGGATGTTCTTCTCATCATAGGGGATTGGAATGCTAAAGTAGGGAGTCAAGAGATAAAAGGAACAACTGGCAAGTTTGGCCTTGGAGATCAAAAGGAAGCAGGGCAAAGGCTAATAGAGTTCTGTCAAGAGAACAAGCTGGTCATCACAAACACGCTTTTTCAACAACACAAGAGACGACTCTACACATGGACATCACCAGATGGGCAGCATCGAAATCAGATTGATTATATTCTCTGCAGCCAAAGATGGAGAAGCTCTATACAGTCAGCAAAAACAAGACCTGGAGCTGACTGTGGCTCAGATCATCAGCTTCTTCTTTTTTTTTAAATAATTTTTATTCCAGATCATCAGCTTCTTATAGCAAAATTCAAGCTTAAACTGAAGAAAGTAGGAAAAACCACTGGGCCGGTAAGATACAATCTAAGTCAAATCCCTTATGAATACACAGTGGAAGTGAGGAACAGGTTTAAGGATTTAGATTTGGTGGACAGAGTGCCTGAAGAACTATGGATGGAGGCTCGTAACATTATACAGGAGGCAGCAACGAAAACCATCCCAATGAAAAGGAAATGCAAGAAAGCAAAGTGGCTGTCCAATGAGGCCTTACAAATAGCGGGGGAGAGAAGGCAAGCAAAATGCGAGGGAGATGGTGAAAGATACAGGAAATTGAATGCAGATTTCCAAAGAATAGTAAGGAGAGACAAGAAGACCTTCTTAAACGAGCAATGCAAAGAAATAGAGGAAAGCAATAGAATGGGAAGAACCAGAGATCTGTTCAAGAAAATTGGAGATATGAAAGGAATATTTCGTACAAAGATTTCCATAATAAAGGACAAAAGTGGAAAGGACCTAACAGAAGCAGAAGACATCAAGAAGAGGTGGCAAGAATACACAGAGGAATTATACCAGAAAGAAATGGATGTCTCGTATACCCCAGGTAGTGTGGTTGCTGACCTTGAGCCAGACATCCTGGAAAGTGAAGTCAAATGGGCCTTAGAAAGCACTGCAAATAACAAGACCAGTGGAAGTGATGGTATTCCAGCTGAACTATTTAAAATTATAAAAGATGATGCTGTTAAGGTGCTACACTCAATATGCCAGCAAGTTTGGAAAACTCAGCAGTGGCCAGAAGATTGGAGAAGATCAGTCTACATCCCAATCCCAAAGAAGGGCAGTGCCAAAGAATGCTCCAACTACCGCACAATTGCACTCATTTCACACGCTAGCAAGGTTATGCTTAAAATTCTACAAGGAAGGCTCAAGCAGTATGTGGACCGAGAACTCCCAGAAGTGCAAGCTGGATTTAGAAGAGGCAGAGGAACCAGAGACCAAATTGCAAACATGCGCTGGATTATGGAGAAAGCTAGAGAGTTCCAGAAAGACATCTACTTCTGCTTCATTGACTATGCAAAAGCCTTTGACTGTGTCGACCACGGCAAACTATGGCAAGTTCTTAAAGAAATGGGAGTGCCAGATCACCTCATCTGTCTCCTGAGAAATCTCTATGTGGGACAAGAAGCTACAGTTAGAACTGGATATGGAACAACTGATTGGTTTTGTCTCCCTGCTTATTTAACTTATATGCAGAATTCATCATGCGAAAGGCTAGGCTGGATGAATCCCTAGCCGGAATTAAGATTGCCGGAAGAAATATCAACAACCTCAGATATGCAGATGACACAACCTTGATGGCAGAAAGTGAGGAGGAATTAAAGAACCTTTTAATGAGGGTGAAAGAGGAGAGCGCAAAATATGGTCTGAAGCTCAACGTCAAAAAAACGAAGATCATGGCCACTGGTCCCATCACCTCCTGGCAAATAGAAGGGGAAGAAATGGAGGTAGTGAGAGATTTTACTTTCTTGGGCTCAATGATCACTGCAGATGGTGACAGCAGCCATGAAATTAAAAGACGCCTGCTTCTTGGGAGAAGGGCAATGACAGGCCTAGACAGCATCTTGAGAAGTAGAGACATCACCTTGCCAACAAAGGTTCGTATAGTTAAAGCTATGGTTTTCCCAGTAGTGATGTTGGGAAAGATGGAGGGCACAAGGAGAAGGGGGCGACAGAGGACGAGATGGTTGGATAGTGTTTTCGAGGTTACCAGCATGAGTTTGACCAAACTGCAGGAGGAAGTGGAGGACAGAGGTGCCTGGCGTTCTCTGGTCCATGGGGTCACGAAGAGTCGGACACGACTAAACGACTAAACAACAACAACAAGCGTGACACAGTTATGGGCCTGGGAGCACATGAGAACCAGAAGAGATCCCAGCACAAGACAACCGTTGCCCGTGCAATTCTTGGATGGTTTAAAAAGAGGATTAGACAACTTCGTGGTGGAGAGAGCTATTGATGGTTGCTAGCCACGATGGCTAGGCACTGTCTCCACACTTAGAGACAAGAATGCTTCTGAATACCAGTTCCTGGAAACCGCAGGAGCGGAGAGGGCTCTTGTGCTCAAATACAGCTTGCTGGTTTCACACTGGGGCATCAGGTTGAACAAGACGATAGACAAGATGGGCCATTGGACTGATCCAGCAGGGTCTTCTTGCGTTCTTGCTCAGATCTCTATTCCCAGATAGCATAAGGAGCAGCTGTGTCCATCAGCCACAAGATCATGGTGGAGCACAAAGAGTCTCCCACTTTGCTGATGTTGGGTTGCATCCTGTTTACAACTCCCTGCTCCTCGCACTTTCTCTGGACCTCGAGGCAAGATGCCATTTTGGATTTAGCCTCTGGGAACAAAGGGGCAGTCATGGTTGCATTCCTGCATTGCAGAGGATTGGACTAGAGCAGGGGTCAGCAAACCTTTTCAGGAGGGGGCCGGTCCACTGTCCCTCAGACCTTGTGGGGGGCCGGACCCACCCTCTCCCTAAAGCACCCCCTCCTGAAAGGACCCCCCTCTCCCAAAAGGAACCCCCCGCCGCCACTCACACCACAGTCGCCAACGCCACCTCGTCTTCGGCAGTGTCGTCATCGTCCTCTGCCTTGGCCACGGGTCCACAGGACACAGAGCCCATGCCATTAGCCTGGGCAGCGGACACAGCCTCCCCACCGCCACCACTTCCTCCCGCTCAGCTCTTGGCCATATGCGGCCGCCTCAGCGGGAAGGAAGGGGCATCGCCCACAGGTGTCCGCAGCTTCAGATTGGGTGCAGGAGCTTCAGATTGGGTGCAATCAGGGACTGATTGAGCAGGCAGCAGGGTCCGCGGGCTGGATTAACGAGCCCAGTGGGCCACACCCCCGGGCCTTAGTTTGCTGACCCCTGGACTAGAAGGCCCTTGGTTACCCCTTCCAGCACTTCACTTCTATGATTCTATGCAGCTAGATAGTTATCTAGGACTACAGATCTCTTTCCTATCAGGGAATGGTCTTCCCTTAATAAACACATGCTTTCTGACTTCATACCAGTCTCCGTCTGAATGCCTTTCAACCAAAGGCATGCTCCAAGCAAGGATTCGTTTAACTAAAGTTAACTTTCCCTGCCACATTTAAACTCTACATGCGAACAGGCCGGACCTTGTATAACCTCTGTGTCAGCTTTCTGCGAGCAGGTTGGGATGAATGCTTAACAAACAGCTTGCCTGGAGGAGCCCCTAGGAGACCATGCAGGAAGCGCACAGCCGCCTTTGAACAATAGGTAATGTATTGTGGGGTGTTTTCCTGCTCTGCCTTTAACTGCATGAAAGCCACGTTGGCTTTTTGACCAGCAGAGGACAGGCTGCTGCAGAGCAAACGAAGATGGGAGACAGATAAGATGCTTCAGCAATATGTAATAACAGAGGGAAGAGGCAGGCGCCAACAGTTATCCATCTTCTAAAAATAGCAGTGGTACAAGTGGATCCCCTTTTTGCACATTGTGCCTCGTGCACATGCATCTAAATGCATTGTGCATGCGCAGCAAGGACCCATGTGATGCTTCATCCTCCCATTTGCACCCTGCCAAGGTTTGCTTTGAACTATGGGTGTGACGCCAGATGATGATTATTTTCCAGGAGGCCTTAAAATGAAGACCACAGAGGCCTACAGCAGTCTTGGCATGTGAACATAAGAACATAAAAACATCAGAAAGAGCCTGCTGGACCAGGCCAAAGGGAACCCATGCAATCCAGCAACCTGTTCTCACAATGGCCAGCTAGATGCCTCAATGGGAAAACTGCAAATAGGATTTGAGCACAAGAGCTCTCTCCTCTGCTCCTGTGGCTTCCAGCAACTGGTATTCAGAAGCATTGCTGCTTCTGACCCTAGAGGCAGAGCAGAACCATCATGGCTAGTAGCCATGAATCACTTTATCCTCCATGAATTTGTCTAACCCTCTTTTAAAGTTATCTGGGTTGTTGGCCATCACTGCCTCCTGTGGGAGAGAGTTCCAGAGTCTGGCTATGCACTGCATGAAGAAGGACCTTCTTTTGCTTCTGTCGGGCCTTGGCCAAATCCAGTGCAAGAGCCTAGTTGATTCAAGACTTGCTTCTCCCTCTCTCACCTCAAAAAAGCTTGCCATTTGCGTTACTAACCCTGCTGTATTTCACTTGTCTAACTAGTATAAATTGACCCTTTCAGTCAAGCAGTGTTTGGGCAAAACGCCACCCAAGAACTGCCAGATTCTACCTGGCTCCACCCACAATGTGACCCGTTGATACCCTGGCTCCTCCTTCTCCCTGGATTCCATCCTGGCTCTACCCCTCACCCAGCTCCTTGTGTCATGGCTCCAGCTGACTTGCGTTCACCTCTTGGACGTTTTTCTTTCAAAACCCAGTTAAAAAAGCTCTGCTAGATAAGAGCCAGTGGCCCATCTAGACCACCATCCCATTCTCATAGTGGCTTGACCGGATGCTTCAACCGCCTGCTGTCATTGCCACACACTGTATTGCTGTGAGTTTGTTGGGGGCTAGTCTGGATGATGCCAAGTGCCTTCCGATTCTTGGGATCAAGGATCTGTTGGGGTAGAAGGCATGAGAGCAAGCTTGCCAAACCAGTCCCCTTGTTGAGGCAATGGTGCCTGAGTAGTCAAGTACCGTGATTAGAATAACCAAAGAGAGGGAGTGGAGTGTCAGCTGAGCTGCAAGCAGGCTGGAAGCTGGAGACACCTTCAACACGCTTGCTTCGTGCTGGATCCAAAGCTGCGGCTAATAGAGAAGCAAGATCTGATGGTGAGCTAATGCTGTGAGCCCCGCCAACTTATGCTCAGGTTGTGCAGATGTGTAAATAAAACCATATACACTAAAGACACCACAGTCTCCACTGACCTTCATTCCAAGAAAACCAAACCTGCGACCCCTGGAGTCTCTCATCTCACAGAGATTTTAGGGCTGCACGCATTCTTCTTTTCCATTTCAACTGGGGTGCAGGCTTCCTCATCCTGGTACAGCACGCTCCCACAACACACAATTGCTGCCTTTTATACTCCCATAATTAGAAGATAATGGAAACTATTTTAAACCCTGCTGCATCAAGACGTCTCTTGAGGGCCATGCTAGAAGTAACGTCATGACATCATTGATTGAATCTCCCGTGTTTAAAAATAAGATAAGAAACCGAAAGCAGTTGGTGGGAGGTCAACTCAAGATGACGGTGCTGCAGGAATAGGAGTGAAATCTCCCTCCCCCCTTCTTAACCCACTCCCACCCACTGTGGAGCTGTTATTTGGCCTACAGCAGAGGTTTTCAACCTTTTTGAGTCCACGGCTCCCTTGACCAACTACATTCTTTCTGCAGCACCGCTGTGGGGCTCAGGAGCCCAGCTATGTCTCCCCTTGCCTGCAGAGCTGGCAGCCTCTCACCCTTTTTCAAACGCTCTCATTTGTGGAGTGTTCCCTCAGCCTCCTCTCCTCTCCCTTCTCCTTGGGAGTCCTCCAGGCAGCTGCTGCTGCCATCTCTGGTCTCTCCTCCCTTGCCCCGAAAAGAGGTGCCTGTCAGAGGCACCATTCACCTGCGGAGCTTATAGCCAGCGCTGCTGCAATAAACAGCTGTGCAAGCCTTTGGGAGGCAGAGATGCGAGACGCCATCCGCGGGGGGGGGGGGATAGGGACAGAGGCCAGTGTTGCCCATGACACCCTGACCATCATTCAAGACACCCACTGGTCGAAAACCTCTGGCCTACAGGGATGTACTCAGGAGCAGAAGAAGTTGCCTTATAATGAGTCAACTGTTGGTCCATCTAGTTCACTATTGGATGAACTTGCAGCCATGGCTCTCCAGGATGACAGACTGGGTATGTTCCCAGATCAAATGTATGACTCCCCTATGAAAGGTTGCAGTGTTTGGGAATTCTTAGAGGAGATTAAGAGGTGATGTGATAGAAGCTTATATAGCTATACATGGTATGAGAAAGAGGATAGAGAAAGTTTCTGTCCCTCTCTCATACAACCAGAATTCGGGGCCATCCAACTGAAGCTGAATGTTGGACAATTCAGGGCGAATAAGAGAAAGTACTCAAGTAGGCAAGCACATAGGTAGACTATGGAACTCGCTGTCACAGGAGGCAGTGATGGCCCCCAACTTAGATGGCTTTAGAAGAGAGTTGGACAAATCCATTATGGAGAAGACTATCTATCCACGGCTATTGGCCATGATGGCCATGCTCAGCCTCCACTGTTGGAGGCAGCAATGCTTCTCTGCATGCCAGCTGCTGGAAACCACAGGAGGAGAGAGTGCCCTTGCTGGTTTCTCTCTGGGACATCTGGCTGGCCACTGTGAGAAAGGGATGCTGGACAACATGAGCCCTCTTTTGGCCCGATCGAGCAAGCTCTTCTTAGGTTGTTAGCCCTTTTTAGAGAAGACCTATTGAAATTAACAGACATGACTAATGTAAATCCATTCATTCCAATGGGTCCACTCTGAGTAAAGCTTTGCAGGCTACACCCATTATTATTTAAAATGTTTTTTAAATAAAACCAGAAGGGAGCGCTGATCACAGACATCTGGGTGTCACGCCTTCATTAATCCTAATTCTGGGACCTTTGGGATCTGACAAACACCTTGTGCAATCCATCCTGCAAGCCACTCATGACTACAAAATATCCACAAGCTGACCTAGTTTGGCCAAAACTAGACACAGGCTTATCCTGAATTGGGAGGGGTCCTACCTAGACAGAGGCAGGTACAGAAATTTGACTCACTGCCGTTTTTTTTATCAATTGGGACTACATCATTCCCTGGCTAAGGTTGCCACCAAGTGGCTGAGAATTTGGAAAACACTGGGGGATTTTCAGGTTAGAGATACACAAACACACACACCATGTTCTTAAATTACTATACTCAAATTGCTGTTTCTGAAACTTCAGAGAGCCAAATTGGAGGCACATTTTCTTGTTCCATTTGAAGAAGCTTTGTTTAGAATAGAAGTTGGGAAATATCCAGCCCAGAGCTTTCTCAACCCCTTTTCCAAAGCCCTGCTCCATGGCCTGTTAAGTATAATTGGTTTAACTCACACTGAAATGAGAATGGCTAAGAGAGTATTGCTAACATGGTGTGTGTGCCCCCCCCCCCGACAGCAGTTTCCTGCGTGTTACAAATTCACCATGTTCGAAGGGTCGTGGCTGGTTCTTTGGTTTCTCTGAAACTTTGTGAAGGTGTAAATGAAGCTCTCCGGGAAAACAGCTCCAGGCAAAATGGATGCTAAAAAGAGAGATACCTTTTCTTATAGGTCTGTTTGGATTATTTCATATTTAACAACAACAACAATTTTATTATTTGTACACTGCCCATCTGACTGGATTGCCCCAGCCACTTTTGGCAGCTTCCAACATATATAAAAAATATTACCCATTCTATTATGCTGAGCCTGTGCTAGACAGCGCGGTGGCGACACGGGTGGCACTGTGGGTTAAACCACAGACCCTAGAACTTGCTGATCCGAAGGTCAGCGGTTCGAATCCCCGTGACGGGGTGAGCTCCCGTTGCTTGGTCCGTGCTCCTGCCAACCTAGCAGTTCGAAAGCACGTCAAAGTGCAAGTAGATAAATAGGTACCGCTCCGGCGGGAAGGTAAACGGCGTTTCCGTGCGCTGCTCTGGTTCACCAGAAGCAGCTTAGTCATGCTGGCCACATGACCCGGAAGCTGTACGCCGGCTCCCTCGGCCAGTAAAGCGAGATGAGCGCCGCAACCCCAGAGTTGGCCACGACTGGACCTAATGGTCAGGGGTTCCTTTACCTTTACCTTTACTTGATGCTTGCGGTTTTTCAAGAAAGTTCTGCGTGTAAAAGTTTAAATATTTTTATGGGTCTGGACAATGTTTATTTCCAAAAGGGGTGAGTTTTTATGCATCCAGTCTCTTTAACCTGCACAATATTGATATCTCCAAACTGGCCTACTTGAATGTTTTTGCCTAACTAGACTGTCTGTCTGTCCTTGAACTCTGTCTGCCAGTCAGAATGAACAAAACTGGGTTTGCTGAGCCAATGGCCTAACTCAGGTTTTTTGTTGTTGTTGTTTTAAAAAGCAGCTTTATGTGTTCATTTTTCCTTTCTTCTTAGGTTTGGTATTAACTGTGGAGGGTAAAGGTAAAGGGACCCCTGTCCATTAGGTCCAGTTGTGACTGACTCTGGGGTTGCGGTGCTCATCTCTCTTTATTGGCCAAGGGAGCTGGCGTACAGCTTCCGGGTCATGTGGCCAGCATGACTAAGCCGCTTCTGGCAAACCAGAGCAACGCACGGAAACACCATTTACCTTCTTGCCGGAGCAGCACCTATTTATCTACTTGCACTTTGACATGCTTTCGAACTGCTAGGTTGGCAGGAGCAGGGACTGAGAAACGGGAGCTCACCCGTTGGGGGGATTCGAAACGCAGACCTTCTGATCAGCAAGTCCTAGGCTCTGTGGTTTAACCCACAGCGCCACCCACTGTGGAGAGTAGCAAGTTGCAAATGAGGCCAGCAAAGGCTATTGTGTGTTTAAAAGCTGGAGGAAGAATTTCCACAGATGCAGCTACCTCCCTACAGCACTGTGACATGAGAAGGTTCACCTGCCAATATTCCCTCTTCCAAGCTGAAGACACAGGAGCCTTTTCTCCTTTCCATATGCTCTCCTTAGTTACACGAGATATTTAACCTATGTAACCAGGGAGCAGTTGTTCATGCAGAACAATTGGATCATTTTAATTCCAGAATATGGTCCCCTGCAAAAAAAGAGGGAGAGGCAGTATGCCAACTGGGTGGACAGCAAATAGCAGAATAGCCACAAATATCCATTGCTGAGAAAACATGGAAACGGAAGTGCTAAACAAGTACAGGGAAGAACCAGGCATTTGTGGCTTCTTATACTGAGTCAGATCATTGCCCTGTCTAGCTCAGTATTGCCTACACTGGACGGCAGCAGTTCTCCAGGGTTTCAGGAAGGGTTCTCTCCCAGCCCTAACTGAAGATGCCTTTGGGGATAACCTAGGACCTTCCGCATGTCAGCCGATGCTCTGCGATTATTTTTTGTTCTGGAAGGAGAGGGCACCTGCTGCTTCACCCCACCTGTTATCAGGGGGAAAAAACTGCTCCTTTTCCCTTATTGGGTATCCAAGAGCCCGTATAGAGTCCTTAGGTAGGTTCCCTATCGGAAGGAGAAAATAACAGAGGCCAACCAGAGAATACTAAGAAGCAAGGCAGCTAGTAAGCCTGATCTTTATTAAAACTGTTGCAACAGGGTCCTCACTCACTACACACCCAGGAGAGAGGAGGATTACCAGAACAATGGCGTACAAGCCCTTGTATAGACTCTTTGAAATTGCCACCCTGTAAGCTTAGAGGCCACCTCCCAATGTATCATACATACATCACAGAAGGGGCAGTCTACAGCAGAAATCCTCTCTGCCAGAATACCTGATAATAGTGACTGATTGCATTACCTGGGCAGCCCATTCTTTTGTGATGGTAAATACTTTAGTTCCTGAATCCAGGTCACAGGCTCACCCTATTCATACAGACATATGCCCTTAAGACAGGTAAGCAAAAGACAATGGAGAGGCTTTCCCATTTCCTTCCTCCTTGCAGAGAAATATTTGAGGTCGCTGCGAGAGTCAAAATGGTTTGGGAGAGTCAAAATGACTCCTGGATTGTTCTCCTGTACTATTTCAGACACGTGGTTTATATACTTATGTACTGTATGTGTTTGCCTCGTACATTTATGATCGCTTGTTTTATATGTGGGACCTAACCTAAAACATAGGATTTCTCACTAGCGGTCTAGAAAAGGGGTCTTTTTGAAACGTGAGATTCAGATCGTATCTCTCTATAATTTTGTGGCTCTGTGTTTCGTGTATCGTCACCAGACATCCCGGTTGCCCTCGAGAAAGATGCCCGTTCTTTCCTCAGTGTGACCTCCTAAGTCCTGATCTCGTCGTTAAAACTCCTAGAAGAAAGACGGATGGCGAGGGTAAGACGTCAGCCCTATAGTTCTGACTGGGGTGAAACACAGGAGAGACTGGAGACGCTTGATTTTTGTCTCTGAGCAACGCTGCCCTAAACAAAGATGGCGATGATCTCGCTTTCCGGGGGGCGGGGTGACGTAGCGCACAGAATAAAATGGCGGCCGTGACTTCTGAAGGACCCCGAATATTGATCTTGGTTGGCTATTTTCCCTGCGGGGAGGCTGCGGAAGTAGCTCTGCGTGCCGCCGGAAGTTGGTGATGGTGCCTGGCGGACCTGACCTGGTTGCGGACAGACCTTTTTCTCCATGCGGGCCGGGAGTGTGAGTCGATGGTGGAGGTTCTGCTCCACCCTGATTTGCATATGCTAATATATATTGATACATTTAAATATTTGCAGGTTGGCGGTGGCCGTTAGGGATGCTTCACCATAGAGGGTTGCCCGTTGTGCGTATGCTAATTTATGCAAATAATTGTCTCGTGTTTGTGTGAATTGGTCACCGGGTTAGTAATAAACAGGTTTTGTTTCATGTGTTCTTATTGCATCGTTTCCCTAAATATCTCAAGGTGATCACATGGGTGACCCCTCTCCCAATGAAGGGTTCTCACAACACCCGTGTGAGGTAGGCTTGACCAAGAGAAAATGGCTCAAGATCAGCCAGACTAGTGTCAGTGGCTGAAGGGGGATTTGAACCCAGGCCTTATGGCGTCCAAGTCCAATTATTGTGTCGCTGTCTCTTTCTGTCCACCACTCCATTCTAATAGGATTTCAGGATTTTCATATGGGCTTAACTTGGATAGATAGATCTGTTATATTTGCTTTGCAGATTCTTAGATTTCTTTGTAAGAGCTTGGTGTAGAAATGATGGTTAGTAAGGAAAAAAAATTTTGTCATTGATATCCCATCATTCCTTCCAAATTGCTCTGAGGGGCATATGGAATTCTCCTTTCATCCTCTCAACAACCCTACGAGGCTGAGAGGGACTGGGTCAGAATTGGGTCATTGCCGAGTTGGGTGAGATTTGAGCCTGAGGGTTCAGTAATAGTTTCCTATCTCTGTTCTGGGCTAACTGAAACTTGTTTTTCAGTTTATCATCAATTTGATGTGGAGGTTTGAGTCTCTATGGCTTTTTTTGTTGTTGTTCAAACAGGGTCCTTCACGCAAAGCAACTGACAGACGCCCTTCAAAGAAGCTAAAATGTGAAAAGAAAAGCCTGGCCAAACGGGAGATACAAGGAGCCAATATCTGTGCGAGCACCAGCCACCTTCTATTCCCAAAAGAGACAGCCGATAAAGCCGCCTCAGGCGTGAAGTTTCCACACCTCAAGATGATGCTGCAAAGCGAAGGGAAGGAGGTTCCTCAGATAGCTGAAGAGATGCTGGAGGCTGAAGAGGATGGCCTCTGTGTGAAGCCATCAGCGCCAGATACGGATGGCAAAGCCCTCTTCCAGCCCCGTGTCCAGAATGTGGAGGAAGAGAATGAGGAAGAAGAAGAGGAAGAGGAGAGCTGTGGAGCTCGGTTGTCGGATGACTCTGAGATGGAGCCAGAGGTGCTGAGTCAAGGCTTGAAGTTGGACAACAGCATTTTCTTGAATGAGGACAGCAACCAGCCACTGCCAGTAGACCGATTCTTTGGCAGTGTGGCATTTATGCAGGTAAGAGAAGGGGGTCAGCAGAAGGAAGCTTGGGGTTATGACTGCAACCCAAATCGCACTCATTTAGGAAGCTCTTGTATTATTATTATTATTATTATTTATTATTTTATTAAACGTATATCCTGCCCATAAGAAACCAGAGAAAGAAAAACAATTTTAAAAAATAAAAACAGTCACATAGTCATCACAGCTAATAATTTCAAGGGTGCCCAAAATATATGTCTTTGTAGGACTTCTGAGACAACTAATAAATTTGGGTAGGGGAGCTTTTTGGCTCCTTATTAGGATCTAGTCTCATGAGCTAAATTTTAAGTATGGGTGAGGTTGCCCACCTGTCATTCACTTAACTGCTCCCTTTTTTGATGGAAATGAATGTTTTATGTCTGTTTGACACTGAAGGGCTGATGGAGACATAAAGTGGTGTTCAATGCTAGTCCTACTCAAAGTAGTTCCATTGAATGGTTATCTTAGGTTAATTAATTTCAGTGGATCTACTCATGACTATGACATAGCTGAATACAACCAAGAATAGATAGTTATTTTCTTGTTTTATTATAAATGTTGTTGATTTATCAAGTTTTTGTTTTTATTTGCCTGGTTCTCGTAAACCAGCAGAATGAAAGAGATGCCAAAGAGTTTCTTTGCAGTTCAGCAGCTTGTAGCTCCATTTCTAACTTTTATTTTTCTCAGGAAATTAAAAAGTAAATTCAATTTGTAATCATTGACTGAATAAATTGCATTTTTAGTATATCAAACATGATAATTTAATGGCAAACCAATTTATATAGTTTAAGGCATTTTATGTTCCTAAAGTAACAAAGTGACTTTTGATCCATTAAGGGTGCTAAAAAATGCATATATTTTTTTCAATTCCCTCCCCCAAAAAAAATTTCCCAGGGAGGGGGAGAATGGAGGGGGAACAGTTCTTTTCCACAGCTTCACAATTTCCAGAACCTTTCCATGTCTAATCGGTTGTCCTGGATGTTCATGCATTCTAGGAATAACATGGTACCTTCCTGATGCTGTTGGACTACAGTTCCCATGATCCCATGCTGGCTGAGGCTGATGGGAGCTGGAGTCACACAGGGCCCCGAGTGGTCTGTTTGAAGCAACCTTGGCCCATGCATTAAGTCTGCTCTTGGCTTGTTCCTTTCCTAGGACCTCCCAGCCCATCCTCTCTCCCAGGTGTCTGCCAGCAGGCGAGAGCTGAGAAAGGGACACTTCATAGCCAAGGACGATGATGACGATGAAAAGGAAGAAGTCGCTTGAGCACCGAGCACTGACCCGGTCACCTTCAGTAGCTGCCATTTCTTTTTCCCTGACGCAAATGTGCATCTCACCACCGTTGTTGCTTCTTCTAGAGAAGTGCATCTTCTTTTTTGAAAAAGTTAACCCTCCCAGTTCAGATGTTGGAGGCAACGTCACAGACTGCGTGTGAGGCAAAGGCAGAAAGTCAGCAGAAAGTTTGACAGCACTTGTTACGAACAACTCCTGACTCCCAGAAGGGGAGAAGAGCAAACAGTTCCCAGAAGCAGCATGTGTGTGGGAAACAAGTCAGTATCTTGATTCCTGTGAGAATGCAAGCTTGGAAGGTAGGAGTTGTGGGGTCACTTGGCAACTTCCTGCAGGCTCTTAGACCTCAGGGGTTGCACCAGCAAGCTTGGGAGGAGGGTTTGCAGGATCTCTCGGGCACAGTGAGAGACGCTAGCCCCAGTATGAATGACTATCCCCTCCAGCCTCCTTTTCCAAAGAGGTAACGATCCACTTTGCCTACAGTATTTCTTGCACTGCTGATCACCCAGGTTGCGAGGCAGCGGCCTGGAACGGCAGAAGCTTAGTAGAGAACTAATTAAAAACGATTTATAGAGCCCTTAAGTTGTGTTTGTTCATGTTGCAAAGCGGCTGATGCCAGAGAAGAGAAATCTGTTCTCTGGATTTTGTTGCTCCTAATGAACGGAAGACTGTCGGTTAGTTCCCAAATGACAGTGTTATTTGTGTTGGCAGGATTTTATTTAATTTTTATTGCACATGAGGAAAATACAGCATGGAGGAGCGGTGCAGAAATTGAGGAGCCACAGGGCTAAGCGGGGCAGCGAAGGGGGTGTTACCAAATTTTCCAGCTCAAGGAAGCTTCTACCCCAGTTGATCTGCCACAGAAGCCTAGACTGTTGCAGAGGATTTTGAGAAATAGTAGAAGAGCCCTGGTGGATAATAGATGTGTCATCTAATCCAGCCTTCCAGATGTTGTGAGCTCTATAAATTCCCAGTAACCACCCAGCAAGGGATCAGGGATAATGGGAGTTGTAGTCCAACAGTTAGAGGGCAACAGGCTGGGGAAGGCTGCTCTATTCAAACGTCTTACAGCAGCAAGTTGGGTGCCTCCAAATGGGCATCTGGAAACCAGGCATTCTCACAGTTTAGCTCCTCTTAGTCCCCTTAGCTAATTACAGCTGATAATCCTTTCCTCCACTAATCTGTCTAGCTCTTTATAGTAAGTTAGGCTAACCTGCATCCCTCCAGATGTTCCTGGACTCAAAGCATACTTGACAATTGGTTGTACAAACAAGCTAAACTGGGAGCTGGAGTCTCAACATTTGGAGGGTTTTAGGGTATCCTCCCCTGATATAGAGAGTCAAATTGAAAGGAAACCACCTCTGTTTCCTGCACGCCCCCCCCCCAAAGTGTTTGGGAGGTATTTTATTTACTGTGTTTATAGCCCACATTCTTCTCCAAAGAGCTTGAGGTGGTGTACATGGTTCCCCCCTCCTTATTTAATCTCCACAACAGCTTTGTGAGGTAGGTTAGCCTGAGAGGCAGCGACTGGCCCAAGGTCAGCCAGTGGGGCCAAGTGGGGATTTTGACCCCGGTCGCTCTATGCATTATCCCACGCTGCTTAGAGAACCATAGTTGTCTGTGTGACATCACAGTGCTCACTGCATTAATCCCTGTCCTCCTTTCTATTTCCATGGCTAGCAACCAACATTTTGCATGTGATACACTCTTTGGGTCCTGGTGTCATGGACTTGTTGGATGCAGAGGTAGGAAGAACCAGCTGGGGAATCCCCAAAGGGAAGAAGGCTCAGAGACAGGGGATTGGTGGGAAAACAATGAGGGAGAAGACTGGGAGGAGAAGGTGTTGGAAGCTGAAGAGGTAACAGGGCTTGGTGAGAAGGGGGAGTTGGTATGGGGGGAGCATACAGTTGTCCTAAATGTATAGGACTTGTTTCTGAACAGACGTGCTTAGGACTCTACTAGACAGGAGAGCTAGATATGCTACAGAAATAAAATCAGGGCTTTACAGGCTCTGGGCTTGAAATGAAGGATACCAGCATATGTGATTGGTTTCTTATTTTTCATGTTCCGTTCTGCAGTACTGCAGGATAAGCCAGGCTGAAAATGGCACAGAAAACATAAGGCAGTGAAGCCATTTTCTGTTTCTACTACTTGATTTAGGGCTTCTCCATGCTTTGCATGGTGGAACTTCTGCCACACGAGTACTCATATAGGTAAACAATGAGCCTTCCATTTAAACATTGCAAAATCCCCATAGGATGTGGAGAAGAATCCATTGTTTGAATTGGGTGACCGCATGGGCCCTGGCCAGTAGGCACCCACATCAGGGAAATAAATGGAGTTGCCAGCATTCGGGAGTTCAAAAACGTGTGCCCTTCCTCCTGATGGAGACAGCCACGTGCAACTGAGGTCAAGAGCCAGAAGGCATTGGGACTCCACAAAATAAAGGCTCATCGGCCAGACCACCCACCCAAGTGCTCAGGAAAAAGGTACATCAGCCCACAACTTAGAAGTCAGTTCCTTGGCAAATGGGGGGGGGGTCACTTCCGGATCTTGTGGACCCCTTTCCGTTTTCGGTAGATCTTGCTCTTGTCACAGCTGAGGTTGTGGTAGGCTTTCTTGTGGCAGGCAATGTGCACCAGTTTCAGATTATGGACAGTAAACAGCAGCTGGTAGAAGTATTCCCAGTTCACTTCCCTGCCGTCTCGGCCCTTTACAGCTTCTGCTAACGTCGGGAGGACCGTCCGCTTCTTCTCAATTCTGAAACAGAAAGCAAGCCCTGGGGATGTTAATGTTTAGAGCCTTTTTCAGAATTTGGAAACAAGCAAATGTTTCCTGGGGACCCAAGGCAGTGCACGTTCTGTGCAAACCCAGGGGAAATAGCAGAATTCTGAGTCCTGAATCTCAGGGCTCAGGGCTGTTGCTTTTCAAGTTCGTTTTAAAGTAACATCCATTGCCCCACCCAGCATTGTAATGTGGCCCCCAGAAGGCTGCCTGCTTAGCAACACAGCCCCTGAGCTGGAATAGGTTGTCCAACCCCAAAATTGGAAGAAATCAGTCTGCCTTCCGGTGCCTTTTCTCTTTCCAAAACGGCAGGAAATGCCCGTTCAGATATTGCACTTGTACCTACACGTGGTCGAGGTTCCAGGTGCTAAAGAGGACTCTGCTCTCTTTGTTCCCATACGGATTGATGGAGTGTTGGCTAGGGCAGTTTTCTGCATCAAAAGGGCCCTGCGGAAAGAAGACAGCATGAAATAATAATACAGTAATGTTGTTATTTATACCCTGCCCATCTGGCTGGGTTTCCCTAGCCACTCTGGGCAGCTTACAGCATATCTAAAAACATAATAAAAACATCAAACCAAATAAAAACCGAAGCTGAGAGTTCATGGGGGAAAGGGAATACATAAATTTACATAAAAATAAACAAGTTTAAATAAATCTCTGCAAGGGGACAGGGTGTCATGGAATGAGGATCACAGCTCCCTCCTGTGCCCTTGTGAAGCAGGTTAGGCTGAGAGGCATCAACTCTCAGCAAGCTTTGAGGCTGAGTGGAGGAATCTGAATCCTGGTCTCCCGAGTCCTAAACCCTAAGGCAGTGGTTTTCAATCACTGTGCTGTGGCACCCTGGGGTGCCTTGAATGATGCTCAGGGGTGCCACAGGTAACACTGGCTTCTGACCCTCTTCCCTCCCTCCTGATTCCATCTCACATCTTTGCCTCCCAAAGGCTTGCACAGCTGCTTGTTGTAGTCCTGGCTACAAGCTCCACAGGTGAATAGTGCCTCTGGGGCCTTGGAGCAAGCAAGCAAGCAGGTGAGGGAGCCCACCCAGCTAATCCGCCAGCCCTTGCTGTTGGGAATGGACAGACAAGTCCCAGGGCAGTGTGAGGAGGTACCTCTCTTTGAGGGGACAGCTAGGAGACCAGGCACAGTGGCAGCAGCTGCCCGGAGGACTCCCAAGAAGAGGGGAGAGGAAAGGAGGCCGAGGGGACGTTCCACAAGGGAGGGTGTATGAAAAAGGGTGAGAGGCTGCCAGCTCTGCAGGCAAGGGGAGACATAACTGGGCTTCTGAGCCCCCCACAGGGTTGCCGCAGAAAGAATGTCGGTGGTCAAGGGAGACGTGGACTCAAAAAGTTTTAAGCCTTTGCTCTAAGGAATGCAACTGAGAACTACGCCAGTTGGGACACTGCAAGGGCCTATCCAGCTCTGCCCAGCCCTTCAAAGGGAAGCTCAGAGGCCAGGTTTCAATTAGAGGCTGAAGAGAGAATCCTGCCTGCTCTGTCTCCATCTCTGTCCTACTCATGCTGCTGCCGTCGGAGGTTCACCTCTTGCCCGCCGTGGATTCCCTTCCCACTCTTCTGAACTGTTTCAGTTGCTGCTTCTGAAACACGATCCTTGCCTGTCCCTGCCTTGGACCCCAAAGAACTAGGACCTCATTTCCCCCAGACATGGGGGTCTGAAGCCCACCAGAACCTGTGAAAAGGGGTCCTTAAGGGGTATGGCTTGAACATGCAGGTGAATCTGCTGACCTCATCAGAAGTCTAGGCAGCTGGTCCAGAGGTCAGAACCCCTGGCTGTTGGTGGCCAGTGTTTTTCTTTTTCTTAATATTTTTATTCATTTTACAATACAAAAATATAAAAACACATAACAAAGTTTTTCACAAATACATTTTTTTGGACTTCCCTCAGCTCTTCTGCAAATCCTCCATTTTAATCCTTCCGCATTTCTTAATTTAATATTGCCTTTTATTAAAAACCTCCTCCCTCTTATTCCCTTTTTTTACAATATTTCTAATTTTTTTTTTCACAGAGCCTCTTGCAAACCTACAAACGTTATTTGTTCATCACATATACTTTTCAAATAGTCTACAAATTTACTCCAGTCTTCAGTGAATCTGTGGTCTCGTAGGCCTCGAATCCTTCCTGTTAATTTATCAAGGTGGCCAGCCTTTTTCTTGGTTGGTTTGGAACTCTATATTGGAGTGGAGAACATGTGGCCCTCCAAGCCTCTCCATCTGGCCCCCGATTTCTGCCTAGGCAACACCCCTTGAGTCGTGCTCTGCACCTTCCTTGGGTGTTTTTGTCTGGCTGAACTGTGTCCTTGAACTGTGATAAGGCCTCTTGCTTGCCTGGATGGAGGGGGAAGGGGGAAGTCTGGCCTACTAGTATACGGCCCCCCGAAGGTAACTTAGGAGGGAGTGTGACCCTCTGCCTGGAAAGTGTTTCCCATCCCTGCCCTGTATCTGTTAGAACTCCTTTTTTTTTTTTTTTTTTTTTTTAAGACAACCAGGTACGGACACACAGTTTTGGAACACCAGAAACTAGTTTGAAACTTACTTGACAAGAGAACCAGCCTTCTGGCGTGCAAAGGCAGACCTTCTTGTCTTCTCTCCTGTCAAAATAACAGCCATTGTACCTCTCTGACTTTAATTTCAACAGCATCTCTTCCGCAATCTCTTTGAATTTAGCTTGGACGGCCGGGTGGAGTGCGGAAGCATAGTTGCCGACCTTTATTTAAAACAAAACAAACAAACAAAGCTGTGGCGTATTCATGTATTTGAGGATTCCTACCCTATGTTTTGGCTGAATGGATCTTCAGGGTGGCTCACAAATGCATTGGGTTGTATTCAACTAAGTTTTACTCAGAGGTGACCCATTGAAATGAATGGGTCCAGTTTAGTCATGTTCATTCACTACACTGAGGCTGTTCTGAGTACAACTAAGCTGGGTGGAATCCACAGACTAAAAGAAAAATGCAGATGAAAATGTAAGACGGGTAGCTAACCCCTCTGCCCCCAAAATCATTAAAAAAAATTTTTTGTGCCACATAAGACCCCCTCAGACTTGTGATTTTAAATATTTGTGTGTGTAATCGGACAGTCCTGTGTCCAGTAGGGCCCCTACTGTGTAACCCCCAGCAACTTCCCATTTATAATCATTATAATACTGTTTAAATATGACCTTTAAAACTTTTACTAGCTGCTTCCATATGGCCCTCCCTGTGATAACTGATGCATCTAAAAGGTGAACTATGGGCTGCATCAAACATGCATTACCTCTTTCATGTAACCTCGGATCCTGCTCTCACAGCTGTAGCGCATGTAACTGGACTTTGTCTTAAAGCGAGATTCAACCCCTAGGAGAGAGGGGGGGGAAACCCCATTAACCTTCTACCCGCATCTATAAAACAGGCCCTTCTTCTGAAAGCAGTTCTGAAGCCTTTTTAATACCCAAGGTGTGGGGCGAAGAACCCCTATTTGATCTTACTCCTGTACAGGCAGTGTGATGTAGTGGTTAGAGTCCCAGATTATGTATTTCAGGCCTTTGGCTCAAGATCATGTCACTATCTCTGTATGAGCTGAGATTGAGAGGTGTGCAGGAATCAATGCTTTGTGTTGGGCTTCCTCTTCCAAGGGGATTTGGACACACCCAAAATGAAACATCGACTCCATTTCAAGGTAGTAGACTCTCCTTCCTTGGAGGTTTTTAAAGAGAGGTTGGGTTGCCATCTGGCAGGGATTTTTTAGCTGTGATTCTTGCATCGCAGGGGGTTGAGCTAGATGACCCTTGGGGGTGCCTCCCAACTCTGTGATTATATGAAAAGTGTAATGTTTAGTAAAGAATAAGAAGAAAAATACAACCCTCCTTAAGGGGCGTCTCGGCACCGAGGCAGAGCTCACCTTCAAACCATCTCCCATCTTCCTCTCTGCTTTCCCCTGAAATATTTTCACTGAGAGTCTGAATGAGGTCAGCCAGCAGCTTCCGTCTCTTGGGGGCTTCCTCGTCAGAGAGCAGCCCCTGTGCTGCGCGAATAACATCGTCCGATCGGCTGGAAAAGGCATCAAGAAACCGCTGGATCTCGCTCACATCTGCAAGGTTGTTAGAGTGGGGGGAGGGTGTGTGCAAAATTATTCAGGGTTGCTTGTTCCTGCTTTAATCAAGATAATATTTTACATTATTATTAATGGTAGTGAAAATAATCAGTAATTAGTATTAATTTTTAATCAGTATTAACAGCAATAATGAAACGCTTAACATTTTCAAAAAGCTCTCAAGCATTCAAAGCATTTGCAATATCTGACTAATCTGAATGCATCAAACCTGGATTTATCTGAGTCAACATGGTTATATTTGTGGTGCGACCAATTACAGTAATTCATGAAAGGAAGGGAAGAAAGAGAAAATTTCTGCTCTGTACAAAAGTCAGCGTGTTTGATGTGACCCTTAAAATGTGCATGCTCACCAACAACGGAAATTTCCCAGTTAACGATATTATTTCATAATTTATTAATTTCATACAACGCTATGTGATATTTGTTGGCTAGGTTATGTGCATACACTCAAAATGCATGAGGACGGTGGATGTTTTCAGGCGGAGGAATAGAACAAAACTCCCTGTCCTACTCACAGCCATGCCAGCTCTCTCCTGGGGGTAGCAAGATGAGTTCCGAATGATCTGGAATATGCTGAAAATACTCTTCCGTCACCTCTGTGCCATCCTCATATAAGCACAGCCGGCAGTCAGTGTAAGGGAGCTGTTGGGAAGGTGACACAAGGCACATGGAGTCAGGGCAGCCATCACAAGACACAGGAAGATTCCCCCGCCAGCCCTCTCCCCAGACCAACTTTTATTCTTTTCTTACATTTATGTCCCACCTTTCTTCCGCCACAGAACCCAAGGTGGTGTGTATGTGGACTCCCATCCAGTCCTCAGTCCCCAACCTGCTTAGCTTCCGCAAGGAGGTGGCCTCATCCTAGCCAGAGCTAGGATGGGGTTTTGTTCAGATGCCACCCTAAATCAGTTTGCTTGCTCTAAACCAGTTTCCCAAACTTGGGTCCCTGGCTTTTTTGGACTACAATTCCCATCATCCCTGATCACAGGTCCTGCTAGCGAGAGATGATGGGAGTTGTAGTCCAAAAACCGTGGAGACTCAAGTTTGGGGAACACTACCCCGCTTCCCTGGATCAAAGAATGGAATTCTATATGCCCCTGGGATTCCCTTCCAACTCCAGTTCTGTGATTCTATTAACAAGCAACTTGAGCACCTGCAGTTCCTCAGCGGCTCCAGCAGGGGCCGCTGCTTGCACTTGATTTCCGCGGCGGTCCTAAAGCCCGCTGCATACCCAACCACCTGAACTGCACCTGCAGGAAGGCGCAGGCCTTGGAGAGCAACTCCTTCAGGCTTCTTGCCGCCACTCCGAATTTCCGATCGCTGCCGAGGCTACGGATTTTGAACGCTTTGGGTGCCATCGCGCCGCAGGCGGGGCTCGAACCCACAGAGCCTAGCTTCCGGGTCTCGGCCCCGAAAGGAGCGGGGCTCTGATTAGTCGACAGAAGTGCTTGTCAAGACCCGCCTCTTTCTTCCCTTAAAGGAATAGATTATTTTTATTGGTCAACATCGATCCGCGACCGATAAGAAAAGGTTTAAGGAAATGATTAATTGGCTACTTTGAGGACAATGCTACCTTAGCACCGAATACTGTACTTCCTTATTTAAGCTGGCAAATCTGTTTTATTCGTTTTCTGTAAGCCGCATGCGCAAAAGGGTCTTTCACGCCTCAATGAAAACGGCCAGGCTTGATCATTCCCAATGCGCATGCTCACCCCTTTGCCGCAAGCTTTCGCCATGTTAGCTTAGGGAGTGGTGCAGTCCTTCAACGCATGCGTGGAAATGTATTTTGGGCATGATCAAAGGCTCCACCCCCAGCTGGTCATAGAGATAGAAAATAGTAGAGTCGTACTGCCAAGTATACTTTCTCGGACCTTTTAAATGCAATGCGCGGGCTGAGTTATGGATGCTTCTTATGAATCGCTTCATCCCAAAGTCAGAAAATATTTATTGTAGGTCCCTCATCATCACTACATTTTTTTTTTTTGTTCACACAACAACCCCGTGAGTTAGATCAGCCTGAGAAGTAATGCTTTGAATGTCCAGTGTATGAGTATCATTCATCCCTAGAGGGCAAAGCGGCGGGGGGGGGGGGTGCTATAAAGATAAAGTGTCAACATCAGATGGGAGTTGGCCCCTGTGAAGACAAGTGCTGGACAAGAGGGGCCACTGGCTTGATCCAGCAGGCTCTTTTTTGTTGTTCCTATGTTGACAACGAACACCCATACCAAAGCACTAGAGAACATGCTTTGCACATAAAATGTCTCAAAGAATATCATTGCTGCTGCTTGAGAAACTTGTAAAAAAAATGAGCAGGTTTAAGAGCAGACAGCTAATAACTCAGGTCCCTATGAATTTGATATCGATAGTTGGTTTCTATTTTAATATTGTTTCAATATTTTAATGTTGTATTTTAATTTTGTTTTTAAGTTGTAATCATTCAACTTGTTTTTATTATTGCTTGTAAGCCGCTCTGAGCCCGGCCTTGGCCGGGGAGGGCGGGGTATAAATAAAAATAAAAATAAAAATAAAAATAAAAATAAAAATAAAAATAAAAATAAAAATAAAAATTATTATTATTATTATTATTATTATTATTATTATTATTATTATTATTATTATTATTATCATCATTTGCTGCCACTGAAAATGTTACTTTCCTTGCGTAGTATTTGGGGCTTGATTTCTCCCCATTCCTTCCCCTCCAGCAAAAGGTGGGGGCGGACTTCTGCTAGATTAGTATACAATGTATACTGAGTCCTTGCTCTGAAGCAAGGATTGTCTCCAAAACTGAAGCCTTTCGTGTATGTGTGAATGTGTGCGTGTGTTGATTGTTAGACTGTGTACACCCTTAGAAATTTGATTAAAAAATAAATAGCGGGATATAATTGGTTCTAAATAAATAAAATGAGTACATTACCATAACTGATTTGTTTATTATTATTATTATTTCTATGTTCCCGCAGCACCTTCCTCTTCCTAACAGCGCAGGGGTGGAAAGGGTGCGAAGCAGTAAAGAGGCGAAAGGGCAGAGCGCCGCCGCGCGAAAGAGAGCGAGACCGCGCTTGCTGGCGAGCCCAATGGCCGCGTGCCATTGTTTTTCACCGGAACTTCCGTTTGGCGCGTCGGCTTCCTCGGATAGCCTTGATCTCTTTTTAGTCTCCGCCCCGCCGCTCGGCTCGCGCCTGCGCAGTAGGGTCCAAGTGGTTGCTAGGAGAGCAGTGGCCCTAGTGATGGAGCCGGAATAAAGTAGGTAGGAAGAATGGAAGAGAGAGAGAAAGAAAGAAAGAGACAAAGCGAAGAGGGGCGGGGAGGGAAGGCCGCGCCTCCTGCTCCCCTTAGGAGCCCCTCCCTTTTGGGGAGGGGGAGGAAGGTGTCGGCCCCTCCCTCATCCTTAGGTGGGAGGGGTGGGGGAGGCGACCATAATAGAGGGTTGGGGGTGAAATGTGGGTGGGCATTTATATATTTATTTCATTGCATTTTTATCCCACATTTTTCCCCTCCAAGGAGCTCAAGGTTCCCCCCCCCCTCCTCATTTGGTCCCCACACCAACCCTGCGAGGTAGGCTAGGCTGAGAGGCAGTGGCTAAGTGTCATGCACAGCCAATGAATGAGTGGGGATTTGAACCCGGGCTTATGGGTCTCCTTTCCCCCCTGCTAACCCCACAGCAGCCTTGTGAGGTGGGTTAGGCTGAGAGGCAGCAACTGCCTCCTCCGTCACCAAGATTACCCTGGGAGCTTCATGGCCAAGGGTGGAGATTTGAATCCTGGTCTCTCCCAGGTCCTAGTCTGACACTCTGGCCACTATGCCACACTGCCTCATGGTTTATGCCTTCCTGGCATGTTTCAACATTATTTGCCTCCCAGAAATGCAAAATGCAGCTCACAGGTGCGACAGCGATTAAGAACTTACGATACTCATATAATGGGTGGGCAAGTATATAAGAGCCTGTGGCTCCCCAGATGCTGTTGGACTCCCAGCAGTCAGCATGACCAAAGTGATGGAACAATATCTAGGGGAGGTCAAGGATGTTTATCATCCGTGCTCCATGGCAAGTTATTTCCAATCAATCTGGAAATCCAGAAGCCACGTTTTGTACCCTTGAGGAACTTTTTCTTTTAAAACATATTCAAGCTTTACATTGTTAGCCTATGGAACTGTCTACCCACAAGATCTGGCTTTGAGGGTCAGTTGACTATGCTTTATCCTTTATTAGTTTATCTAAACATTCATAAGAATGTAAGACGAACCTTGCTGAGTCAGAGCAAAGGCTCTTCTAACTCAGCGTCCACACCCCAGATTGGCTAGCCTGATGCTTCCTGATAGCCTGCAAGCTTGTCTTGTGCTGCTGGGATTCTGAGAAGCAACTGGTTGACCAAAGTGCTTGACCATGTGGACCTTTGGTCTCATCTGGCAGTGGTGCTCTTGCATTCTTAACTTGCAGAATATAATTTCAAACTTCAATTGTTAAAAATCCATAATTTTGCATGTCTTACTCTAAAAGAATGTTGAATTATTTTTAAGAAAATAAGAAGAGCCTGGTGGAAAAAGCCAATGATACATCTAGTCCAGCATCCTGATCTCACAGATGTCTGTAAGAAACCTGCAAGCAGGACCAAACACAAGAGCACTCACCTGTGGTTTCTAGCAGCTAGGGTTCAGAGGCATGGTGCCTCTGACAGTGACAGCAAAGCATAGCCCTAATGGCTAGTAGCCATTCATAATATTTCGTAGACTTATCCTCTGTAAGTTTTATCTTATATTTTAAATCCACCCACAAGTCAGTGGCTACCTCTGCCTCCTGTGGAAGCGAGCTCCGTAGTTTGTAACTATGTGATGTGTGAATAACTTTTCTTTGATCTGACCTGAATTTTCCAGCATTCAGCTTCATTGGATGCTCCTGAGTTCTAGTGCTACAGGAGAAGGAGGGCGGGGGAATCTAACCACTTTCTCCATGCCATGCAAAAATACTTATAATTATAAAGCATCTTTCTTTTTTTCCAGTTAGTTCAAGAGGGCAGGATGCCGCACAAGATTGGGTTTATTGTTGTAAGTTCATCCGGGCATGAGGATGGCTTCAGTGCGAAAGAACTGATGGTCCACGCCCCAACCATCAATGGCTGGAGGTCACCAAGGTACTGTAAGTGACAGAAATTTTAGGAAGCACTTTGCCAGGTTTAGCATTGTCAGGCTTGTGGGTTGCATGCTGTTTCCCTGGCACCTCTGAATGGCGCCTTGCTAGAATCCTGAGGCCCTTGCCTTTGATTTTAAGAGTGTAGTTTCTGTCCATCACAGTTGAACTGCATGGGGGGAAGGGAATGATTATTTAGGAGCCAGGAACATAAGAACTTTGGCTTGGGGTGCTGAAGCACTTGGGATGTTTCTTTCATTCCAGGCTCTGCCAGTATCCCCAAGAAATCGTCCTTCAGATGGTGGAGCGATGTAGGATTCGAAAACTGCAGTTGCTGGCTCACCAGTACATGATTTCTAGCAAGATTGAATTCTACATCAGCGAGAACCTGCCTGAATATTTTGCACCATACAAATCAGAGAGGTTCCGAAGGCTAGGGTAAGTCTCCCCTCTCTGCAAGATGAGTCAGGGCTCAGTTCCTCATTTGCTTGGGGCAAGCAAGTTGTTTCTTAAGGTAGAGGAGTTGGTGAGCTTCTACTGAGCAGACGTGGATTCTTACAGGGTTTTCTAATAAGCCATATCCATTCAGGGGATCAGTGTTTCTTGCACAGCCCAAGTAACCCTGTGGAAGCACACACAAGCTCACACAAGTTAGTTCCATTTTCTTCACTCTTGGTTTAGGGTTCTGATCACAGGGCAGGTGTCAGGGGGGACCATCTGGATTCAGGATAAGAAGCCTTTCTAGAAGGGCTGTACCATACGGAGCAAGTTTGTTTTCTACTGCTGTTAATTTCAGGCACGCTTTTTTTTTTTTAAGAATAAAGTCTTGGACTCACCATGTTTTGATTTTGGGGCGTACAATGCACATGTCAGTACCAGGATGGCTGTCCTTGATGCTTTAAATGTGATTGCGTATAATATTGTCTTTTTTTTCTCTCTACCCACCCCTTGCAGTTACGTGTCTCTCTCAAATAATGAGAAAACTGGCTACAAGGCGCGAGAACTGAAATCCGTCTACGTAGATGCTGTTGGCCAATACCTAAAGTTGACGTTCCATAAAAACTATGTCAATAGGTACAACCTGTACAGTCAGGTAAAATGAACCAAAAGGCCGAGGGGGTACTTCATGTTTTACTCGTCTTTCTGAAAAATGAATCTCCACCCAAGGAAGGCACAGCTTTTGAAGCAGCTGTGAGGTTTCTATTTCTCGGTTTGGGGGACAGTTGCTGTTTTGTTTGCAGATCCCAGCTTTTCTGCACAGCTCTCGTGGCTAATGCTTGCCCTCATGCAAGACCTCCACCCAACCTCTTTTCAGCAAGATATGCTTGACCCATTGAGTGTTGTCTGACTAAAAGTGCACTGCCTTGCACACTTACCTGGAAGTAAACCCCACTGAATACAGTGGGGTTTATTTTTGAGTAAACATCCTCAGGATTGCATGGGAAACCCCACCTGCCTGTTGCCCACTCCAAAATCTGTGATGAGGTCTTCAATGTGGAGGATCTCATGAGGTCACAACACCTGAGATGGCAACTTTTGCAGAACTAGGTTTTAAAATACTGGCAGCCAGACTTTCACAGGACTTCTCTTCAGATTTTAGGAGTTCAGTGTCGTCATTATGAAAAAGCATGATGGTGCTATTTCGCTATTCAAATCCATGGCAATACAGTGGACGCTTGGGTTGCGAATGTGATCCGTGCGGGAAGCACATTCGCAACCCACAGCATTCGCAACCCGCAGCGGCGCGTCCGCGCACACACGAGTCACGATTCGGCGCTTATGCGCAAAGCGTGATTTAGCGCTTCTGGGCATGCGCAAGCACTGAGACCCGGAAGTAACCCATTCCAGTACTTTCGGGTTCGGCACTGTGCGCAACCCGAAATCACACAACCTGAAGTGTCTGTAACCCGAGGTATGACTGTAAATAAAACGCACAATAGCAATCAGCCTCCCTTTTGTCTAGATTATCTCTCACCAGCGGGGCGTATGCTTTTATTGTGTACAGTTCTATTGTTGACGGCCTTGGATGTAAGCTTTGCAAAAAGATGAGAAAGGAACTGTAATAACATCAAGTCAATACACTGGAGAATGCATTGGGAGAGAAAGAAATGACTTTTAGCCGACAGGGAACAAAAACTGAAAACGCTTTAGGAATTCTGATAGTATGAGGAAAAATGAAAGAAGGCATTTCTACATCTCCAGCACCCTTGTTTCACCGAATCAAGGGTGCTGGAAATGCAGTGTGCTCGATCCAGAGATTCTGAGGTTGCGGCCAGTGATTATTATCCTGCAACATCTGTCAGGCCACAGATTCCCCAGCCCTGTCCTAAAGGAATCTTAGGACCCAGGGGTTGGATGAATAAGTTTTCAAGAGCTTGGGGGTGGAGATGGCACTGTAGCTCAGCGGTGGAACATCTGCTTTCCATGCAGAAGGTCCTAGTTTCAATTCACCAATATTTTCAGGTAGGGCTAGCAAAGACCCCCTACTGCCAGCCTGTGTAGGGAGAGCTGAGCTATTTAAACCAGATTGCTATCTTCTGGGGGCGGGGCTCTTTGCCCTATTGCAAAACCAGACAAAAATGTGCAAAATAGGTAAAAGTAGCAGGAATAGGCCTAATTTGCATTGATTATTTATGTCACAGCACTGAGCTTTCCCTGCTGCAGAATTTCACTTCTTTTAAAAGGCATAGAATGAAGCCTGCCCATTTTTCCTTTTCCTTTTAGGTTGCTCTTGTAGCAATAAATATCATTGGAGAGCCTGCAGATGCCAGCAATGACACTAATCATGTGAGTGTATGAAGTAATGAGCAGAGGGAAACCCTGGAACACTTTTACCTTTGGTTAGAGGGGTGGTTCAGTCGTAATGCCAAGCCAGGGTTTGGTTTCCAGTCCTGGTTTTTAGAGGGCGGGTGCAAGCTGCAGTCTGCTGGTTCAGACAAGGAACAAAACTGTGGCACTCCTCAGATCAGGATTGGTTGCTGGGAATCGCAACCTGATAGGTTCCTCCTCTCGTTATTCATGTAACGGAAGCAAAGGAGAGAGATTCAAGGCAGCTTACAGCTGAAGTAGAAATAGCTAAAAACATAGGGGGAAAGCAATAAATAAAAAAACAAGTAAAGATTAATAGAATATATGTATATAGGGTCTATTATATCATACATATTGTTAGAAGGGTACCACTTGCCATTCCTAGATGTAGGCTTGATTGTGATTTGTGGGTGCCCCCTGACTTTTATCTTTCTGAAGTCTTCTAGAGAGAAGCTGATCGACCATTACCTTGGGAACAACCCAGATGACTCGGCCTTGGATGGAACATACACCGGGTAAGGATGAGGAAGGATGAGCCACAGCCCAGTAGTACAGCAGAAAGTCCCAAGTTCAAGTTGAAAGCTTTTCTGTTCCACCAGGCTTCTTCAGACAGAAAAGACTTCATCCTTCACGATGGTTTATTGATGCTTGTTTTTTAAAAACTTCTTTTTGCTTTTAAGTTGTTCTTAGCTTTTTAAAATGATTTTATTGTTTGGTTTTAATCTTTTTAATGTTTTAAACCACTTAGATATTTTTTATGATTTAACAGTACATAAATACATTTTAAAATATATAAATAATAACCCATCAACTCCAGGTGGGGCTGGAAGAAACTTATTGCCTGAATCCTGGGAGAGCCCCTGTCATAGGAAGCTGCCTTACATTGTGTCCTAGCTGTCAGCCAGAGTTTCATTTCCCCCATCCCCTTGCAAATGAAAAAATAAAATAAAATCCTGTGTCTTAAACAGCTCCCCTAAGTCCCCTTTATCCCTCTCCTTCCCAGGAAGCCAGATTTGATTTCACCACTGGATGACCTGGCTTTTGACATGTACCAAGATCCAGAGGTGGCGCAGATCATCCGCAAGCTGGATGAGAAAAAGCACGAAGCAGTGCGCCAGGAGCATTACGACCATGCCAAGAAACTCAAGCAAGCTATTGCAGACCTGCAGAAGGTAGAGCCAGAGCATGGCGGGGAAGGGCCACACACAGCCAACTGATCTTATTTGCAGCAGAGGTTTTTGCAGAGTGTCAGCGGTTACTCGTAATCACACACATTTCCCTGCTCGCTTAGGATTGCACACCCTGCACCTGATTAAGATCACCAGTGGCCCTGCAGATGTTGTCACACAACTCCCGTCCTCAACCCTGACCATTGGCCATGCTGACCAGGGCTGATGGCAGTTGGAGCCCAACAACCTCTGGAGGAACCAAAGGTTCCTCACCTCTGCCAAAAATAAATCAGTTAGTTCCACTGGGCTCTTTGCTGTCCTTGTTTAGGCACAGCCCCCATAAACTAATAAATGCAGCAGCCAAACAAGAGCCCTTTCCCCCTCAGGCCCTCCACATTCATTTCTTCTTTTTAAAAAAGCGTTTTTTCCTTCACCTTTAGAGTTTATGCAGGAGGGGTGAAGAGGCAACTATGCCCCAGAACCTTCCTGTGCTAGGAATTTCAGCCTCCTCGGAAGGTGGGCCAAGAAACAGAGTTGCATTAAGTCAGAGTAGACCTGTTGGAATGAATGGATATGACCAACTTAGGCCCATTAGTTTCAAGGGGTCTTCATTAGTTCTACTCATAGAAGACCCCTTGAAACTAACGGACCTAAGTTTGTGATATCCATTCATTCTAGCAGGTCTACTCTGACTTAATGCAGGATGCAACCTGGAGTTCGAGAACATTCCTCCAGAAGGATTTTCAAGATGGGGACTTTTCCTTCTTTTCTCTCTAAAGATCTGAAATATCAAATCTAGGAGAGAAGGATATTATTTCTGTTTAGGGAGCTGACTCTTTTTTCAAGCCTGGAGGGACCAAGAAGATGTATCTGAAGGAGATTACAAAAGAGCCCGCCAGCTCTCTCTTAACACCAGTGTGACAATAAGAGAAGAAGGTTCTTCAACTTCCTTGTGTCTTCTCGGCTTTGGGATAAGCTGTGTCCACTGCAGAGAATTCGCAAGCACATTGTTCCATTCCAGGCTCCAGCAGTGACCTCTGAACTCCCCCTTCTTCTAGGTTGGCGAGCGGCTGGGCCGCTACGAAGTGGAGAAGCGCTGTGCCGTCGAGCGGGAGGACTATGACCTCGCCAAGCAGAAGAAGCAGCAGATGGAGGAGTACCGCCTCAAAGTGTACCAGCAGCTAGAGCTGCACAATCTCCTCGACCCAGATCTGTTGGTGAGCAACGTCCCTGGCAGGACGAGACAGGGGCAAGATTGACCTTGCCCAGCTCTTCCTGTCATGCAGTTCAGAAGTATTGAGGGAGGTTTGGGATTAGGGTATAGAGGAGCCGTCACTGAAGTCAGCTCCCATTGCAGCAAAGCTTTACTGTATGTTGGGAAGTGGTAGAACAGGGATGCCCCCGATACTGTTGGACTCCCAGCTTCTATGACCAGTGGCCAGGAATGATGGGGTGAGCTGTCGTCCCAGGACAACTGGAAGAGTCTCCCACAATTACTGCATGGCAAAATCTCTCTTGATGCACTTTTCTTCTCTCTCTCGTTCTCTCAGATCCGGCGGCCTCCTGACTTGCCTCTGGAACCTGTGGCTTATCCCACCACTTCTCCCCAGCAGAAAAGGCCTCTGCTTTCACCCCGGTGGGACAAAACCGAAGCAGAGAGTCCTGAGCCACCGCCTCCTGAAAAGCCACCAGAAGCTCCTTCTCCAGAGCCCGTTGCAGCTCAGGCCATCTCTCCTCCCGCTGCCCAGGCCCCCATCTCCACCGAGGCTTTTCCAAAGATCAACGTAAGCCTAATTTTCCATGTGTCCTGCAGATTAATGCCCTTCTGCACACAGCTGACACTGGGTATTTCTGTGGCCTCTTTTTTATCTTCCTGCTTTGTTCTGAGGGCGGAGAGCAATTGTGCCTGCTTTCAGTTCAGCTGGGCTCACTGGTTGTAGTTTCTGTAAACCATCTAAGGCTGGGGATTCCTTTGGGCTGCTGAATGCTTCCCAACTGAGGTGCAGCAATGCCTTCAGAGTCAGAAAAATAACAAAGGAATTGTAGGAAGTACATAGCTTGGGTAGAAAAGTTTATCGTCCTAGAGAAGGCAAAGGCGGCCATGCTTTGTCCTTTGTTCTCAGAGGATAGATCTAAGTGACTTCTCATCTTGAGGTCTGAGAGAACAGGGTGAGGAGGAAGGTCCAAAACAGGAAGCAACCTAAGATGTATGAGTTCAGATAACAAAGCAATAGAGAAGTCAGCATAGAGATGAAGGTACAGGGAAAGTCTGGGAAGCTGGAGGTCCCTCACTCTTTCTGTCTTAACCCCATGTGAACCCCTTATTCTGTTTCCTGAATTGGACCCAATTTTCCAACATTTCTTTGCAAGGGGGATGTTGGAGCAGATCACCATTTGTGTACTAGTTCTGTGCTCCCATGGCTAGTGAAGCAAGGGAAGGGCTACAGCTGAGTGACGGAGCATCTGCTTTGCATGCAGAAAGCCCCAGGTTCAGTCCTCAGTGGCATCAAGTAGGGCTTGGAAAAAAGACTGGAGATCTGCTGCCAGTCCCCTGCCTAAAAGACTGGAGATCTGCTGCCAGTCAGTGTATACAGTACTGAGCTAGTATTTTTTTTAAAAAAAACAACGTCTTCTCTCTCTCTCTCTCTCTTTCTCTTTTTCTCTGCTAGGTTGAATTCTTACCTTACGATGAGAGGCCCCTCCCAACTATTCGTAAGCAGCAGGAGGAAGGCTTTCCCTACTTGGACCCTGAGATGAACGAGGAGGACCCTGGGGACACCCCGAGAAGTGGTGTCGTCGGAGAGCCAGAGCCGCTGACCGAGAAAGCTCTGAGGGAGGCCAGCTCAGCCATTGAAGTGTTTGGGGAAGGCCTGGTAAAGACCTCGTAAACGTAGCTTAGTAATGGCAGGGCAAGCTCATTACTTTCATGTACAAAGAGTACCCTTGCACATTGCAGGATGGAGCCCTGGATGAGTGGTGCAATTCAAGAAATTTGAATTGAAAATTGTTTCTATTTCAGCCAAAATCAGCTACTCAGGCCTCTTGGTCTGGCTTCTGGGGCTCTTTCCAGCCCTATACAGGTAACCTGGGGGGGGGGTGGCACTGAGAGCCAACCCTGCTCCTAGCTGCATAAACTCATCCTGGATTTTCTTCCTCAGCCACACCAGCATGTGATATTTATTTATTTATATGCTGCCTTTCGGCCGAGAAAGACATCCCAAGAGAGCTCACAAGCAATATAAATGCAAATGCAAACCTACCAGTCAAAATATAGCGCAATACCATAAAAATCAAACTAAATCGTAACATTTCAGAAGTGTTAACATGCGTTCATTTTCCTGCTATAAAGGCAACAGAGTAATTCCAAAAAAAGCCATTAGTGGAGAGCAAGAATAAGAACTTAAACAGCAGCGCCTCCTTTAAAGGGGAGTGGGGCAAGGCAGGTGGAATCACTCGCCCCTGGTGGCTCCAGCCATCTCTCCCCTGCAGCAGTACTGGCCAGGCTCTTCCAGATGAAAGAATGACAGGTGTCGGCTTTTGTGCAGATCTGGGCTGTTCCAGCTCCTGAACATTCCCCTTTTGCCAGGTTGCAGGGGCCTATTCCAAGACATGGTCCTACCGCGAAGACTCGTTGCTTGCCATATACAAAAAGATGACGGAAGTATCCACAAACACGCCAAAGGATGACCTGAAGAACCTCCTTCGGGGCGCCATCTTCCTCATAGTGAGAGCCATAAAAGACATAGTCTCCTCGGTGAGCAATATCGGGGGGCTCGGATCTAACATCCCTGGAATGCCCTCCTCTATATCTTCTAAATGAGAGTGTGTGGGAACTCAGCGGCGGGGTCCAGTGACTCTCAGTTTCAGATGGGTTTAAAGGTTTCCACACGCAGCAGCCCCATGCAATCAAAATTTCTTTCCCTCTTGACCACAGTTCCTGTTTTAACCACCTTGATGGTTTCCTTCTGATAGGTTTTTCAAGCTTCCTTAAAGCTCCTAAAGATGATCATCACACAGTACATCCCCAAGCATAAACTTGGGAAGCAAGAGACCACTTACTGCGTGGAAAGGACCTTCCCCAACCTTCTCTCCAGGACGGGGGACTCCTCTGCCCGCCTTCGTGTAGCGGCTGCCAACTTCATCCAGGTCAGTCTAGTCAATACACAAAGACTTGCAGCTGCATGCAAGTGTTTGCCTGAACACATGGCATTCAAGGTTCATGCATGGATCATTTCAACTGTATTACTGCAATGCGCTGTCTGGGGGGGCTTCACTTGCGCATGATCTGGAAGCTGCAAGTTAGTGCAGAATGTTGTGGCGTGATTGCTGACAGGTATGGAACAACTGTGTGTATCTATGTCACTACAAAATACTCCTTTGTGTAGGTCTGAAGTAAAACCTGTAAGGCTCAAACCGCTGCTGAATCTTGCAGGACTTGGGAGGGCAGTTCTCAGTTTTGCTGTGTCATGCCTTTGTGGGCCACATATTAACCGCTGACCCGAGCGTGCTGTGTCTTTTCCATCCCCCTCTAGGAAATGGCCCTCTGTAACGAAGTGAAGCCTCTTCAGATTATACCTGCTCACCTGGTGCAGCCTGTGAAGCCAAATTCCCCTACACATCTTGCAATGAGCCAGGTGGAATTAGTGGAACGCTTGCTGAAAGATATGGGGACGGATAACACCGGTTTTACTGTCGATAACGTCATGCGGGTAGGGAGCTGAGCTTCCAGTGCTTTCTGAATCTGTCTAAGATGGCTTCCTACATTCTTAAAGAAGCCACTTGCTCTAGGTGCAGCACAAACTCTGCAATTGTGCCCATACATTCATACCCCACTCTCTTTCCTTCTCAGTAAAATCACTTAGAAAAACTTCTTTGGAGGTGGGAGGTGTGTTGTTGATGTTGCAGGCATTAGCCACTAGCACCCTGCACAGCCAGCTTTTTTCTTAACACGCTGGAAACATGTAGAACCCATTTCCCCCCGTTTGTTTTTCAGCACATTGAATGTACACTTAAACCACCTCCATAAGACTCACAAAACGACTGCATGTTTTCTTCACCCTTAGTTTGCAACGGGAGCTCTGGAGCATCGAGTATATGAGGTCCGGGAAACAGCCCTCCGGATCATCCTGGATATGTATCGGCAGCACCGAGCCGTCATCCTGGATTACCTTCCTCCTGATGATGCCAACACACGCAAGAACATTCTGTACAAGACGCTTTTTGATGGGTTTGCTAAAATAGACGGCAAACTCACAGAAGCTGAAATAAGGGTAAGAAATGCAACTTTTTTCAGGTCTTGTGGTTTTCATAGGGGCTGTGCTGACTGAGGCAGGAAAACGATGGCCAGTTGCTGAAAACCACAGGAAGGGAGAGTGCTCTTCTGCCAGGATCCTGCTTGCCAGTTTCCTACAGGTTGGCCCCTGTGAGAACAGGATGTTGGACTAGATGGGCCATTGGCCTGATCCAGCAAGCTGTTACGTTCTCCTGTGTGTCAGACTCAACCCATCAGGAAGGCGAAGTGACCCTTGCTGGATTAGACCAAAATGCCATCTGGTTCAGCATCCACAGTGACCAAGCAGATGTCTCCAGGTAGCAAGCCACAGAGGAAGCATGTTTCCCACTCCCACTGTTTGTTGGCAATGCCAGGTATCCATAGGTATACTCCCTCAGAGCTAAACAGCCTGTTCTCTATGAATTTGTCAAATCCCTCTTGGAAAACAGCCTTGAAGGCAGCAGCTTTCATCTTGTGGCCATTGTCTTCTGTCTCTGCTCTCTGATTGAGTAAATTCTGCAGGTTGGTAGACAGGTGCATTCAGACATTGTCCCTGTCTTTGCTCAGTGTTCCTCCTTTTCTCTTTTTTTGATGCTGTGTAAGCTGAGAACTCGCAGAATCTTAGTTCCAGAAGACAATCAGGCCAGTGTTGTTGGTGACTCGGGCCCCAAACCCAGCAACCTTCAACTGAGTGTGTTTTGACAGGCGCAGAGAAAGACGGCTACCGACGAAGCAGAAAAGCAAAAGAAAGACGAGATCAAAGTGTTGCAAGGTCAGCTGGCAGCTCTGAAGGACATGCAGACGGAAGCTCAGGCTGTAAAGGTATCTGATGGCCACCAAGGGTCTTAAAATGCTCTTCCGTTGCTTTATCCTTATGGATAGAAGGAAGTCATAGAACATTTCTTTCATTCTCTCTCCTCTCCTTTTGAAATAGTATAACTCTTCCACCATTGCAGACTGAATGTGTATGCGTACCACTGTCCCTCCTAGTCATGCTGCTTTTGTGGTGCCTCAGGTACTACCGGAAGCAGGTTGGTGGCATACAGCATATATAAAAACACAACAAAACATCAAACATTTAAAAAATCAATATCCTACCACCTCAAATGCAAAAATATAACAACCTCTCTCCTCCAGGATTGTTGCATCATTGAGATCTTTGGAAGCCTCGAATGAGCAACATCATGCTTCCTTAAACTGAGCCAGACAAGGCCAGCCCAAAACTTTCTTATCCAGTGGTTTCCATTCTTTAACTTTGGGGAAGAACTGAAGCTCAAATGAATTGCATGCAGAAGGTCATTCCTCAATAGGGCTGGGAAAGACCCCCATCTGAAACCCTGGAGAGCCACTGTCAGTTGGTATAGACCTGGGGTGGGGAACCTTTTTGACTCCACAGGCCACCATCCTTATCAGGATCAGCCTTGTGGGCAAAAGAAATGACACTTGGGCAGGGCCATGCACCTGCCAATCACCCAACATCCCAAGAAAGTCAAGTGCCAAGTGCTGTTGAAACAAAGGTTTTTCCTCTGTTTTAGCGAAGGGTTCCATGCAAACCCATTCCTGAATCAAACTCTGCCTCACGACAGCAATAACTCTTTGTGGTCTCAAGCAGAGGGATTTGATATTTAATATATTTTGTAGCTGGAAAGGGCAGGGACTGTGCCTGTGGCTTTCTGCATTTAGGAACATGTCTTTTACCAGATATGCCAACTGTTAAACATTGGGCTTCTGCTATGGCTTCAGCCACTTCCTTCTCCTTCCTTTTAATTCATTGTTATTAACCAGATTTCTTCAATTCCTCGGTTGCTGAACAAAGAAAAGGATTTTGGCTGGAGAGGGGACTGATCTGTGATGTTTCTGGAGTCCAGCTCCCATCATGCCTGACCATGCTGGCTGAGATTGATGGGAGGCGGAGCCCCAACAACATCAAGGTTCCCTCCATAAGCACTTACCTGGGAGCAAGTTTCCCTGAACTTTAGGCTGGCTTCTGTATAAACAAGTGTAAGAACGTACTGTGATTCCATTTACATTTTTGTTTTTAATTTATTCTACTTTTCTTCTTCAGGAGAAAGAGAATGATTTTCAGAAGTCCAAGGCTCAAGGTAGGCACTTTTTTAAAATCCAATATCCTCTCATAGTAAATGCCTTTTATAAATTGTATTTGTAAAACTGCATATTCAGTTCATCTTGAGTGTTGGATTGCCATGGGTCAGAAGAAGTCAGAAAGCTGTAAACAGATATTGGTGGGGAAACACATTATTTACATGTTAAGAATATTTTAAGTGATGGAACAGAATTCCAAGTTACTGTAGTCTGTGCGGTGTAGTCTAAGGAAATGGGTGGAGGCATCCAAATTCCTCACTCGGGTACCTCAGGAGCAGTGAAATTCCTGCCTTCCATACAAGCAACTTTTATTTTATTCTTACTTTATCCTTTTACACAGATACTGCCTTGTTTGCCCTCTGTAGACGGGAGAAGGGCATTGCTGTGACAATGGAGCCTCATTTCACTTTCTCCTTTTCCAACGTGGCATATTCTCTCATATGCCAGCAAGTGCCTTTAATGGACAAGGCTGATGAATGTGTTGTATTCTTCCCAGCAATAAAATACATTGCACTCTGCAGTGCTTAGAAGATGTGACACACACACTCCCACCAGGTGCACTGCTGTCAGGGATGCCCTAAGCTAGCCTTTTGCAACCTTGGGTTTCCCATGGACTCCCTGGACTCCCATCGGCCTCATCCAGCATGGCCCAGTTTGTCAGGGATGATGGGAATTGTAGTCCAACAACATCTGGGAACCCTGGGTTGGGAAAGGCTGTCCTAATGCATCTTCCACTAACCCCTACCCACAAAGTGTCCTTTTTCACCAGGAAATATAGTTCAACACTGGTTAATTTAATTTAATTTAATTTCTTTTTTTTTTCTTTTTCCCTCCTTCCCTTTCTTTCCTTCTTTTTAAGCCGAGTTCTTGAAAAAAGCCCCACAGCCTCCAAAAGCAGACACTCCAGATGATCACACCTCAGTTGCAAATTACCTCGACAAGTAAGTAAGAAAAATATTAGTGAGCAGTTAGTTCCAGAACAGATAAATCGGGCTGAATAAGTCAGAACTGCCCGTCTTTTGGCCAGATTTTTTAAAAAGTTCTTTGCCCTGCTTCCCTCCTCTGCTGCAGCCTAATGGAACGGCTGCTGCCAAGTGATGAAACTGACGGAGAAGCCTGGCTTCTCAGCAGAACTAGTGGTGGCCCTGCATCCCTCTTTATATTCTGCACCCCAAATTCAAATCCTGTGTTCATTGTACATTAGGCAAAAGTCATCTGCATTTGTATAGGCCGACTGCCAATGCATTAGCTTGTCTAGTTTGCATTCTTTGCCATAAAGCGCCTTGCAGGTGCCTCCTTAACACAGTTCAATGGTAGGAAGAGAGATTTGGACCACAGAGTGGGACATGCAAGACGTAGATATGCCCTGAGCCCCTCATTCTAAAGCAAACCAGCGTGCAGGAGGCCCTGCAATCCCTCTGCCTTGACCTCTGCCCTCATTGCTCTTCCCCAACTCCAGCCTCTGCATCTTCTGTGGCGAGAGAGACGAATCCTTCACGGAGGAAGGCCTGGATCTCCACTACTGGAAACGTTGCCCAATGCTGACAAGGTGCGAGTTCTGCAAACAGGTGAGCCACCGCCATGAACACGTGTTGCACATTTTTGAGGGGACCTTGGATGTGTGCCACTGCAGGGGCTGTGTTGGTGAGCCCTGCACTGGCAGCCCAGAGATCTGAGAAAGGTTGGAGAGAGACATGGCTCCCCTTTGGTGCAGCATGTTGTGGTCCTGTCTATCTTTGCTGCCCTAGATGTGGCAGTCATTTTGTGTCATGCCATGCCCCTGTCCTGCAGCTGTTTTGGGACTGGAGTCTGCAGCACATTCTCAAAACTCCAAAATGTGCTTTCTGGCCCAGAAAGGTGAGCAACCTCTGATCCTGTATCTGAGTTCATCCCATAGAATGTGGGTTCACTCCAGCCCATGCTCACTCTCTCTCTCCTGTGCAACAGCAGAAAAGGTGGCATCCAGACCAGAGATGTGATTGGGTGGTGGGGTGTGAAAGGGCTGAGCCCCTGCCTATCCACACTTGCACCCTTAATCCCAGGTGCTGACAATTAGGGCTTTGGCATGAGAAACATTTGGCTCATTTGGGAATTAAAGGGACAGAACTACCCAAACTGTATAGAAGCATATTCATGTATACTACTACAGCGGCAAGAATGTTACTTCCCCAAAATGGAAAGAAATAGAAGTCCCAGCAAAGGAATAATGGATAAAAACCTTATGGAATATGCAGAAATGGCGAAACTTACTGGAAAAATAAGAAATCAAGATAACAAACTTTCTATAAAAGAATGGAAATGGTTTATTGAATATTTACAGATAAATTGTAAACAGATAAGAACATTGGCAAGATTATTGTAATAACCTGCAATTTAATAAGAGTATATTTTTAAAGTAGATGAATAAATGAACAAATTAAGTTAATTTGGATACTGTATGCAGAAGATATTAAAAATAAATTTAGGGAACTACAGAAAGAGCGGGAAGGAAGCCAAGTTTTGAAATGTTAAAATGGCTGTGAAATTATTGAAATGTATAAATCTGAAAATTAAAAGTAAAATTTTAAAGAGAGAGAGAGAGAGAGAGAAACATTTGGCTCTTGCCTCAGACTGTGGGCGCTCCCCTTCCAGGTGGTTGAGATTGCCAGCCTGACGGAGCACCTGCTGACAGAGTGCGACAAAAAGGACAACTTTGACAAGTGTCCACGCTGCTGCGAAGCCCTGCCGAAGGACGAGCTGCCCCGGCATATCAAGGGAAAGGCCTGCAACCGTAAGGAAGAGTGGGGCCGTGGGTGGGCTGGCAGGGAGCAGGCACAGCGGCCTCTGCCAACCAGGCCCCCTCCAGACATTTTGGACTCCCATCAGCCAAAGCCAGCATGAGATTGGGACATGCAGTCTGCAATGACATCTCTCTGCTTTCTCCTCTTTCCAGCTGCCAAGCCTGAAAAAGTGGCCAATCACTGTCCGTTGTGCCATGAGAACTTCACGCCAGGAGAGGAGGTGAGAGCCATCGCCCTTAACTCGGCCAGTCACTGCTTAAAGAGAGGGAAAGGAAGAGTTGACCTTACAAGAAGGGTTATCCTCCAATCCTGGTTGACCAGATGAAGTCCGGCTCACCCAGCTAGAATTTCATAGCGCCTTGCCTGTCTTGTTGTATTAGCAGCTTGGCACATCAGCAAGGCAGTGTGAAACAAGCATAGTGGGCAGCTCCACAGAAGTGCTCTTAATGCAGCTATAGCATCTCTCTAGGATGAATTCATCTTCCTATTTGGCTCCAGCTGCTTGATTTGTGCCCGTTTTATCCTGCCCTTTCCCCATAGGTGGTTCTCTCCTGGGCCCCTTTTATCTTCCCAACCACCCTGCGAGGTGGGCCAGAGGTAGATGTCACGAGAGCAGCGTAGCTGCCGCAGAAAGCAGGGACCCCGACTCTTTCACACAGTGCACAGTTAGACAGTGGTGTTGGCTGCCAGAAGATGCAGAGATGGACCCTAGCTGTCCTGGCTTTAAAGGCAGGGTAGACTCATAGAGGAGGCTAAGGCAGTCAATGACCCCTAGTCATTCTGACCATGCCCTTTGACCAATATTAGATACAATGCAGTCCCAAATACCTGGGTGTTGGGAGGCTATTTCACTTACTCCCTTTCTATCCATTTCCCAGAGACATCTGACTGGGTGCTAGGCTAGATGCCCCTTTGGTTTCATCCAGCAGGGCTCTTTTCTCCAGGTTCTTCACCTTACATGCTGCATCTCTTCCCTACCTGCTTGATTTCATTATTTGTGTTAAAGACCTGATCCCCTCCTTCCTTTCCCCATAGGCCTGGAAGGTGCACCTCATGGGCAAAGACGGCTGCCGCATGAACCTGAGACGGGCCCAGTCCTTGAACAAGAGCATGCCAATGCAGCCAGTTGCCGGTACGGCCTCCATTGTTGGTTTCACACAGATGACGCTTAGGCAGCAGGGTGGTGTCTGTTTGCCTCCCCAGAGCACGAGGCAGCTTTCTTCCAGCATCCGGACACCTACAGGTGTCCCTTTTGTAAAAAGCAGTGGGAAGCTGAGACTCTAAGGATGTGTGTATATTTTGTGTGGGAGACACAGCTCCACACTCACCTGGGGAACCTGGGGTTGTACACTCAGCCCTGCAGGCATGAACGAGAGTGCATTGTGAATGAGGCGTATCCTGCAACGGCGCCTGCTTTCGTCTCTGTCTAAACTCAAACACTCTTCTCCCCCACCCCAAATTTTCAGGCAGGCCTGTCGGAGCACCTCTCAACCGATCCGGGCCGACGGGCATGAAGCTTCGCTCCCCATCGGTTGGCAGCAAGATCCCCACCCCACGAGGAGGCCTGAATAAAAGCACTGGCAGAACGTATGCAAAGCGATGACGCGGATCTCTTCTTTCCTTTTGGCTCCGCAACCGGCTGCACTTTACGTATCTCGCTCTAAGATTCTGCTTGCAGATAGCGGCGGTACCTTGCCTCACACTCCTCTCCTTCCCCAAGTGGCACAGTTATAAGCCAATCGCGTCTCTGTATGATTGTTTGGCTCCGATAGGTTGGTCCTCTCTTCCCGGGGGATTATCCACACAGGTGGAGAAGTTGCACATCAAAAACTCCATCTGGTGGGTGCTCACCCCTTGACTGTGATCTTTTGCAGCACAAATGCAGGGGAAAGAGGAAGCCTTGTCTAAGCCTTCTTACACCCTCTAGTTTCTGGGTCACTTTCTCCTTGCACTGCAGGCCCAGGCACAAGGAGGTGGGTTCTTATGTTACATGGGTTGTCTGAATTTGGTGGGATTTGCCATGCCAGCCTTTCTCCAAGCCCTACCTAGTTCTCGTAAGAATTTCTCTAGGCAGAGTGACTTATAGTCTAGGCTCAGCCTGAAGCATTTGCTCACGAGGCGTGTTCTACGCATTAGGTTCTGTTGTGTCTCCTGCTGCTCTTGCAGATTCCCCACTGGATTCTGTGGGGTTTCTGCAGGAGATGTTCCCCCCATAAGTCTGATGTGTCTGTCTCCCACTCTGCTGCTCTGCCCCAAAAAGGCACCCGAGGAAGGCCGTGCCTGTTCCTTGTTCATAATCAGATACAAAAGAAATGTACAGATTTAAGCCCCACAAACTAGGCAGCCGGGCTGCCAACCATAGGCCTTTCTGCCCTCTTCCTGTCTGGTTGAAAGGTACATTCCTCACCCTATTTTCTAGGAAGTTTTGCTGATCCATCATCACCTCCAAATGCACATCTAAGAGAACTGCAGTGGCCAATAAATATTGGCCTAGGAACCAGTTCGTGCCATTTGGGTGGTCAGGGGGGTACAGCTTTTGGCTGCCTTTTCCATTTCATCTTTCTAGTGGGGGGTAGGAATGGGAATTGCATGCTTAAATGCTTGCATACTTGTTAAAAAAAGAAACCTCTCCGATGTCAGAGGAAAGGGCTCTCACCTGGCCTTCTCCTTGACATACTAGAGTTTTTGCATACATCATGGATGGACAGCTGATGGCCCTCCAACGTTGTATCCAACTAAGTTCTACTCAGAGTAGACCCACTGAAAGCAGTGAGTTATGCCAATAAACACCAACAGAACGCACTTTGGTTACAACCCCAGAGGTTGTGGGACTCCAGCTCCCATCAGCCCCAGCCCACAACGTTTGGAGGTCCACAGGTTCCCCATCCCTGGAATCCTTGGGAAGTTTTCATTTTCAAAGCATTTAATTCCCCTACCTGCAGTCTAAACTACCAAGGTCCAACCAGAGCTGCCCCATTTGACCTGTTTGATCATGTTCTGCTTGAAAAGATGGGGCAGACCAGAATCTCTAGAGCTCAAGAGGCAGTTCTAGTAACCCAGCACATGTGTGGGGCACGGCACATTATGTTAAGAAGCAATAGGGAGGGAGGGGAGAACCCAGAATCTTCGCTATGTGCAAAGCACTCTGGAAATGAGAACTGACAGGTGGTTGCAGTTCTTGCTGATCTAAATAATATATCAGCCTTGTGTTCCCAAACGGGGATTTTCCAACCTCTCTAGGAGGTTGCCCTCCCTCAGAGAACATAGCATAAGACTTTGGATGATAAAAGGATGCATCCATTAATGGGAAGGCATTTCCCATGTAATGGAAAAGTTTGAAAACCACTGGATCAGGTTAATGAAAATCCTTAACAACCTCAGGAATGTTAATCAAGTCATAAAAGGGTTTAGTTGCCACCCCATCCTTCGCTTTAAAGGATCATCTGAAAGGACAGCATTATAAAACTTGTTCTGCATCTTCTTATAAGATGTGTAATGGCTGATGTGGGATCTGCAGGCTTTTGAATTGTGCAAACTCTTCAAGAAGCAGAAAGAAAAGGTAGCCAGATACAGAGGGCATAACTACTACTGTGACCCCTTATAAACGTTATCCTTTTATTGTTTACGGCCTCGCAACTGTGTAGACTAGAGGGATTATGGAGGCGAAAGAAGGAGTCTAGAGATCACCAGCTTAGATGGCTTTTTAAAAAATAGATAAGTTCAGGGAGGATTGAATGAGATAGTCAGGTGGAAGCTCTGTGCAGAGCCCGCCCAGCCATTAGGCAGGATGAGGCAGCTGCCTTAGGCAGCAGAAGCCCCCAAAGCGATGTCCTCTGCCAGCAGCAGAGAAGCACTGCCCATTTCAGGCAAGATCACATCTATTTGAGGCAATATCTCACCCTGAATCAGTGTGATCTTGCCTGAAATCAGTGCCAATGGCAGCGCTGCTTCTCTGCCAGTGACAGATGCAGCAAGACACATACTGGTGGCACAGTGAGCAGCGGCAGGAGCAGGTATAGTGGCGGCAGCAGCGGGGTCAGGCAACATTTCCCATTTTGCCTCAAGTGGTGAAACAGGATGCACTGCCCCTGGCTCTGTGTATGTGCAGATGTAGCATACCTCTTTATTAAAAAATAATAATAAGAGCTAGAGACTGGGCAGTGGGGAAAGTGACCCTGCTCCCCTTTCAGCCCTGGTTATGGGCTCCCAGATAGCATCTGGTGGGTGCTAAGCTAGATGGACCCCTTGGGCTGATTCAGCAGGGCTTTTCTTAGGGGGCTTTCATTCCTTTCCTTTTGCAGAAGACTCGCTTCAGCCTTCCTTTTCTGGTCCTCGCAGGTAGGAGCAGCAAACCTAGCACAGCGGAGGAAAGGCTTTTGATTGGGGTGGGACACTGTTCCAATTTTAGATGGTTGTGCTGTGCTACGAGGAGCATAAGTTGGCATTAAGCACTTGCACGCTTTCTGGCACAAATCAAACATGCCTATGGGCAAGCAAGCAAGCACACGCACGCGCGCACACACACACACACACACACACACACACACAGCATTCCCTTTATCTACTCACAAGCACGTCAAGTAAGAGTAAGGCACAGGTTGGTGTATTTATCGCCCCCCACCCACCCACTGAGTGAATTGTGTAGAAAAGCTCTCTCCTGCCTGCTTAAGTGGGGTCTGGGGGCCACTGTAACAGCTGTGGAACGTGCCCTGCACCTCCTGGCAATTCCAACTCCTTACCCAAGCCTCTCTCAACCCCGTTCCTCCTGCCCTGAAGCTACCATAGGTCAGGGCTTATACTGGAACCTCTTGAAACCCTCAGCCCTGGCCCATCCCAGGCCACAGATACGATGCTGTGGGTCATGATGCAGATGAGCTGCTGCTGAAAGGGGCAGATGGAAACACAGAAGGGGAGGGGAGGTGGATGTTTCCCCAAACAAAGGCCTGGATTGTCCTTTGGCTTGTTTAGGGAAGAACAAGAAGGTACATTGGCAAACGCAAGTTCCCAACCCTTTTGTCTGCTGAAGAACAGGGATCCTGGGGCAGGAGAGAAGCAGCCGGGGAGCCCACTTGCGCATGCACCTAGAACCCCCGTTCACTGCTTTGACCCAAACCATACCTATTTGGGATATAACAGGTAAAAAAAAGCCAGTGGAGGGGTGGGGTTGGGAGAACAGGCAGTGGGATACAGATTAAATACCCCTGCTTTTTTACCCCCGGGAGTCATCTCTTTTCCTGCATTAACATGCCTTCCTGTATGCCTTCCTGTGTAATCACAGGATCTTGGTGACCTTGGCTAGAAATAACCGAGTTACCTCTAAGGAGGGAAACGTGTTTGCAGGAGCAAACTTTCAACGCAGGATATCTTTAGGTGCACAAGACGTGCTCTTGCCCTTCAGGTTCCCCAACGTGGGGCCAAGGTTTGTTGCAACTCCCCACCAAGCCAGTCTCCAGCCAGAGGCTCACCTAAAGGGAGCTGGCGCCAACACGTCTTCAGTTGGGGTTTTCAAGACTTAAGTTGGATAGCTTGCCATGTTGCAACTTAGCCATGCTGTATGGTTTTGTAGGAAATGAGCAAATTGCTGGATAGCAGGCCTGATTCCAGAGTTTTGCACTCCTTTTGTTACATCAACTTGCACACAGGTTTGTACTGCTCTGATAATAAAGGTCTATATTTCAACAAGGAGTGGCAGTGATTCTTTTTCTCTTTTTGAAATATGTCTTTATTTCTGTGTTTATTGTGTTCCATATGTAGTCCACCGTTCCAAAGATTTGGCACTGGTTATGCTCTGCCCTGTCCTTGCCACCATAGCCCAATTCAATAATAAAAATATAAAAAATTGGACTGTTTAAAGAAAAAGCACACTAGCTCAGGTTTGGGTGAATCTCCAGAGGAAGGGCAGCTGAGAATTCTGCTTAGCCTCATGGGTCTGATTTGTGCATAGAAGTTAAGCTTTGGGCAGCATTTTCAGCTGATGTTGAAGTCTGTAGCATAGTGCAGAGGTGGTCTGTGGACCTTTGGTGGTATCAGGTGGTCCACAACAAACTTGCAAACATTCAAGAACATTGGTGTTTGGCTCAGCACTTGATTTATTTTACTGGACAACAAAGGTCAAGGCTGTGTTGATCAGGGCCAAAATTTCAAGCTAACAAGGACTCCTGATATGGCACTGATTTTTGACAATGATGCCAGCACTTAAGGCAATAACATATTTGTTTTTAAGCCAGATGAAAAATCTGTGGCCTTTTAAATGGTATCACTTGTATATTACATAGCTTTTATTGGTCACATTTTGTCAGCTGTATTTGTGTTTTTCATTGGATGCAATCTAGCCAACTCTTCCTGCTTCATTATTATATTGGCCACAGATAGCTATGTGCTGGTAAGGGTTTCACATGATGGAGTTAACTGAAAGGTAATATCTGCTCCCATATAGTACATTATAGAACAGAGTTTCTCATCCATTAAAAAGGGGTGCATCCGTTCCATTAGAAAGGCAAGACTAGTTATTAAAATATTAGTTGGGTGTAAACTTTATAACATGTATGTATGTGCTTTGATCTGTACTACAAAAACAGCAAAAGTTTGCTAAGTGGTCGGATGAAACACCCACCAACTTTCAAAAGACGGACTGGATGGATGGGACAAAAGGTTTGGGAACCAGAAATCTTTGTCTGGAGATCCCAAAGAACCTCTGCCAGTCAGAATAAAAACTATGTGCAATGGACAAACTATTCGGCTTGGCATAAGGCAGTCTCCTGTGTTCCTGTGGTCTGGACTACAATTCCGATCACTGGTATCTCTGTGATCAGGCTGGAAGGAGTTGGAATGGAGCGACATCTGGATGGCCATAGCTGCCCAATCCCTGACATAGTGGGACATGGGCCTGAAGGCTTTTTTAATGATACATCCAGGCTTATTGAGCCGCTCTGTTTCATCACCTGCACTTTGAATTGGGCCCTGAATGCATCAGGGAGGCAGTTCAGATAGCCACCATTCGTCAGACACTTCTTTGGAGTACGCAGACCACTCGGACCACATCTATATGGACAAACCACCATATAGAGAATTATAGAATGTGCTTATGGCACTTTTAAATGAATGATTTTTTCCCCAAAAAAATATTGAACTTTAATAACAAGCAGGGTTGATTTAAATTGATTGTTATGGCAGTTGCAGATCAGCTCCTCGGTTAATTCCAGTCAAACATAAAAGGAAAAGCGGGAAGCCCGATGTGATTGCCAGCTACCCTTTAAGTCGCACCGTTTCCGTTTCATTGACAGCCACAGAGTTTTTAGTATAGGGCGGTTTACATCCGCTGAGGGGCAACCTATGCAGACAACCATAAAGATACCATCGAAGTTGGATATTGGGCTAGAGCGGCCTCTTCATTTTATTACCGTGCAAATGAGAAACGGAAGCGGCAACTGGATGTCGCATGTCTACATGTTTTCATGTAATATTTTTACTTCTAAATTCTACATTTGAAAATGTAACGCGCTGGGACCTGCTGAAGGGCAGGAAATAGATTTAAAATTACCATCAAATCTTTTTTAAGGATATCACCCATATGCGCCACACACAGGAAGCGGAAGCGCGTCTTGGACCGGAAGCGCGGTTGACGCCGGAAGCGGAAGCGGCTGTGCCCAGCCGAGAGAAAGATGGCGGCGGTAGCAGTGGCGGGAGGGGAAGACGAGGACTGGCCGGAGGTGACAGAGTCCGGCCGGCGGGAGCTGAGCCTGGAGTCGGGCGCCGCCCTGGAGCGGCGTGTGCAGGCCGCCGGGGGCCGCTTCCCACGGGCTCTGGGCTCCCTGGGGGCGGCGCTGCGGTCGCTGGAGGTGCGCGGCGGCGGCTGCGCGGCGCTGCGTGAGCCGGGGCCGGTCCTGGGGCTCCTGACGGGGCTGCAGACGCTGGCGCTTCCCGGCTGCGCGCTGGGCCCGTCGGGGCTGACCCAGGCCGGGCGCCTCTTGCCGGCCACGCTGCGCACCCTCGACCTCTCCGGCAACGGCCTGGAGGAGCTGCCGGCGGAGCTCGGCGGGACCGGGGAGCCCCAGGTGGTAGTGGCGGCGGCGGCCAAGAAGGGCTCCCCTGCCGCCCTGCCTGAGCTGCGCCTCCTCAACCTCCGCCGCAACCGCCTTCGCGAAATGGGGCCCGGCCTGGCTCGCTCCGCGCCGGCCCTCCAGGAGCTGCTCCTGGGCGGGAACCGCCTCCGCTCCCTACCCGGGGGGCTGCTTCCCACGGACGACGGAGGTGACTCCCGCCGCGCCGCCCCTTTAGCCCTGCTGGGCACCCTGGAGGCGGCGGGCAACGAGCTGGAGGAGCTGAGCCCCAACATCTCCCGCCTGGCCTGCCTCAAGGTAAAAGCCCTCGGTGCTTCCCAGTTTCTGCTTTTGTAATTAAACACTAGGAATAATGATGGATAGGGGAAAAAAATAGTTTTACAAATAAAGCAAAAGCAACTCTTAAAATGCAGTAATAATGCAAGACATAATTCAGCATGCATGAGGAAGGATGACTGTTCAGGGCATCAATGTTTCCTGAGATGTCAATGATGAAAATTGTCCATTCCAGAGCACTGCTTGTTTTGCTGCTGCCATTCACACATAAAAATTGGAGGTTGTCAGGAAGGGTGTGTGGAGTCCTGTTATAAATTCTTGAATAGCGCTGACGTTGCTGCAATAAACGGAACAGCAAATGACCAGAGCAGGGAATGGGGTCACTGGCAGATAATCTACTTAGCATGCAAAAGATCTCAGGTCGAAACCAGAGAGCTGCTGGCAGTCAGTGTAGACAGTGCTGAGCTCGATGGACCAATGGTCTGATTTGGTATGGCAGCTTCTGTACTCACACTGGCTTGGGAGTTTTTATTTATACACAAAATGTTTTTCATTGTTGTCCATCAGTAGACAGAACTTTAGATGACTCTTCCAGTGTCTGAATTAGAAGACAACCACTTAATATACTTCCCCCCCCCCCCCCTAGACTTTGGATGTTTCCAACAACAAATTATCAGAAATCCCTGTGGAGTTGGCTGACTGCCCTAAGCTGAAGGAAGTCAATTTAAAAGGAAATGCCCTCAAAGACAAACGGCTTGAGAAGATGGTAAATGGTTGCCAAACAAAATCTATCCTGGAATATTTGCGTGTCGGAGGTCGAGGGGGTGGCAAAGGAAAAGGCAAGCAGGATGGTGCTGAGAAGGAGGAGATGAGGAAGAAAAAGAGAGATAAAAACAAGAAAAAAGGCAGTGATGCAGAGGATGAGGTGGAAGAAACCCAGAAGCTGCTGGTGAAAGTTCTCCACATCTCTGAGAATCCAGCTCCATTAGTTGTGAAAGCCAGCCCTGGTGTCAAAGACGTCCGCCCCTATATTGTGTGCTGTGTAGTGAAAGGCATGAACTTCAAGCCCGGCAATGCTTTGAAGAGGTTTCTTTCGGTTCAGGTAAGGTTCAAAAGACGATACCACTTGGTTCTGGGCATGGCCCAGCTTCAGAGGGGGGATGTCCTTTGATTCAGTTAGTTGTAGATTAGGTTTCCCCAAGTAAAGATAAACCTCCCCCTCGGAATTGAAATGGGGGGCAGCCCTACTTTGAGCACAGTGAAAGGGAAATCAAAAGGGGCATCTCCAAGCTCAGGCATGTGGGTGGTAACTTTGCCTTCCACTAGCACAGGACAGTTAAGGATGTATGGCTCCCCTGATCAGGAGGAATTAGATCCTGGGGGTCCTTGTCTGCCCTCAGTGTGGTAGAGGAGAAAGGGCCAGATTGTTACACTCTGTGGAATGCCCTTCCATCAGATGTCGAGTAACTATATAACATTTAGAAGACACCTGAAGGCAGCCCTGTCTAGGGAAGCTTTTTAATGTGTAACGTTCTATTTGTTTTTATATATGTTGGAAGCAGTCTAGAGTGGCTGGGGCAACCCAGTCAGATGGGCAGAGTACAGATGATAAAATTGTTGTTGTTGTTGTTCTTGTTGCACACTCCTTAAAGTTAAGCCTGTTGTTGTGACTCTTCAGCACAGCCTTGTTTTAATGACACATCTTACACTTCAGACCAAACTCCACGAGGACATCTGCGAGAAGCGAACAGCAGCCACCATTGCCACACATGACCTGCAGCTTGTGAAAGGTCCTCTTCTCTACGACGTTCGGCCGCCAGATGAATTGAAGGTAGGCTGACAACACCAAGATTAGAAAGCCATTCAGAATGATACCCCACAAAGGGACAGCAGCAGGCAGCTAGTGCTCTGGTGCTGTTGTGCATGATGGCTATCTGAAAGACAAACCTGCCCAGTTTCTGAGATCTTCAGGGGAGATGTTCTCTCAGTCCTGCCACCCTCACAAGCAGGCTTATTGGGGCATGGGAGAGTGGCTTCTTAGTGACTGTTCCCAGGGTTTGGAACTCTCATCCAAGAGTAGCTAAACTGGCTCCCTCCTTGGCATCCTCCCACCAGCTGGTGAAGACTTTCTTATTCCAACCGTTTGGGAACTGAGAGTATTTTTTAAGGAAAGAACTTTTAAATAATTCTGTGCTCTTTTTACTATCTGTATTTTAATAGATCTGCTTTTATACTGTTGTAATTCTTTTAGCATTTAATTACTATGTTTTTAATCTGTGTTTTTGTATTATCTGTAAGGTGCCTTGAGTCCCAGTCTGGGGAAAAGGTGGGATATATATCATTAATAATAATAACAACAACAACTGACTCTAAGACACTTCTGGCCTTGCATTCATGTTGCAGATCATCCCCTTGGGCCGGAAGGAAATCAAGGCCAAGGACCTCCTCCGTCAGCTGCAGTTGGAGGCCGAGGAGCAGCGGAAGCAGAAGAGGAGGCAGAATATATCCGGACTGCACAAGTGAGTCTTAAAGCACCTTAAAGCAGAGCACAGCCCTTGAAATCTTGCACGGAGGGTCCATGGGGAAGGGAAGCAGAAAGCGTCCTCAGAACAATCAGGATGGTTTGGAGCGGGAGCAGGAGGTCTGTGTCTTTGGAAGGCCCAGGAAGGCTCCCCGAAAAGTCCTTTCTTTTCATTCTTTATTTTTTAAAAATCACTAATGTCCCATGCTATTGCTGAAAGGGCTCCCAAAATCTCATCTGGTCCAGCATCCTGTTCTCACAGCATCCAGCCAAATTCCTTTGAGAAGCCAGTAAGCGGCACTCTCATTTTGCATTTCTTACTACAGAAAGTATTGATCTGATATGTAGAGATCTTTCCTATTCTAATTAATTCAAGAGTGTTCTGGAAGCTTCTCTGTGTGAAAGAAACAAGCAGAAGGTTCATGATGTTTGGCTTATACCTTCAGAGAAGCTGAGTACAGCTGGCTTAAGCTGGTTCTGTTTTCTCTTTCTGTCTCTTTTCCTTCTGGTGTGGTGTTCTGGACATAGTATGCTGTAGTGTTACTAGGCTGCAACTTGATTTCTTATGGACAGTGCCAGTCCTGAATGTTTTGGATTTGTGACCGTTATGCTCATTTGCCTTCAGTAGCAGTAAAGCTCTGCTGGATGAAATATTAATTGCCTCTGGTCTATTTTTTAATCCTGCAATGTGTTTAAATTTTTTCTTTGCTAACTATACGTAAAGAGTTCTGCTTTGGATCAATATTGAATAGAATTCAATGACCCTCTCCCCACTTGCGATTCCCAGCAACTGATCTTCAGAGGTTTCTTGTCTGTGTCTTCACAGAGCTGTGGTTTTTTTTTAAAAAAAAAGAAATATATTGAGCAGAAGCAATTCTTATTTTTAAACCTCACATGTATATTTGCACTTCCTCTCCCCATCCCCTAAGTAGCTTCCATTTTCTTATTCCACCCTTGATCAGGTACCTCCAGTTATTGGATGGGAAAGAGAATTACCCCTGCCTGATTGACAACGAAGGTGCTGTGATTTCTTTCCCGCCAATCACAAACAGCGAGAAGACAAAGGTACAGATGCTTTGACTTGATTGCGGGCCAGGCTGTACATTTTCAAGGAAAAAGTCTGTTCTGTGATCTACATAAATTGGGGAGGTGGGATGGGTTTGCTTCCCCCCTCTTCATACTTCCCAGTTGAGGTTTTGGGTGAAGTGCTTGTTGTGCCACAGAGGGAAGGAGCAGGGGCTGTTGCAAGAGGAAAAGTGGTGGTCAGGCACTCCCATCTACTGCTTCTCCACTGCCAATCACACCCTGGAATTTCAAATGCAGATCTGCTTCCAGACACTGTTCCACCCTAAAAAGAATTAGGTACCCATGTTACGGTGGTGTATGCTTTTATGAACCTAAGAAGACGCCTACACAATCAGGCCAGTGGTTTATCTAGTTCAGCAGCATCCTTTTCTCACATTGGCCAACCGGATGCCTCTGGGAAGCCCACAAGCAGGACTTAAGTGCTGCAATTCCCAGCACCTCGTATTCAGAGGCATCCTGCCTCTTGACAGTGGAAGGAGAGCTTAGTCAGTGTGGCTGGTAGCCAGTGACAACCTTATCCTCCATAAAATGGCCTTTTCTGTAATTTGGGGATTAACACAGGCTTAACTGTGCAAAAGTTGTTTTTTCACAAAGTATTCCCCCCTCCCAAGCTGAATTTCAAGAAGGTTCTCAATCTACAGCATGTCTTTCAAAAAATCACTTTTACCTACATTTGCCAGGGAGGGGTGTTAGTAACCACCAAAAGAGAGAGAATTAGCGCATGTAATTATTTTGACTGTGTGTCTATGAATGTTACTGACCTAAAATGATACTCCATAATGCTGTTCTTCATAGCTCGGTTCCATCTGGCATTTCTCTTCTTCTTTTTAAGCTTGGGAAAACCACCTCTGATGTGCTTCTGGAAGTGACAAGTGCCACAAGTCTGCAGACGTGCAAGGATGTGATGGACACCCTCATTTTAGTAAGGAGTCACTCTTCTTCTGCCCTCTCCTCATTTTGCACCCACGCTTCTCACTTGCAGGGTCCTGATTTATCTGTTGGAGGCACTTGTGGGATTCACGGTTCAAAAGCAAAGCCCAGTGTGCAAAATCAAATCACCTCTTTGTGGTTCTCTTCAGCTGCCGTCCATCAGGTCTGTGGCCTTTACATGTGCAGCTCTTGCACCCAGGTACTGTACCTAGTTGTCCATGCAGGACACACACACCCCCTCCTTGTGTTTTGACGTCTACCTTCTCATATGCCTCCACTTTCGATTTTAGCATCTTCTGCCCGCCTTTACCCTAAAATGCTGCATTCTGGATTCATAGCAGCATCATGTTGTCACCTGGGCCTCCAGTCCATATTAACTGAAGGGAAACCTCAGGTTCTCAGCTGGTGAAACATTGCCATATCTCTTGAGTAACTCTTTATGTTGCAATCTTCATTCCTTCACCACAGAAAATGGCGGAGCTGAACAGATCCACTTCAGAGAATACAGGCGAAGACCTGGATTCAGATCACGAATCAAACGACACTGTCGGGCATGAGAATTCAAGGCTTGAAGGCATTTCCAAGACCCTCCCTCTCGTTTTGGAACAGGTTCGGGTTGTGGACAAGGACGGGAACTTAAAAGTCCTTTATCCATCAAAAACTGATTTCAGTATGGTCGCGTCCCTCATGACAGTGATTCATTAAGCGCCTTTGGTTTCCTTTCCCTGTTGTGGGGCATTCTAGACAGCATTTGTGAACAGCCTCCCCTTGCAGGATTTTATCATTTCTTTAACTCGTCAGCCAGAGATCCAATGCTGTGCTTTGGAGAGAGCTTGGTTGACAGCTAAAAGCAGGGTTTTTGTGGTCTCGAGAGAGACTCGAAGACCTTCTACCCAAGCCAAGGATCCACACGGATCTCTTGAATAAAGGTGCGGGATCATATTTATTTTAATGAGACACACTAATATCCACGTGGCATAATGGTACTCTATAATCTCTGCATAATTGGGCATCAGGGCCAGGTAGGAAGCTTTGTGGGTGAGAGACACACACCCCCTCACCTGCTGCCACCACTGTTAATCAGGTGTTGTGCTTTCTAGCAATACAAATGTGGCCTGCTATTGCTTCAGACTCTGAAGCCTGCTTTGTAACCTTGACCTGGGTGGTGTGGTTGCTGCTGCTGCTGCTGCTGCTCTCTGAAGTCCTCTTCTCCCCATGACACTCAGGTGTTTTGCAGAGTATGTGAGAGGTTGCACTGACACCCAAACTGTTTTTCTCACTTTATGCCACGCTGGCTTTTCTTCACATCTTGCCAGCAGAGTAGCGTGAAGCCATACAAACAGGTCTACAGACTTGTGTGTCTTGGGGAGCATCTACCCCACCCTTCCTCCCTCGTGCCACGTAGAAAACTCGGTTTTTGAAACTGACGCTTCTTTCAAAATCAATGGTTTGCCATTGGGAAGAGCCACGAGCTGCTCTCCACAGGGGCAAAAAAAAAGTCAGTAATGACACTGGACCATGTACACTACCCCTCTGTTCGTGCCTAAAAGGCCTGTATCGTGGTCCAGGTTTCTAGCCCTCATTGATTGCATGGAAGAACTGGGAAATGTAACAGTCAGTGATGCGGGGGGGGGCGGGCGGGGGAGAGTACAAATAAAGGAGAAAATGACAAGTGTGAACTTCCATTCATTATTTCAGTTTATGCTGAACTTTTCCTCCAAAGAGCCTGATCAGATTTTTTTTCATGTCACACCGTAACAGTTTTCACAGTAATATTGCATACCCACTCTGTGGTGCTAGTTCTGTTTATGCTGCCCTTCCTAGCGTGTTTATCATGGATTTGTAATCCAGCTGAGTTGTGCACCTTTTCATTGGGGGCGGGGGATGCCATCCTCTTAATTCAGATTCATAATAAGAGTGGGGATAGAGGCAGCAGTGGCTGATAATTTCTGACCCAGCCCCCTTAAACTTTCCTTCTGGGCCACATCGTAGAATTGTAGAGTTGGAAGGGACCCCAAAGGTCATCTGGTCCAGCCCCCTGCAATGCAGGCATCTCAGCTAAAGAATCCGTGTCAGGTGACCATCCAACCTCTGCTTAAAAACCTCCAAGGAAGGAGAGTCCACAACCTCAGGAGAGTAACCTGAGCTCTGCCGGAAGGAGTGCCTGTCCGTGCTACTGAAAGTAATGGGGCCATGAATCATTCTCACTCTTGAGGGCCACATTCTTATTCAAGCAGCCTTCTAGGGGCCACATTGCCAGCGGTGGTCAGGGCCACAGTCAAAAGTGGGTGGGGCAACAGGCATGACTTTGCACAGTAAGCTTGTTCCTACACTCCTCTATCCTCCAGGCAAGTAAGAAGCTTTGAGCCAGTGTGGCGTGGGGGTTAGAATATCAGACAAGGGCCTGGAAGACGGGTTAAAATCCCCACTCAAACGTGAAGCTCGCTAGGTGATCTTGGGCCAGCCACTTCCTCTCAGCCCTACCTACCTCACAGGGTGGTTGTGAGGAGGGAATGGGGAGAACTATGTAAGCCTCCTTGAGCTCCCTGGAGAAAAAGGTGAGGTGCAAATGTAATTAATCATCATCACCAGAATTTAAGGGCATTTCAGCAAGGCAAAAACGCTCACAGAAGGTGCAAAGCGGAGCCTGTCTAGGTGCGTCTCTAGGGGGAGACCCAAGAGCCAGAGAAAAAACTGTGGCGTTCCACATTGGACCCTGTGTCAAGCTTTCTTACGCTGGGTTGAGATGAGCTCTGCTCCAAATTAAGCTGAAGGACTGTGCTGTAATAAGAATTTGGTTTAGCAATGGAGGGTGCTCCCATATTTTCAAGACTGATGGGAAACCCTTAACTACCATCAACCCCAGCGGGGTTCAGTGAAGTTCAACAAAGTTTTGTGGATGGGCATAGGCTCCCCATCACTCTCTTAAGGCGTTCGGCTATTCTTAAGGTCGTGATTTCTGCATAGCTGGTAGTTTGAGGGAGGGCATCAGAATGGCAATTTGATCCATTTAAAAATAAAACTAGGATTTGTGTTGGGGTGGGAGAATGAGAGGTCCATTAAACTAGAGCATTTAACGCATTCCCAGCAAATGTTTATGTAAGTGAGATTTCCAGAGGACCTTCAAAAGATTTTTCACGGGCCCCTTGAGGGTCAGGGGGGAGAGGAAAGAAATTAGCTTAATATTAACAGAGAGCAGTTTCCAGCCTCTCCTGAAGCCGGCCCACCCTGGTGCATGTATATACGGGATCTTGTGTGGTCTCTCTTCCCTCCACCACTGCCCCCTGCCTCTTGAAATCCTATGGTCAATAACATTCAAGAGTCAAAGGTTCAGGATCTCTAAATAAGGGCAGGCTTAATAGGATTGTTTTGGAGATTTTCCTTAATAATATTAGAGATCCCTGAATCAACAACTAGGGGTGCAAGGGACCCCAATGGGCATCAAATCCTACTCCCTGTCATGCAGGAATCATAGCTAAAGAATCCCTGGCAGATGGCCATCCACCCTCAGCTTAGGAACCTCCAATGAAGAAGAGTCCACCACCTGCCAAAGTCATCCGTTCCACCTTAGAGCACTTTTTACTGGCAAAAAGTTCTCCCTAAGGTTCTGTGGGAATCTCTTGTCATTTCAACCCATTGGTTTGGGCCATCCCCTCTGAAGCAGCAGGAAACAAGCTACCATGGGGCAGCCCCTCAGATATTTGAAGATGGTTTTCACATCACCTCTCAGTATTTTCCGGGCTAAACATACCCAACTCCCATAAGCATTCCTCATAAGGCTTGGTTTCTAGACACCTTTATGACCTTGGTCAACCCACAGCTGCACACATTTAGCTTGTCAATATCCTTAATCTGTGGTGCCCAGAACTGGACACAGGACTCCAGGTGAAGTCTGACCAGGGCAGACTTCCACATCATTAAAATAAGAATCTGATTGCCCCACCTAATCCAGCAATTTTCCTTGCGCTAGCTTGGTTTGTTGTTTGTTTTTTTCTACTTGATGTACGGCTGCAAATCAGGCAGCCAAATTTGGAGGGTGACCATCCTGTACACGTTGCTGGAATACTCAAGTGTGATCTGCTGGCAACGAGGCATTTTCCTCCTCCTCCCTGGAGCGAACGGGGACTTTTGTTACCGAGAAAACCATGCAGCCGATCTCTGCATAATGAAAGACTCAGCCTTGTCAGTTGCCAGTGTCGTTTTTCAGCCGTAGACCACACAGGAGTCCTGTAACTCGACGAGGTCCTGCGGAGTGTGTGCATTGCCGGGGAAAGTCCACCTCCTCGGTTTATTGGAGCTTGGGACTTCCAGGGGATACATCTTCCCACTTGGGGTGATCTGGAGAGAAAAAGAGAAGCCTTAGCTGAACGACGGGGCGAGCCTTTTTGTGGAGTTTGTTCTCTCCCTTTCGAAAGCTCTGTAACAAAAGAGGAGGTGAGAGAAGCGGCGCCAGGAGGTGGATGGCAAAGCCACGAGGAGGAGGAGACCCTCGTCTCTCGGCCTCCATCGCAGGGAGGTCTTTGGCCTCTGGGTCGCGCCGGGGCCTGCGTGCCCCCCTTGCCCGCGGGCTGCTGGCACCAGGGCCTTCTCGACAGCCACCGCTGCCCTTCCAGGCCTGGGCAGAGCAAAGGAAAAGCCACAGCAGCAGGCCCGCTAGGCTGAGTCCAGGAGCACGGAATGGTTCTTCTGCTCCTTCCCACCACGTGAGAAGAGTCCCCGGACATGGCGCTCTCTCTCAGAGCCTCCTCTTGCCTCCGTTGCCCAGTGGGCGGCACTCTGCACCCTATGTGTGGGGAGGGCAGCTGCTCCTGCTTGGGGAAGGCCTCGGCCGCAGAGGAACCGGGCCGCCCCACACGGCACGTGTCCCGCAAGAGCCCCAGAGAGATCGGGCGTCAGAGGCAGAAGAAGATCCAGACAGTCTCTCTTCTCGGGAGAGACCTCCTCATCTTGACCCCGAGACTGAGCAGCGCATCTTGCACTGGCTGGAAGAAGTGAACCACTGTCTCTTCTCAACGCTGAGCTGCAGCGTCAAGCAGGAAGCAGAGGCAGACACCTCCATCAAAATCATCTACCAGGGGGACTGAAGCTGGGGAGAGACACCCCCAGGCCGTTCTCCACCTTGATCCCCCAAACCAGACTTGGCTTCCAAGCAGCAAGCTAATTTTGGAGGCACGCTTAAACTTTTTCTCTCACTCAGTTTGCTCCAGAAGTCCTGTTCCGTCGCCTCACACCCTCACTGCTTCAAATGCAGCTGGATGAGTTTTGGGGTTGTTGTTGTTTAGTTAAGTTTCTCTTTTTTTAGCATTGTGTAGGCTGAGATTTGTATGAATAACCCCCTCCTTTGAAATTTGCCTCTGCTAGCAACACATGTCACTTCCTCTCAGCTTCAGTTCCCCCACGCTACATGTACAGTATGGGACTAATAGTGACCTACCTTTCAGGGTCGTTGTGAGGATTGCAGGAAGTTATGGTGTATGTGAAATGTTTGAAAGCCCTGGATGACAGAATTGACACTGTAACATACTGTAACTCTCCTCCTCCCATTGACTGGCTGTAACTTTTTTTCCAAACAACTCTTTGCGCCTGCTGACCATGCTCAGCTGAACAGTGATTGATTATCGATTTGATTGTTGACATCAATTTGTAGAATGAACAGAGGGATTTCTCTTGGAAACAATATCTCAGGGGGGGAGAGAGAGAGAGACAGAGAGCTCTTGGGCCTGTATGGGTGGGACTGGCTTTTTAAAAATCTACTATTTAAGGATTTTATAAAACAATATTATAAAATTATAAAATAACCCCAAAACAATAGGAAGAACTATCTGACAGTAAGAGCAGTTTGACAGTGGAATAGACTGCCTGATAAGGTGGTGGACTCTCCTTTGTTGGAGGTTTTTAAAGTTTGGATGGCTACCTGTCAGGGATTCTTTAGCTGTGATTTTTGCATTGCAGGGGGTTGGACTGGATGACCCTTGGGAACCCCTTCCAACTAAGATTCTGTGACCAAAGGTGATACAGAAAGCAACTCACGTTTAAAAGTCAGGATCTGCTGCACCAAGGTGAACCTGAGAACCTATGTCTCTAAAGAGTTGTTGGGAAAAAACCAGGAAACAGTGAAGTGCAGAAGGACCTATGTGGAATTTATGGCAGCTCCAGTTAAAATAGTATCGGAGACTAGAAAAGGTTTCTAGCCTAAATCTGTCAGGTTGAACACTCCAGGGCCAGATCGGGATAAGGCAACTCCCTATGTTTTATACCTCTGCCTGCAGAATCCAGTGTAACTCAAAAGTTTGCATCCAGCTTTCAAAAGAAGGCCACCTCTCGCTTTCTGTGCTTTTGGTGGGGGGAGTGCTCCCCTCGCAGTGCTCCCCTCGCAGAGGGCAGTGACCCACCCTGCCAGCTCCCTGCCCCGACATTCCAGTGGTGCGAAGAAGGATGCTATCTAAACACGCTGTGCAGCTGTGCTGTGGGAGCCCTGTGGCAAGGCGCATTCCTGGGCCGGTTTTCAAAGCTTTGCCCAGAGGACTCCTCTCGCGCTCTGCCCGCACGACATCCGAGGCTCGGCAGCTCAGAGGGCCCCTTGCTACTCTTGGACGGCGGCCAAGCTCTCCCCTCCTGTTTATTTTGGCAGGGCTGGGGCCCTCCTATCAGAAACACACAGAATTTGCTCCTTTTTGGAAGCTGGTTGAAGGCAGGAGCATTTACACACACACACACCACCTCTTTCATTTTCATTCCCAATCTCTTCAGCTGCACCTCTGGAGGAAACAGTCAGGGAAGGAGGCAGAAGCAATGCTTCAGCAGATCCTGGTTAATGTGCCCCAATTTTTACCTTTTTCTGCGGAGCACATTAGTACATACTACATAGTAGTACATACTGTAGTACATACATTAGTATGTACTATTAGTATGTACATTAGTACATACATTTCTGCAATGAAAACAGGGACATCCTATTCCATACTAATACTAATTTTATTATTGGTACCCCGCCTACCGGACTGTGTTGCCCCAGCCACTCTGGGCGGCTTCCAACATACATAAAAGCATTAAACATTAAAAAACCCTCCCTCTACAGGGCTATCTTTGGATGTCTACTAAAGGTTGTATAGTTACTTATCTCCTTGCCTCAATTCCATACTCTCCAGCATTTCTCTGTTGAAAATAGAGACGTCCGAAGGAAAAGCAGAACATTCCGGGATCCAATTAGAAACCAGGTGACTTCTGTAAAGCCAGGAAAAAACAGGGACACTTGGAGGGTCTGTTAATACTGTGGAGGGGAGAGTTGTTCTTGTGCTTAGTCCTGCTTGGGGGTGGTATTTGGTCTGCCATTGTAAGAAGAGGAAGCTGAGGTAAATGGGCCATCAGTCTGATCTGCAGTCTTATGTTCTTATAAACTGAAGGATAGCAGATGATTCAGGGCAGAGAAAAGAAAGTAATTTTCCACACAGTGCGCAGTTAAACCATGGGACTCCCTCCCACAAGATGCAAGGATGGCCACCTCCTTGGATGGCTTTAAAAGGATTGGACAAATTCCTGCAGGAGGAAAAGGCTGTTGATGGCTACTAGCTATGATGGCTCAGCTCTGCCTATACAACCTGAAGCAGCCATGCTTCTGAATACTAGCTTCTGCAAACCACAGGAGGGGAGAGGGCTCTTGCATTTGGGTCCTGCTTCCGGGCTTCCCATTGGGGTATCTGGGTGCCGCTGGCTGCTGGATCTGTTGGGTCATTGGTCTGATCCAGCAGACTCTTCTTGTGTTCTGCAGAGTTCCTGGAGACTGCAGCTTTCCAAGCAGGTACATTTAATTGATAGGAATAGAGGCAGCTTTTTCTATATTAACGGAGATCGCTTTTTAGCTGCAGGGCCACAGTACCTCACAGAAAGCCATGAAGATCATCTCCACTGGGCTCCTGTTGTCCTCAAACTCTTTCCATAACAGCTGGCCATACTAAGAAACCAACTTTAAGAATTGGTGCCCACACTTGCTTCGCTTTTCCTCTGTTCTCCTTCCTTCCTTCTTTCCTTTTCTGTTGTGTCCTTTAGACTGTGGGCAGGGACCGCCTTGTTTTTAATTTATTGTATGGGAACTTTTGGGGGTGGGGCTAAAGAGCAGATTTACCACAAAAAAACCCTCTCCAAATGAATAAATAAATAAATTTACCCTGCAGCTGAGTTGTATTTTGATGAGATGGTGGGACAATTGTTGCTTGTCAAGTCTCTCTTGAAACCAAAATGGGATTGTGTGTGGGGGGGGGGGATACCCTCTTGGACAGAAGTGGAGAAACTTGGGCACACAGGCTGAATGCGGCCCTCCAGACTTCTCTAGCTGGCCCTCAGGACTCAGGCATTACACCAGGCTTCCTCAAATTCGGCCCTCCAGATGTTTTGAGACTACAATTCCCATCATCCCCAACCACTGGTCCTGCTAGCTAGGGATCATGGGAGTTGTAGACCAAAAACATCTGGAGGGCCGAGGTTGAGGAAGCCTGCATTACACTTTGGAATTCCCTGCCTAGTGACATCAGCCAGGCCCCTCTGCGGTGTTCCTTTAGGAAATACAGAGCTCCCCCATCATCAGTGCCACCCTTGCAGTGTTGGGAGGGGCTTCAAACCAGCTGAATTTTCCTCCCAAACCTTCAGAAAGATGTGCATGTAGGGAACACAGAGAGAGAGACAGGCACACCAACGCACACAAAACAAAGATGTGATCTTACAAATCTACTTACAGACTATTATTCCGCCGGAAGATTTATTTTCTTATGCTTTGGCTCCCTCTTGTGGTTTTAAGGTACGCAGCATGTGTGTGCAGAATACAGCTGACTTGTTTGCCTATTATTATTCCACACCTTTCACAACCCTACACGCTGTCCCTATTTTGGGGGCCCTTGTCCCTGGTAGATCATGGTCCTCGTTTGGGCCTTTTTGTCCACCCCTTGTTAGAATGCTCTCCGTGAGAGCTGGTCCCATACATCAAGGTTCAGCTGCCTCCCTAAACATTTACATCTCTAAAGAAGGTACATTCTTAAACTATGGAACTCACACCCACAGGACGCATCCGGTCAGCCACTGTGAGAACAGGAGGCTGGACTAGATGGGCCCCTGGCCTGATCTAGCAAGTTCTTCTGGTGGTCTTACGTTCACCCTGTCTCTCGTGCGCAGGTGCCTATTTTCATGTGCAGGAATGAGAAATCCCCTTGCAATGCACTGTCTGCTGCTTTGTAGAATGCAGATTGCCGAGGTGTCATTCTTTTTGATAAATATTAAAATAGTTTTTCTTTTTTTCATAATCGTTGCAAAGTGAACAAATGCATATAAGATCCCTTCCCTAAGGCCCGCCCCCTCCCTCCATGCATTCAGATTTCATGCATATAGAGTCAATAGTAATATAGTCTACATGTTGGGGTGTTAAATGGTTGCAGAAGATTGTTTTTCTCATCTGAATAAATGGTTTGAGGGGCTACCATGAGCTGCTGGTGGTTTTATGGTTGCATTGTCCTTTCTAGTGTATTGAACAAACACAGGCCGTGTTTTCTCAAAACCATCCTTGACCTTTGTGGGTAAAAAAAAACCAAAAGAAAACTTTAAATTGCTTTGACAGTTTTCCATGAGGGCTCATTCCAACCAAGCATCCATTATTAAATTAGTAGCTCTTTTCCAATGCTGAGCAAGAACTTGCCCAGCTGCTTTTGAACGGCTGCTACTGGGTTATGGGACGATGACATACAGAGAGAGTCTATCCGAAATCCAAAGAACAGCTATCCTCCTCACTTTTGACTAGGCACAAGCCAGACTATTGCAGAGGGGGGATGAGGAACAAAGCACCCAGCAAAATGTTGGGACAAAGCTTTTCCAAAACCAAATGAAGGACAAAGGGAAGAGAAAACTGGCCACATCTGCATCGTTCATTTGAAACACTCTTATACCACTTTAACAGTCAAGGGGATTTATTGAGAGTTGTGGGGAAACACTTATTCACCTCACAGAGCTAGAATTCCCACCCGGACACAATTTTGGGGGTGTCCTGGTTTTTACTTATTGAAATATGGCAACCCTAGTTAAACCTCTCTGAGGAAGGAAAATGAGGTTTCTCCCAGCAACTCTCAGCACCCTTAACAAAACTACAGCTCCTAGAATTCTTTGGGGGAAGCCATGACTGGTTAAAATGCCATGGTACTGCTGTAAATATGTGATGTGGATGTGCCCCAAGGCATGATGAATTGCTGCAGTATATTTTCACCTCCTGACAATAATACTCCAGGGAACCAGCCAGCCGGCTGGCCATGCCCATTTCCCAGATACCATTCCGTCCTGCCTTCCAATTGTTTTCCTTTTCCAGCTGACAGCTAGCACTCTCTGGGTACTAAGAACGCCCAGTGCTCATTGGGCTGTTTGTGTGTGTTGATCGTTCCCTCTTGTTTCTCATGGGGGTCCATTTTAGCAGCAGCCCTATTGTTGCTTTATCACCTGAGGTTGCTGCTAGGGCGAGCTGAAGGTGTAAGAAGATGGAGACTACAGTGAGATAGACCTTGTTTCCAAACCTGAACATGGGTTTCTCCATTATGGAGAATGAGCTGATTGGTACGAAGCCAATGATCTATCCAGCGAGGCTGCTGTCGCCTGCAACTGGTCTGACTCTGAGCCTAGGGGAGAGACGGGCGGAGTGATACCACCCTTTCCCAACCTGCTCCCTTCTCGTTCTTTTGGCAGAGGTCTCTGGGATGAGCTTGTAAAGCTTGTCTGGTCACCCTCTCTCACTCCCTGTCCTGGGATTAATTTATGGCGCATTACTGTAGTCATATGGCAATTTATCAGCACAAATAAGAGTGTGCTGATGCATAATTACGGGCAGCACATCTGGCAGAGCAGAAGCACGTGCCGAGTGTCTCTGTCTCAACCAGGAGGGCAAAAAGGCTGAGTTTGCCCCAGAGAGGCTTCTGGGATGTGCTCTCTTCCACATCTGCGTGTGGGGCAAATGAAGCAGCAATCTTCCTCGGTGAGGTAGCAGCAGCAGCAGCAGCAGCAGCAGCAGCTAAGAACTGAAGTTCTGGGTTCAAAACTTGGCCCAGCTCCAAACTGATTAGGGAAGCCTTAATGTAAGAACCAGGGTTAGTCAACTCTGGGGCTGATGAGAGCTGGAGCCCAATACATTGATCTCTCGTCGACTACATGGGGATGATAATGCAGGGTTGCTGAGAAGGTAGAGCATGAATTGGGTGCCTGTTCAAGGTGGTGGCATTCTTTGAGCTCTCTTATTATTTGCTTGCTTGCCTGCTTATGTCTTGTCTTTCCTGTAAGGAGCTCAAGGTACTCAACAACCCTGTGCAGTAGGTTAGGCTGACAGGCAGTGATTGTCCCAGGGTCACCCGGTGAACTTCATTGCTGAGTAGGGATTCGAACCCTCGTCTCCCAGGTCCTAGTCTGATACTCTAACCACTGCACCACCATCTAATAATTAAATGGGCCAGTCCTCATCGGGTGTCCCCCAGCCCACCCAATTCCACATCTGTACCCAGAGAGGTGAGAGGATCCCACTCACAAAAGCCATTTTGAAATGACCCATACAAAGCAGGAAGAGGTGAAATACAGCTGGTGGAAATTGTGTATAATCCCAATTTGGTGTCCCCCAGGTCTTGGACTAAATCGCCTATCATCCTTGTCCATTGGCCATGCTGGCTGAGGCTGATAGGAGCTGGAGTTTTAACAAAAGGGCCTTGTTAGTGGTGGCTCCCTCTCTATGGAATGGTCTTCCCAACAGGGGCATAGCATGGGGGGCAAGAGGGGACGTATTATTTCCAAAATTAACAATTTTATTCTTAAGTCTCAGCAAGAACATCTGGCAGAAAAAAATGGAATTATTTGGGAAGGCTGGGGTTGTTTTAAATTGTTCTTAAGTGTTATATGTTAATTTATATTTTGTATTTCTGTTTTTTTGGTTGTTGTTTTTTGGTAAGGCCAATTAAATATTCTACATTTTTTTTTAAATGTGTTTGTGGGACGGGGTTACTGTTTTGTTGCTTTTGCTTTAACTATTTACTGTTTTTTTACTTTGTATTTTTATTCCTGTGAAGCAACCTGAGATCTTATGAATCAAAGGAGGTACGTAAATCTAGACGACAACAACATTCATCCGGGGGAGGCACACTTACAGAGCAAAGTGCTCTTTAGGGGACAGTGGAGCCAGACACCCTGTGGAGCTGCAGATGACACCCATCACATGACTTGGTCCTGAGTTCAGGATTTACCTCCCATCTACCGCAGGTGGGGGGGGCAGCAAATCCAGAGTAGCAGCCTGGCTAGACAAGCAGTAGCCTTTGTATATTATTATTATTATACTTCTAAGTCACTTTAGAAACAAAAAACAAAAGCAACTCAAAGCTGTGATTCCTGCATTTGCAGTGGGTTGGACTAGATGACCCCTGGGGACTCCTTTCAACTCTACAGTTCCGTACTGATTTTGCGGTGGTGCTTGCTCCCAGATAAAGAGGGATTCCTGAATTAACCAGCACACCCTGTACAGTATTTTATTTTCCCCCTGCGAGGGAGGTGCCTATGAATTTATATTGGAAATTCAAAGTTGCCTAGGGCAACTTTGGGGCTGGGGGTTGTGTTGGGGGGGGGGAGATTATAAAGAATCTGCTTTTTAAATAAAATAAAAATCACTGGGTGGAGGAAACAGGCTCGTAAGCCAGCCCATCTCTTGTTCTGTGCCTAGCAAGCAATGTCTGGGCACATTCTGTAGCCAGCCAAACCCACAAGACACCCCCCTCCGCCACCCACCAAACCCCCCTCTGCACCCCACCCCAATGTTTTCTTTTCCAAAACTCCCTCCCCCATTTCCCTCGCCTGGGCTGGATCTGCCCCTTTTGGAAACTCTCTCGCAAGAATCTTTTCGCACACAACTACCAAGGAAGAAAGAAAAAAAAAGATTGCAGGGAAAAGGAGAGAAAAAGAGAACACGATCAAAAAGAATAGGGAGGTTTTCTGTTTTTTTAAAAAATGCTTTTTTAAAGAAAACTTGCTTTATTTTTGGAGGCGGAAGGAAGAATCGGTCGCAAGAGGAAAAGCCCTTCTGCTGCTCGCTCGGACCTCATAGAAAGCAACCCTCCGGCTGGCTGGCTTGGGTTGTTGCAAAAACCAGAAGTGAACTCTTGGCCGACCCGGAAGATTTGAACTGAGCTTTATAAGCACTCGGCGGGGAGCGGGGGGGGAGGGAAAAAAAACCCCAAGCTATAGAGACTGAACTTCCCAAGATCGCCCTGGTAGGGAGTGTTCTTTTTTTTTTTTTTTTGAGGGGGGGAGTGTTGGAAAAAATACCCCACTCCTTTTTGCCCCCCCTCCTGATAAGACTTGAGTGGCTCTATTATTACCCGTCTTTATCTCTAGATATCTATACTGTTGCCTCATGTCTATTTGCATTAAAAGCGCCCCACGTTTGCCAAAACCTCTGCAATCGAAGGTGTGTATTCTTCCGATTACTGTGTTCTGTTATTATGGAAGAAAGGGCAGAGAGGCGGACGCGCTCTCCCAGGCCAGCTCCAAGCAAGGATTGGCGAGGTTGGAGGGTGCTGGGGTTAAACTTGTGGAGGTTTGGGGGGGGGGGGGAGAGAGAAGGGAATAGATTGCAAATGTTGCAGCTCAGTAGCAACGCTGCATGCTTTTTTCCTCTCCTTCCTTGGCTTTCTGCAAAATGCATGTCAGTTTCAGGCTAAGATTGCAAGGGGGGGAGAGAATTGGGGGGGGGAGAGGTTGCGTTTGCAAATTCGATGCGCGCATTTCCAGCAGGTCTGCACCGGAGATCGTGCGGGGGGGGCACTGTCTTCCCGGTGTGTGTCCCCCCCCCTTTCCCCGGTCGTCTCCTCCTCCTCCTCATTCCGCCGCCCCCCCCCCCGACGTAACTAAAGGTTGGGCGGGTGGAGATGGAGGAGGAGGAGGCGAGGAAGAGGAAGCGAAACGGGGGTGCCCATTTTCTTCCTTTGCAGACGGATCTCTGGCTTGGGTTGCAATTTGCAAGCGGAGCATGTGTATTGGTATAGGAAGTGTCTTTTTTTTTTAAAATAAATAAAAGCCGGGCTATTCAAAAGAGGGAAAGATTATTAAGAATAATACGTTAAAAAAAATAAAACAAAACACCCCTTTTGGTGCAAAAAGACCTCCAGCCAACAATGATTTAATGCAAATAAAGGCGAGGGCAAAAAAGGAGCTTAATTTCTTTTTTCCTCCCGTTTTTTTCCCCCTCCGACTTTCTAGTTTTGCGGCTGCCTGAAATTTTTTTTTTCCCTCCTCTCTTCTTCCCCTCTCGGAGTCCAGGCGAAGCTTCCGATTTCTCCCTTTTTTGCAGATCTGCAGAATATGGCGTCCCCGTTTCTGTTTTAAAAATAAGCGAGGCTGCCATTTTTGTTTCCCCTTTTGTCTGCAAATTTTAATAATAATAATAAAAAAACTGTCTTGAGAGTGTTGGAGAGGCAGCCCAGGGGGGAACCGGGGGCACCTGAAAAGGGGTGTTTTGCTTTGTTCTGGGGTTTTATGCTTTTTGGGGAGGGGGGTTGGCGTTGTTGCAATCTTGCTTGGCTTTTGTGTGTGTGAGTCTGGGATGTTGCACTGTTGTTTTTGCTTCTTGCACTGTGAATTGCGTGTCGATTGCACTTTTATTTAAGGGGAGGGGGGGAAAGGAAATGGCTGTTTGTTTATTTTTTTAGATCTGAAGTTAACTTATGCGAAAGTTGGCTATGAAAATATTGCATAAAAAGGACACCCCCTCTCTCCCAAGTGACTCGGAGTTGTACAGTTTTCTTTCCTTTTCCCCCCTTTTGGAATATTTAAGGAGTGGGGGTCGGTTGTAACTGAATTTGTTGGTTCTTTTTTTTTCTACATGCCTTTTCTTTTAATGGGGTATTGTGCTCGCTTTCTTAAAACAGCTTTTGCAAATGCCACGTTTGCTGAGGAATAGTTTGGAAATTAGCTGTTAGAATTGGAATGTGGTATTTTCTCCTGGTGTGGAATCTGCAGCTTAAAAAAAAAATGTTGGAGATCCTGTCTCTCTCTCCCCACCCCCCTACCCCACTTTTGCAGTTCGGTAGAGAAAGGTCTGTACAGTTTCAGAGAAACGTAAGCTTTTATATGTGTGTGCGTATATTTATATTTCATGTCTCCATGTGCATTTGTCTCCCCGTATATGTGGTGTTTGGTCTAGACTTAAATTTTAAGATGTTTGGTGGCTGAATCTTGTGTGAGCTCATTTGCCATTGGACTTAAAAAAGAAGAAGCAATGTGTCCTAAGACAAGCATGGATTTATTTTTGGACGGTAGTGGGGAGGTGGCGACAGTGGTTGGGAAATGTGCTGGTTTTAAAAATTTTATTTATTGCTCCTCCAGTGGAATGGTGCCCTGTGCATGGATCTGTGAGGCATAACTCCACGTCCTTTTGTTCAGTTATAATTTTTGCAGTTTGCCTTATGGAGACTTTCTGCCCAAAATACCACAATTTGACCCACCCCCCCAAATGCCGGCTTGGGAAAGGTTGGATTGGGTGGCTGTTCTTGAAGCAGGCCGGCAGAGGCCTTAGAAGAGGTAGAGACGTTCTCGAGAGGCGGCACACAAGTTTTTGAGCCTTCCTGGGGCTGAGCTGGGCTGGACATTGCTGAGAGAGGGGTTCAGACAGCCCTGGTGTGTGCATGTAGTTTATCCATTTGGCATCTTAAGACATTGGTTGCTTTTCTCGTTGGCAGAGAATAGGAACTTAGAAGGTCAGGTAAGACTCGGTGATAGAAATGATGTGGTTTTGGCTCTTCTTCAAGCAAGGCCGACTAATGTTGGTGTATGAGTTTGCAAGCTTTTGGATCATACAGAGCTCTTCTCAATAATACCGGACTCCTTACCCCAAGAGGAATTGGCTTGGTATTTCCTGTTCTGTGTTAATTTGGCTGATCATTCATGTTACTGTTGTGTTTTGGGAAAGGGGGCTCCATCTCTGAGAACTGGGCCCTCCTTCATGTTTAGGAGCTGCGGTTTCAGACCATGTATTCATGAACAAATACAGACCTGATGCTTAAAGTTATGTGATTATGGGGAGAAGCCAAAAGAATACCCCAATAATTCCCAAAGTGTCTATTGCAGGAGAACCGGTAATGTGCTGCTAAGAATGAGAATCTCCAGGGAGGAGGTTGCTCGTTGTGTCTCTGCATTATTTACAACTCAGGTCTTGCTTCCTGGGGATGGGCAACTCTACAAAGTCTCATAATTTGGTGTGATGGGATCATTCCCAGTGTAGACTGGAAACCAAAATCACCAACACTCTAAAGGAGGCTGGCTGTTGCATCTCTGCATTGGTAACCACCTCAGGCTTCCAGTGAGGAGTTGCATCCCAAACAGTGACTCATGCAGAAGCACAGAAGTAGACTCCTGGGTTCGTAATTCTTAGAAAAACTGGTTTTGGGGTGCGGGAAGAATGAGGGCCTTATGTATCAAACAATGCGTTCGTGAACAAATTGGGCCTAATCCTGGTCGTGGATATATTTGTAGGGGAATGAATGAAGGACCTGATGTTCAGTGCAACAGTTAATTTTTCCACCCTTTACCAGTATAACACTGGTAGAAAAGCCAAGAAATGTTTGGTTTGCATGCTGTGTGCTTGCTGTTATTTCTCTTGTTCCCAACTTGACCCAGATGGGCTTCCTTATGGAGACACCCCCCCCCCAATTCTCTTTTCCCTCAAAAAAATGGTCCACGGGGCCAAACACACCCTCTCCCCTCCACAGAGTGACCAGCAACCAAGGCTTCGATGGAGCCTTTTGTCTTGCCTCTTGCTGGAAGATTCTGTGGGAAAGGGCACTTGGTTCCCCTCCTCCAGCAGAGAGGCCTTGGCAAAGCGACTTATTTTGAGGGAAATGCTTCTTGTGGGTTCCCCTTCCTGGTGGGAGATGCTTAGGATGGTTGATGGTGTGAACTAAAACAGCCAGTCGATGAGGGCAAATGGAGTAAACGGCAGCACATTGCCACGCTGAATACGGCCATTAAACCGAACTTACGGGAGACAGGCAGATAGATAAATGGCTTATGGGAAAGGGCGACTGGGTTGCACATGAGGGCAAGAGGTTCTTGCTCCTAGCTGAGGAAACAGTTCCGGCATCATGCTTGTACAGGATGGTTGTTGTTGACCAAGCGCATGTGGGCCAGCCGGAGAAGTTTGTTCCTTCCATTTAAACATAAGGACATGAGGAGAGCTCTAGTGGATCAGGCCACTAGAGCAACCAGTGTTCGAAATTAGCCAGGCGCGTTTTGCTTCAGGCGCAGGTCCAGTTGCGACTATGTGGAGATTTCGGGGGGGGGGGGCAGGTTGGTGACTGAGGAAAGCAAAAGGTCACTTAGAGAAGGATCTGAAATGTTTTCCTTGCAGCTTGGATTTGTTTTACTCTGCATTGCTTGATTTGAATGTGTTTTTGAGAGTTGTTCGTTAAAATATAAAGCAATATAGAAATGAAATTAATAATAATAATTATAACAACAACCGCAAACATCAATGGAGAAAAATGGTGCCTGAACATTCTGTTGTGATGACCGTAACCTAGGTTTAAGGTGTGTTTTGGCGATTAGATAATATATCTTGAGTTTCTAAAGCTGCATGTGACAGTTGCATGGTTCCCTTGCTGCTCATACAAGGTGGATCAACAGATGATCTCCCTTTGATCATATATTTAGTGGAGCAGGAATAGTGGGAAGAACTTAACTCTGGGCTTTCTTTTTTTTTCTCAGAGCGCTGGTGTCTGCTGGAGTGCCAGGGTTAACAGAGGAACCCTCCTGGTTCTGGCAAATGGATGAGATGATAATGAGGCTTTCAAATTTTACTACTGATTAGTATAGACCAGTCTGTGCCAGCCTTTGAAAAATCTGGGGCCACAGTGCCCATCATCCCTGACCATTTGGCCTTGCTGGCTGACGGTGGCAAGAATTCAACAATATATGGTGGGCAGCAAATCGGAGGAGGCTGGTGTAGAGGGGGTTGAAGAATAAGGAAAATAATGGAGGAGATACTCAAAAGGTAGAACATCTGCTTTTTATGCAGAAGCCCCTGGGTTCAGTCCCCAAATGGCATCCCTAGGTAGGGCTGTGATTGCCGCCTTCCTCAAATCCTGGAGAGCCACTGGAATTCGGTGTAGACTCTGGGCCAAGTGAACCAGTTGTCTGGCTCCGTATATACGCCGGTTCCCATGCTCCTAATTCATGGTTGCAGTTTAAATGGCAAGACCTTGGAAGATGGTTTGCATTTCTGTTTAGAAGTTAAAGGCTGCATGTTTAGCCTGGAGAAGAGAAGACCGACAGGTGATATGATGGTCATCTTCAAATCTCTGAAGGGCTATCACATCGAAAATGGAGCAGTATTGTTTTCTGCTGCTCCAGAGGGTGGGAACCAAACCAGTGGATTCAAATGACGAGAAAGGAGATTCTGACTAAACATGAGGAAGAACTTTCTGGTGTGTTCAACAGCAGAACAGACTCCCTTGGAAAGTGGTGGACTCACCTTCATTTGAAGTTCTTAAGCCAAAGTTGGGTGACCTTCAGTCAGGGATTCTTCAGCTGTGATTCCTGCATTGTACGGGGTTGGCCTAGATGACACTTGTGGTTTCTTCCAGCGATGCAGTTCCAACTTCTGGTGGGCTTGTGCTCAAATGTGTCCTCCTACAAGTTAGAGCAACGTGGTCAGAAGTGAGCTCCTCTGAGTTCACAGAAGTTTCTCAGGTAACTCTGTGTAGCATTGCAATTGTGCTGCCTGGCTGATCAAGGTTGTGATCCCAGGTCCACATCTGTTCACCCACCTTGCTGCAGCCAAATTCCAACAGGCTCACCTGTCACCCATCTAATATTCTATGTCGCAGATCCACACAGCTGTCTGCGTTGATACACTCTCCTTGGGAGCGTAGCTATGGGCTGGTTTCAAAATGAACCACTTTGTTGCTTTTTGTGAAGTTTGAAGCTTGAGCCCCACTCCCAATATATAGAGATAATATTGTGATGATGATGCTTAGAAGGGTTTGCAGCGTACTGGAGTTTTAGGTACATGAATGCCCTGTAAGGCTGGCTGGTATTATCCTCTCTGTATTGCAGTTGGGGCTGAGGCTTAGATGTTGGCTTGCTGTAGGCTGCCTCTTCTGCGGCTCACTGGCTATTGCTGGCTGGGACTGATTGGAGTTGGGGGTCCAGGGAGGCACATGCAGAGGGCATTCAGGCTCCCTATCCCTGGTGTACAGATTCAAAAGCAGCTAATTCTCAGTTGTAGAATTAAGGAGCAGGATTGGGAGCAGTTAAGAAGCTTAAGGACAACCTCTTTCCATATGAACCAAACCAGGTCTTGAACCCTCTTTCGTGTGGCTCTTCCATGGGAGATCAGGGAGTGGCAACACGAGAAGGGGCCTTTTCAGTGGTGGCTCCTCGTTTGAGGAATACTCTCCCTGGGGAGGCTCTTGTTACATATCTTTAGGCATCAGGCAAAAAATTTCCTCTTCTCTGGCCTTTTAGAGTGTAGGAGAATGTTTTTAAATGTATTTTTAATGTATTAGTTTAATTAATTGGTTTGTTTGTTTGTTTTGGTTTTAATGTATCTGTGGGGTTTTGTTTGTTTGTTTATTTATTTGGTTGGAAGTTGCTTTGAGTTGCCTTTGGCAACTCAATTTAATAAATAAATAATCAACTCAATTCAATTAATAAATAATAAACAAACAGTAAATTAATAAACAAACAATAAATGAATAACAATAATTGCAGGGTCATATTTCCAGCTCAAACGTTTAGTTAGCTGCAAGTTATTCTGGCATAAATCATACAGACCAGGGAAGAATAGTTAAATGTTGCTAGTCTCTAGTATTTGATATTCAGCTACTCAATTTTTTTTTAGAAAAACCTCAAAGCAGTTAACAGAAAAGATGAAAGAATAAAATTATTACTTAAAAAAAACTGATAGTAATAATTGAAGATATTCAAAAAGTTGAAATAACAAGACTAAAAGCAGATTTAAGACTCGCATCAACTTTCTCAACATCTGAGTTAAGCACCCATCTCCCACTCAGTAAATCTTGCCCACCCATGCATTAAAATTTGGGGGAGATATAAGTTTGGGAACCCTGTTGTTTCCCTGCTAATGGGTAGTTTCTCTTAAAATGTTGGGTTTGGGGCTACAAGTGGCCCACTGTGCAGTTTCTGGTAGGGTCTGAGGCCTTCCTGGAAAGCATGGGTCCTATTGGGATTTTCCTGGCACGTGCTGAAGAGGCAAGCTGTTTTTCAGGGTTCGTTTCAAGACTTGGAATGAAAAGAAACTGGGCTCTTCAGCGCTTCATGTGGCAAAGTGACATTTTAATTGGAAGGATGAAGAAATCGATGGGGTGACATGAGGATATTTGGGGTGCCATATAGTAGGAAGGAAAAAAGAGGGGGCCTTTCACATCTCGTCTATAATGACCATAAGTCATTGTTCAAGCAAACCAAATATTTTTAGGACCCATCTTAGTTTTATGGTTGCAAGTTATTTTGTGGTTGTGGTTTAACAATCAATTCTTCCCAGGAAACTCCAGGAATTGTTCAAAGTGGGCTCTTCATGCTTTAAAGGAATGGTGTGGATGTGACCTAAAGTTCCCCGATTGCAGTGGGCCTACTCTGAGTTATGGCATCACCCAAAGTGCTTTGTACCCAGAGCAGATTGAGTTTATTTAGACACCTGGCAGAAAAATCCCAGAAATCCTGTCTCTGGCAGCAATTAATTAATCAAAGGGCTAACTACTTGACATCCCAGCCAATTTGCCTGAGGCGGCCACCTCAGCAGCCTGACACAGAGGTGGAGAGCCTGTGAGGGCTTCTCCCAAATGTGGTAGGCCTCCAGCTGCCATCAGCCCCAGAAAGCAGGACCAACTGCTGGAGGTGGTGGGAGCTGGAGTGTTTCCGGTTCCTCATCTTTGGCCTAGGGTGAGTTAACAGACGGAGTGGTTGCTTGGCAACCAATTGATGGGCTTCCCTATCAAGCCCAAGTCACTGGAAGGGTTCAGGAGAGAGCACAGGAAGTCTCTAGGAAACAGCCCACAGGCTGCCTTTTGGTATTCCCTGTGAACATACATTTTGCCACCTAGTGCCTCAGCAGCTATTTTTACGCCAGGCTCGCCCACCTGTTCCTCAGCAGGGTAAACTGAGGTGGTTTGTGGGCCTTTTAGAGTAATGCTGCCTAATTCTGGTGCATCAGATAGACTGCTCCTGCTGGAAGCTTACAGTCACCATGGAAAGTAGCCATTGACAGCTCCCCCCCCCCTTAATTTCTCCGAAACCTACCTCCACGCCTTTGAAGCCGCCTAAATTAGTGATGCAGCTCAGGCAGCAAATGCCATTGTTTAACTACTTGATTTGTTCGCTGGGAACTGCAAGGTTGGACTTTTGCAATGCTGTCTGCTTGGCTCGGAAGCTGCAGCCAGGGCAAAAATCAGCAGGTAGGTTGTTAAGCAAGCCAGCTTGCCAGAGACGTGTCACACCAGTTCTAAAGGAGTTTCACCTGGCTGCCAATATGCCACCCAACTCAAGGTGTGTGTGCTAAAATTTAAAGTCCAGTGCAGCTTAGAATACGGATGCTTGCTTTATTTATTTGCATCTATTTATTTTTAAATATATGTTCCTTCTCTGGGGGAAGACCACCTGAAGCATCGCATCACAATAAAGACAAGTAAAAAGAAAAATTAGCGTGACTGAAACCAGGAAGGAAACCTAAGAATAAAACAGAAGGAAAATAAGAACAGACTCAGAACACAAATAGCACCACCATATTCCAGCCTCCAACCAGTCAGTGGGACAGAATATTATTCAGGGGAAAGCCAATGAAGGAATTTCTAAAAAGCTTGGAGAGTAGCCTCCCATTACAGCTCTACTGGGAGGGAGTTACAAAGGTGCAGCCTCAGATGCGGTGGAAGCTGTGTGTGGCCTCCCTGAGAAGCCGGTTCCGCAGCTGTGGTGCCACCACCAAGAGAGCTCTGCTTGAACCCCACCTGGTTTTAAATCATGCAAAGCGGGGACACCAGCAGATCTCAAATAATAGGAAGATGCTGATGGATAGAGACATTACTACAGGCAGATTGGATCTGTGCCAACATCTGGAACTGGAGGCAGCTGTGCCGTTTGAGACCTTAAAAATTACTTTCCCACTTGCCCAGACCTATCTATCTCAGTGATTTGTAGCTAGAAGGAAAAGACCTGCTGGCTAGTTGAACGTTCCAGATGTTGCATTAGGTTCTAGGGGGCTCCTTGTGGACTAGGATGATATGGCGCTGGTAAAGTAAAGCTTTGCTTCTGCTGGAAGAGAGGGGAAACCTTTCTACCCTTAGAAAGAATTTGCTTTTCAGGGTTTACGATTCAGCAGTTTCCTAACCTTGACAAACTCATCAAATTGGTGAAAATAGATTCATGCAACTTCAGATCTCGAATGGTAGATTTTCTTGTGTTTGCATTATGCTCATTCTCTCTTTTGAGGTGTATATTCAATATAATTTTAAGAAGAAAGGAAAGGAGATAGTAGAAATCAGTTTTTGTAAGCTTCCTCTGCATGGAGCCGATTGTTACCAGGCCAGTGGCTATTTGCATGCCTGATGCAGTACAAGTGATCCAGAAGCAGAGTCCAGAATCTGGGCTTCACTATCTCAGGACTGTAGCCCTGTGTGTTTTTCCCCCTCCTTGAATGTTCAGGGTTCGTTTTCATTAGTAACAACCCTACTAGCCATAAAGGCTATGCTGTGCATTCACAGTCGGAGGCAGCATGCCTCTGAACACCAGTTTCTAGAAATCACAGATGGACAGAGTGCTGTTTCACTCGTGTCCAGCTTCCCAATGGGCCATCTGTAAGAACAGGATGCTGGACTAGATGGGCCATTGGCCTGATTGAGCAGGCTCACAGAAATACAGGAGGGAAGAGCGTCTTGTGCTTGGGTCTAGCTTGCAGGTTTCCTGTTGGCTAGACTTGTGTGCAACTGCAACACCTGTTTGTTGCAGAAAAATTGCGGACATGTTTTGAGGATGCACATTCTCTGTTGCGCTGGCTTTGGCATTATCCAAACTTAAGAAGAGCCTGCTGGATCAGGCCAATCCCTATCCACTCTCTCCATGCCACATTTAATTTTATAAATGTGTATTATTATTATTATTATTATTATTATTATTATTATTTAATTCCCCGCCTATGTGACTGGGTTTCCCCAGCCAATCTGGGCAGCATCCAACAGAACACTAAAATACAATATCGTGCTGCCTCTCACTCGCCTTTTCTGTAACCTAAAAAGTCCCAAGTGCTACAGCATTTCTTCATGGGGGAGTCGCTCCATCTCCCTTTGATGGTTTTGGTTACCCTATTCTTACACTATATGGGGGGGGGGGGCTCTGAGACCCCATTGGCTGCCTGATGAATACACATGATATAGCACGCTGGAACGTGGGAGAGACAGTGATAGTCCTACTCAGAGTAGACACGCTGAAATGAATGGACATTCCTGCCCTAGGTTCATTGATTTCTGTGGGTGTATTCTAAGTAGGATTTGGTTGGATACAGCCCAGGGCTGCCATTCACAGCTAAGTTTGGCAGCATTTGTAGTTCCAGGCCAAGGCTCAATCACTAGAGATTGGCTCCCTTTTACAAGAGAGGTGACAGGAGAGCTTAATTTGTTACTTAATCCTTTTAGAAGCGCCACCCCCCACACCGTTTTTCCTCTCCAGTTGCTTTCCAATCTTGTGCTTAGTCTTTTAAATTTTTGAGCAATAATTTTTTCTGATGCCCTGTCATTCCAGGTGCCAGCTCCAAGTTTTATTTATATACAGTGGTACCTCTGGTTACATACTTAATTCATTCCGGAGGTCCGTTCTTAACCTGAAACTGTTCTTAACCTGAAGCACCACTTTAGCTAATGGGGCCTCTCCTGCTGTTGCGCTGCTGCTGCACGATTTTTGTTCTCATCCTGAAATGTATGTAACCCGAGGTACCACTGTATTGCGTTTATATCTCACTGTTTCTCTCAGAAGCTTGAAGTGGCATACACAGTTCTCCCTCCCCCACAAAAAAATATCTGTGTCTTTATCACAACAACCCTGTGAGGTAACTTGGGCTGAGAGACAGTGACAGGACTCCAAGTTGAGCTTCATGGCTGAGTGGGGGAATTTGAACCCTGCTCTGTCCCAGGTCTTAGTCCGTCACTCAGACCTCTAACCACTACACCACATTGCCTCTCTAACTGGCACTACCCAACACTGGGCTCCTTCGCCATTCATTTTTCCTCATCAGTTCTATACGCACAAGCCCTATTTTGAATCAAGTCTTTTCCTGCAGTCAAAACACCTCAGTTGCAAAATCAGAGAAAGGTGGTGCAAATAGCCCGTACTGAGTGGTCCCAACTGGCATTTCCCTCCACGATTTGCTGCTCCCCAGGGCTTGAGAGGTAGACTTCCTCTGGACTTGGAGGTTCCATTGAGCTATGTGGGGCTTACAGGACCAGCCGCAGCTCAAAAGCTCAGCTTGGTTCTCTCTCTCTCCGGGGTTTGGTCAGTGTTTGCCAGGGCATCCCTTCCCATCAGCGAACCTGCCATTTCTGCGTGGGGGAAAAACAAAACATCTTATTTATTTCTCTTTATTTCAGCAAGGCGAGACAGAGGGGGCCTCAAAAGCAGAGCAGTCCCACATGGGGCCCTAGCTTGTTTTAACAACAGTTGGGTAGGAGCTGGCGAAGGCCTGTGAAACCCCCAGGCCAGCCCTGGGCACTGGTGCTCGTACCTGCCTGCACCAGCGGGGGACCGTCTGCCGCCCGCCAGCCTGGAGCACCATCTTCACGTCTCCTCGGGCAGCTGCGGCCACCGGGCTTCCGAGGCCAGCCTGTGAGTACGAACCACGGCGCTGCTAATGTCTTCCCTTTTTGCAGGGCTGCAGCGGGGCCCTGCCCTGCCCTGGCTGCGTGAACCTTGAAAACGACTCCTCTCCCTGGTATAACAGCCCCCCCCCCCAAGCAGTCCTTCCTCTCAGTCCAGCCCATGGGCCAAATGTGGCCCTCCACACCTCTTGATCTGCCTCCCCCAGGACTCTCCCTGTGCCCTGCTTCATGCCCTTCCAACGTGCTTTTGCCTGGCAGGGACTCTGCTAACGGCCTCTGTGCTTGCCTGGACAGAGAGATGGGCTACGAAGAAACTTGCAGCTTTTTGCATGGCTAAAATGTAAGCATTGCACGTGTTCTGTGGCCTGCTTTTGCCTCTTCCCACCCTGGCCTTTAGCCCCTGGCCTTGTGGGCCGAAAATACCTTCCTTAGTCCTGGCAGATATGCTGTTGCATTGCCAACTGAGACCAGGAGCTCACTTGTCCAGCATTTCCGCTACCCTGCAGATCTTTTGGGTCTGCAGCTCCCATTGTTCCTCACTGGTGGCCACACTGACAAGGGGCTGATGGGAGCTGGGGTGCAGGACACCTGAAGGGGGAACCGAGATTGGGAATCCATCGGGATTCTGTTTCCCGTGGTGGCAAAGCGAGGTGCCTTTCTGGGAGATCTCAAGCAGAGTAGGAAGGGGGTGGTCTCTCCCCAAAGTATCTTGGTATTCGAGAGGTATAACTGCATTGGAATGTAGAACATAGGAAGATGTCTTATGTGGAAGTCAGATCACTGGTCCATCCTAGCTCAGTATGGTCCACACTGACTTGGCAAGTAGCTCTCCAAGGTGTCAGGCAGGGGCATTCTCATACCTTAACTGGAGATGCTCTTGGGGACGTGACCTGGGGCCCTTTGCAGATGTTCCACCATTGATCTACTGCCCTTCCTCTAAATCGACATTTCCGCAAATTAGAGGTTATGTGCAGTTATTGCGGCTAGTAGATGTAAGCATGGAAGATTAGAACCTGGGTGAGTGGCAATCTCGTCCCCAGTTTGAGCCCTCCCACTTTTTAAAAATAAATAAATTAAATTGTGGATTATTTTCCCAGTTGTTCTCACTTATTGAAATTCAACAATACTACCCACCTTGCACAGAAGCACCAAATGTCTCTTGAATTACATTTCACTTATAGGTCATTTCCATTTTTTAAACAAAGGTATCATTCCACAAGTTGCCGTGTGTCCTCGGAGGCCTGTAACCACGTTTTATCGACATTGCATATAAAATAAAAGCATGCAAGGTTTATTGAAAAGTAGTGGCTTCCCCACCTGATCGACTCTTTCAGACATAGATTGCCGGTTTGTCCATCAGTATTAAGCCTTAGAGTTGGGAGGTCAAGATCTCAAACAGGTCTGTGTTCAGTCTCCCACTACATGGCAGTAAAAAAATTGGATTAATATAGTAGATCTGGGGTTGCCAATACCAGGGATTGAACTTGAGGGCTCTTGTATGCAATGCAGGTGCTCTAAGCGTGGAGCACGCATTGCTTTGCATTTGTGAAGTCACTCTCAGAGCTTTTGGGGGCTGAAGAGATGGACAGAAATGATTTAAGTAAATGATCAGTAATAAAATTGTCGTACGGACACTTTTCATTTTTGGAGCGGGAAACTCCCAAACTCAGTGCTGAATTCCTTTGCCCTGATAAAAAAAAATTCTGCAGCACAAAGTGGGTGAGAGCAATCAGCCCTATGAGAGCAGGAGGGGCATAGTAGCTGCCCAAGGGTGCTGGGCTTTGGTGCCAGGCCTGGTCATAGTGCCTGAGGTAAAATGGGTTTGTCTTGCGTCTTTCTTTATGTGTGTATATATCTGCTGACTGTAAGGCCCCTTGGCTGTAAGGGTCCTCGAGGCAGGACTTAACCAGATGATGGCTAGGTCTTGCTTGCTTCTGGTCAGAGGATGCTGTAGATCTTCCCCCCGCTCCCTGCCCCCATCTCGCTCCATAGGTCTGCCAGTTCACATGCTATCTACCCCCTAAATTAGGCTACTGAAAAATGGTGGGTTTGGTGTAGAAGGTGAAACTTTCTTGAAAGGTTTTGAACTGGAAAAATATTTCCGGAAATGCTTTTTATGCGAATGACAGTAACTTGCATTGGATTATTGTTATTATTCTTTCCATTTTGCTGTAGAGAATTTGGAATTGGAAAGTTTTCCTGTGCAAATATTTCTTATTTATTTATTTTGCCTTGGATAGAATAGTAGAATCCATAGATAACTTTGCAGCGGAAATGTTTTGATGCCCAGCCTTAGGCAGTGATTGAATTTAGCAGGTCTGGTTTGCTTGTGTTTAGTAAACAAAGCTAAATGTGTTGAAACCGACATGCTTGTCTAATATTATATTTGCAATTGTTCCTAACTGAGCTTAGAAATTGGAATTTTAATGTAAACAGCTTAGAAGTTTTGATGACCAAGCATTATTTAAATCCGGCTAAATAAATAAATAAATGTTGTGTTTGGGGAACATTTCCACTGCACTTCACTTGATGAAAGGACTTGTGAGCTTGGATCACAAATTCCTGCGCTGGGCACATGCTCAGAGGCACCTTTATTCCTTACGATTTAGGGTTACCCTGTGTCCTCTTTTTCTGGGATACGGCCTCTTTTTCATGGGCGTGTAAAATTAGAGTCATCATAGCGAACCATAGTTAAAAGTAGTTGACAAATGTGTCCTCTTTTTTGCTCTTCAAAGTATAGCAGCAGTTTATTATTTTTTTCTACCTGGTCACTAGCCCTCAAGATTCTAGCAAAGAACAAATCAGAGTCTACAAGCCTGTAGTCTGCCCACAACCTCTGTCCTGGAAGAGTTCTTTTGCTAGCTAGAAAAGGACTAAATTGATGGTCTCTGGGAAGGCAGTTTGATGGGGTGACCTGGGCCCCCTGAATCTGCTGCCCTTCCCCCAGTTAATTTTTTTTAAAGCTTTAAAGAAATCTTTGTTTAAGGGGCAGCAGGAGTTTTCTTAGTTTTCCAGAACAAATTAAAGTCGGGGGCCCACAATTACTGTTGGCACTTCACAGTAAACCATTGCAGCAAGAGACAGAATTTGGGGTTATCCTCACTCCTTTTGAAAGTTGACCTAAATTTGCATATCTCTCTCTCTCTCTCTGTGTGTGTATGTGTGTGTGTGTATATATATATATATATATATATATATATATATATATATATAGTCACATATACATGTGTATGTATACAATGAACATGTGCTACCTTTTCTAAGAATTTATTTTCAGACTGGCATCTGTGGTGCTCTGCAGTTGGCAAAGTTGGACAGGGGCCGTGAAACCCCATACGCATTGCTAACTTTGACTGCCTTGCTGGGAGGGATCTTGTCCCAAGTGGTCCCTGCTACCCCGTAATTTCTCTTTGAGTTGCTTTCCTGCAGTGTAGCATCTTCCATTTTGCCTCTCTGGCTATGAACACATCAAAATAAAAGGGTCTCTTGTTTTTCCCCAGTCAGCTTCATCCCCTACTACTGTCCTTTGACACCCCCCGCAAACCTGTCTTTCTCAGCCTCGTACACACACACACACCCCCAGATACTTTCGGGGCTGATGGGAGTTGTAGTCAAAAGCATCTGAAGAGCACAGGACTCATCTAGATGCTTTCAACCTGGGTTTTAAATATGGATTGGAACAGTAGAGGCCACATTTTACCTTCCATACAAACTACTGGTGGTGTTTGCCTTAAAGGGGCGTCGTCGAAAACTGTACTGTTGAGCAGAGACAAAAATAGACTTTGTTGGCATGGTTGCATTTTTTCGGAGGGGTGGGACAACCCTATTATTTTAAGCGTTTTGTAAGCTCTCCGCACATTTACAGCGTTTGGGCCCCCAGACTAGCAGCATCCTTCAGCCGTGGTTACTTATTTTATTTTAAAAGTTTGAGTCTGCCTAGCAACAGGCTTCCATGGTAGATGATGACATAGGCATGCAACAGGGATCTCCAGGCCAGCTTCGGAAGCGTATCTGTGTGGTAATAGATTGTCATGTTCACACATTGCAGAGTAATTGTATCCCACTTTAGAGAAAGGTGTGTTTTGTTTTTCTCCGACATACCGTTGTCCTGCAAGGGTGGCCTGTGGAACGACAAGATTTAGCGTGTGTGGTCTGTTTTAACTTTTCAACGTTTGCTGAAAACTGTTCGGTGCAGCCAGGCTTATACGAGCAATTTAAGAAAACATATTTCTGTAATATTTAGCCGATATCTCACATTTTAAACTTGTATGTGGTTTCTGTTGCGTATCTTCATGGCTGTTATTAGAATACAGAGGTGAAGTATATGGGATTTCAGTCTGCGTTTGCTGACTTGGAACTTACTAGGTGGGTTACGGAACCAAGGAGCCATTAGCCAGTATTCCCACCCCATTCCTGAGGACCCCCACAACTCCTGGCCTCACTTTCCTCTCCTAAGTTACCCCCTCCCCGAGCACAATTAGCCCAATTTGGAAATGGCGGGGCTTAGTTAGAGAATCATCCAACTAAAGCATTTTAAAAAGGTTTAATTCCAGACAATACACTTGTTAAATAAGAATGCTGCTTCTTATCAAATCTCAGTGCAGATGACATTTTTGGGGGGGTGGGGAGAAGAGCACCTTCCCCCATTTGAACCCACTCAGTGGCTTCGATTGGTGGAACTGACTCTGTTACAAGTGCTGCATAACATCTATTCTGCATTTGCAATAACTCGGTCTTTAAGTGTGGCAGCACCTGCGCTTTGGAACTCCCTGCCTATAGAGACAGGCACCTACTAAAAACATTTGTGTTTAGACAAGCCTGTCTAGATGTTCTATAAAGTTCGTGTGAGTTTGAATTGTTTTTTTAGTCTATTGTTTAACTCTTCAAAAGTTTTCAATTATTGTTGTTCATTTTCCTTAGTGATAATTTTATTGTTTTATATTTTTTAAGCCGCTTTGAGGTTTGTGGATTTATTTATTTTTTACTATCTGTGTATATATAAATAGTAAAGAACAATATTTATAAATAGTAAAGAGCAATATTTATTGAAGGACCCGCAGGATAATTTTATTTAGCCAGCTATTTTCTTACATTGAGATCCAACCTTTCTTCCCTCATGAAATCTCAGGTGGGGCACTCATCCAGCCATTAGCCTTAGCAGAGGGGTGGCCTTGTGGGCCTTCAAACAGACCCTGGGACAAAAACAATTAAATAATACATTTTCTAAGCTGCCATCCATTGTAGAAGCAAATACCAACTCTGTTTGTCTGTAGTTATCAATTCACTATTGTGGGAGCAATTCGCAGTCCAGAAAAGTCTCAAACATTTGAATAAATAAGCAAGTGTGTCCTTAATTCTTAACCCTGCTGATTTAAAATTGTTCTCCCCGATTAAAATGAATGGTTTCCCACCATTTATTTAACTGGCAGGGCAAGCCTATACATGTCTACTCAAAAGTAAGCCCCATTGAGACCGGTGGGACTTACACCCAGGTAAGTGTGAATAGGAATGCAGCCTAAAGCTTCTGTTGATTCAACTTTAGATGTCTGCCCTTGTCATTTTTTTATATGACTCTGGGGACCACCTGGACCACTGACAAGTCTCCAGACCATAGTTTTGTCCTCCCACATAATGTGGGTTTATAAATAGCTTAAAAACAATCCTCTACCAGGGATGCTTTATCTGAGATTCCTTCATTGCAGGGTGTTGGACTAGATGACCCCTGGGTCCCTTCCAAACCTAAGATTCTATGATTCTGTCATATAAAAAGTGGCAAAGCAATTTCTCCTAGCCTGTGCTGCTTCATAACACTATAGTTTCCCTACAGTAAAGGGGTTAATTGTTTGGTACTGCCTCCCATTTTTTAAATATAATAAAAATTTGATGGTTACCCTAAAAGGCCACCCAGGTCAAAAGCTGATTAAAACGATTTTGGGGTGAGGTGGGGGAATTGACTGCAGGTTCAAGGCATTGGAGGTTGAAATGGCCCCAGCCTTATTGATACCGACTAGAATTATGTTGAAACAATTAAGTCAAAAAGACCTTACCATTAAATCATCACTTTCTCACATATACATCCCACCTTTCTTCCATCATGGGCCGAAAGGGAAGACCTGGTCATCCATTTAGGCACTGACTTGACCCAGGCAAAGTGGTCAGCAAGAAGTGTGTCTTCAGACCATATCCTAGCAGTTTTTGATCTGAAGGGGAAGATGTATGAGGAAGGGATTAGGGGTCTGTGAATGGCACCAAGACAAGGTCATTATGGACCCCAAATACCACCCCTGTCTAGTTGTGCTCCATAAACAATCATGCTGAATACAATGTCATTATCTTCCTATATGCATAAAAGTATAAGGCTGTGGTCACGCAGCCACCACTTGCAGATTTGTAGTGCTGCATCACAATCCGGGATTTTCACACCAAAAAAATGGGATTGGGAAAGTGAAAAGCGAGCTTAGTAGCTACATAGGGTTGGAAAGGGAAGCTGGGGAGGGGTTAATGTGAGGGGAATAGTAGCAGGGGCTTGGCTGTGTGTGTGTGTGTGTGTTTATTACATGAAACGGGAGTCATGGTTAATCTCCTGTGTTTTTTTAATTGTGACTAAACTGGAGAGTATTTGACCCCCAAATCAAGTTAGTGAAGTGATGAAAGTGTTAAGAATGACTTGGTCCTTTCTTATTTTATTACTCCTCCTCTATAATTGGATCATCGCCCTCTTTGGCTCTCTCCTGAGGCTAGGGCTGAGTTGCCCGTCCTTTGGGGAGCCGGGAGTGGGAATGTGTTTTTCCTTCCCAGAGGTGTGAGGATGTCTTTTGCCACCACGGCCAGTCCTAACCCACCATAACCACCTCTCTCCCTCTTCTTTTGCATTCCCCGCAGGATGGCGGAGCCGCGCTTTAACAACCCCTACTTCTGGCCACCCCCTCCCACGATGCCCAGCCAGGTAAGGACCTGTTCTCCAAACATACAAGGTCTTCTAAAGTTTCTAGTCCACACATACCCCCAGATCTTCAGAGGAGCATAGGAAGCTGCCTGACGCTGTGTCAGACCCCTCGGTTGGTCTAGCTCAGTATTGTCTAGGAAGAATAAACAGATTTGTTGGTTTCTGTTTTTTCATTTTTCAAGTCTTAAGTTCACATCATTCATGCATCCATTTGAAAATTTATTTTTAAGAAGTCCTCCTGAAAACCCATTTTAATGTGAATTGCTCATTTTTGCAAGCAGTTTTCTCCAATATAATTAATTTTTGTGTGTTCTGTTCACTAATATATACAATTTTTGTACATGTTTTTGTTGGAGAACTTTATTACAAAATTTGGAGGAATGGGAATTTCAAAGGAGTCCCTGTATTTCAGCCCACATGTTGTTTCAAGAAGTGAAAATTGGGTACACGGGTTCTGTTTCTTTCTCTCTTTTATTTACGTCTCACCATGTTTAGTGCGCATACAATTATGTACTTTTTGAACTTTCAATAAAGATGTTTAAAAAGAAGTGCCAATTAGGTAGATCTGCATTAAAGCCCAAACTGAATTTCTTCCTCGTTCCTATTGTCTACACTTACTCCTTGTGGTTCGAGATGCCGAGATTGAACATGAGGCCTTTTGCATGCAAAGCAGGTGCTCTAGCCACTGAGCTGCTGCCCTTCTACATACTTGCCCATACCTTCTTGCCCACACCTTTGTCCACAAGAAAAGTGCACACTCCTCCCTTTGCTGCTCGATAACCTTTTTGTTCTTCTTCCCCCTTCAGCTGGACAATCTAGTTCTCATCAACAAGATCAAGGAGCAGCTCATGGCAGAGAAGATCCGGCCCCCACACCTGCCCCCGACTTCCGTGTCTTCCCAGCAGCCTCTGCTGGTGCCCCCCTCACCTGCCGAGGGGAGCCAGTCCATCATGTCTATCCCCAAGCTGCAGCAGGTCCCTGGGTTGCACCCTCAGGCGGTCCCGCAGCCCGACGTGGCCCTGCACGCACGCCCAGCCACCAGCACTGTCACAGGTAAGCCGGGGGCAAACAGGCACCGGGGAAGAGGGGGCAGTCCCAAACTGGGACTATGTCTAGGCAGTGAATTTTCTGCAAGCCCAGAACAAGTGTGTGCTTTTTGAGCAGCTTGTGATGTAATGTGTACACACACACGGCGCGACCACATCTTATTCCCATTTAACTTGCACAATTTCAACCATACATGGTTGAAGGCCAGCTGGTTGAAATCCTACAAGATAAATGCAAGCAAGGCAGAGAGCTTCAAAGGCAGAGGGCCTTCTTGGTGGTGGCGCCCGCCCTGTGGAACGCCCTCCCATCAGTTGTCAAGGAAATAAACTACTATCTGACTTTTAGAAGACATCTGAAGGCAGCCCTGTTTAGGGAAGTTTTTAATGTTTGATGTTTTACCGTGTTTTTTGTATTCTGTTGGGAGCCGCCCAGAGTGGCTGGGGAAACCCAGCCAGATGGGTGGAGTATTATTATTATTATTATTATTATTATTATTATTATTATTATTATTAAGCTGGAATCAGGAAGACCAAAATTTTAATCAGGAATGGGAAATATATAAAATTTACCTTAAAAATCACTGTAAACAATTAAAATAATTAGTAGGATTGGAATGACGTTTGTTAAACGTTGGACTGTGGTTGTAATGGAGATTTAATAGAACTGGATGAACAGAGAAGATACAGGAGGGAAAAAAGTAAACATAAGGACCCACAAAGGGAAGGGGGGAAGTCCATGGAAATTTATGGATTTTTGTTTGCTTGCTTGATGATTGTTTGTAAATTTGAAAATTTTATTTTATTATTTTATTTTATTTTATTTTAAAAAGTACTGTTGTACTGTTTTATTGTTAGCTGCCCTGAGCCCGGCTTCGGCTGGGGAGGGCGGGATATAAATAATTTTTTTTTAATTATTATTATTATTATTATTATTATTATTATTATTATTTATTTAAGCTAGGGGCACTGGTTCTGGGAGTGCTGGATGTTCTCTTTCTCTCCCCCTCCCTGCCACCTGCTGTTGGTGGCTGTTCAATGGTTTGAGTAAGATGCGATCATGCTGTATTCCGAAGCTCAAGCTTGTGCCTTACCGGTTAGAGGAGACGGCTCTCTCCTAAGACCAGAACGTGTGAGCATCCGGTGAATCTGAATGTTGGAAGATTCAGAACAGAGAAAAGAAAGGACTTTTTCCACACAGGGCGTAATTAAACCACGGAACTCCCTCCCACAGGAGGGAGCGATGGCCACTAACCTGGACGGTTTCACAAGAGACAAATCCACGGAGGAGAGGGCCATGGGTGGCTGCCAGTCACAATTGCTACACTCTGCCTCCACATTCGGTGCTGGCAAATGCTTATGAACCACTACTACTCTGAGCTGTTGCCAAAGACCTTCCCCCTCAGCCTTCCTGGCATGTTCTGGGGCTTGTCTTAAGCTGTCCTCTCCCTCCGCCCCTGGCTTCTGTCTTCCAGGTTTGGGGCTGGGGTCCCGCGCCACGGCCGTCAGCACCTCGGAATCCAGCGCTGGGACGGGCACCAGCACCCCCTCCACCCCCACCTCCACCACACAGAGCCGTCTCATTGCCTCTTCGCCCACCCTCATCTCAGGGATCACCAGCCCCCCACTCTTGGACTCCATCAAGACCATTCAGGGTCACAGCCTGCTGGGGGGAGCACCCAAGGCGGAGCGTGGCCGCAAGAAGATCAAGGCGGAGAACCCCACGGGGCCCCCTGTGCTGGTGGTGCCCTACCCCATCTTGGCTTCGGGCGACATCGGCAAAGAGGGGAAGACGTACAGGTACGTGGGAGGGACCTCAGGCCCCTTAGCATGGCGGGGGGTGGACTAGATGGCTCTTGGGGGTCCCTTTCAATTCTGTGATTCTGTGTACAGAAATAGGGTCAATGGTGTCTTCAAAATGGATAAAAAGAGGGGTTTTCAGTTATGAAATCTCAAGGTTTCAACACGATCTGCTAGCAAACAATATAAAATTACTGTCAAAAATGTACAGATTGATGTTGGAATGGCATACAAAGGATGGACAGGTTTAAGACCGGAAAGCTCAGGAACCAAGAAGACCAAAACTTTAATAAGGAATGGGGAAGATGTATAATTTATCTTGGAGACCACTGTAAACAGATGAAAACATTAGCAGGATTGCAATAACACTTGTAATGTAACGGGTATTGTGGAGATAATGAAGTTATTTAAAAAAATGGAGTACAGAAAAAGATGCAGTGGAAAAGTTTTAATAACAGAACCCCTAGAGGGGGAGGGGGGAAGTCAGAGATTCGGAGGAATCTCTTAATTGTGGATATGTGTTAGGTTATTTTTTACAATTTTAATACTTGTAAAATCAAATGAAAATTATGTCAGGAAGAGGGTCACTGTTCTTGGACTGTGCCAGTTTAAACTCGAGATAGGAGGATGGGTGCAGCTCAGCGGCGGAGCAGCTGCTTTGTGTGCACAAGGCCCCGGGTTCAACCTGCAGTGGCATCTCCAGGGAGGGCTGGGAATGCCCCCTGCCTGGAAAAAAGCCTGGAGAGCTGCTTTCAGTCAGAGTAGATAATACTGAGCTCTATGAACCAATCAGTGAGCAGGAGGAGACACTCCCACCAATGGGCTTTGGGTGGGTGGGGCCAGCCACTTTTCAGTCATGTGATGCAGTAAGGATGCTGCATTATTGACAGATGGGCGGCTGACCTCTCAAATTTGACCAATCCTGATGATGGTCTGACCCATGGAGCTGGAAATAGCTTCCCACCCATGGTTGGAGAGGAAATGCCTTAGAGAAGTCCAAAAGCTGTACACAAAAGCGGCAGCTTGTTGGATGTGCTTGCTGCGGAGCTGCTGCCAGTCAGAGTAGGCTACAGTGAACTAATGAGCCACGACTTTCCTGCTCAGACAGACCTTTAGAAACCAAGGAGCAGGTGATGCTGGCCACTAGGCTGCTGTCAGGGCAGCTTACATTTTTATTCCTGGTTCTAAATGTGTTTAGGCGTATTTTAATGGATGTTTTTTAACTGGGTTTTTTTTTAAAAAAAATACATTCTATTTTATAATGATGTTTTGTGATGCTGGAAGCTGCCGTGAATCCCAACTTGGGAGAAAGGCAGGATATCTATATACAGTGGTACCTCGGGTTACAGACGCTTCAGGTTACATACGCTTGAGATTACAGGCTCCGCTAAGCCCGAAATATTACCTCGGGTTAAGAACTTTGCTTCAGGACGAGAACAGAAATTGTGCTCCAGTGGCAGCAGGAGGCCCCATTAGCTAAAGTGGTGCTTCAGGTTAAGAACAGTTTCAGGTTAAGAATGGACCTTCGGAACGAATTAAGTTCTCAACCTAAGGTACCACTGTATAGAATCATGGAATGGCAGAGTTGGAGAGGATGCCAAGCTGCTGCACTGCAGGACATTGAAGATATCAAGTAAAGAAATAAATGATGGTCATGATTATGTTTTGATGCAGAATTGTGTCTTTCAAACGCCTCCCCCTCCCCCTTCTTGTCCTTGACTGTCTCCAGGTGTAAAGTCTGCCCCCTCACTTTCTTCACCAAGTCGGAGATGCAGATCCACTCCAAGTCCCACACAGAGGCCAAGCCCCACAAGTGCCCCCACTGCTCCAAGTCCTTCGCCAACGCCTCCTACCTGGCGCAGCATTTGCGCATCCACCTGGGCGTCAAGCCCTATCACTGCTCCTACTGTGAGAAATCCTTCCGCCAACTTTCCCACCTCCAGCAACACACCAGGTAAGGGACCTGCTTATGCTCGCTGGGATCAGTCGACTGGGTTGCCATTTTAGGTGAGCACGGGAAGCAAAGATGGCCACCTGAAATTCAGAAACTGGAAATCCCCCTTTTCGTTAACAAGAACAAGGTTAAGTAAAAAAGCAAGCCCCTAGTCCTAATTGACCTTCTTTGACCAGCAACGTCAGAATGAATTGTCGCATAATGGTGCACATTTTTCAGGATTTGTTTCCTACTTGATAGATTAAACCAGCAGTTCTTGAACTTGGTTAGGGTGGGATTTTAACATATACGAAACAGTTTTAAATATGTCTGTAGACATGGAATTGTTTTATGTATCTACTACATATTTTGGAAAGTTGTCTCTTTGCTATGTGTTAGGACAGGACAGGACCCTAGGATCGAGGTGCCATTTTGAATCCAGATGGTGGCCCATACCTTTCAAAACCGTCCTGATTTGCAACCACTAATTTCACCATTTCCTAATGTGAAATCGCTGTGAGATATTTTGCGGGAGTTGGTTTTTGAACTGAGTCAGGTAAGTGAAGCAATGGAGGAGAGGCGGAAAACACCTCAGCGTTCTCTCTCGCTGCCTTTCAGAATTCACACCGGAGACAGACCCTATAAGTGCCCTCACGCCGGATGTGAAAAGGCATTCACACAGCTCTCAAACCTCCAGGTCAGTCGGTTGGGAATTCGGGTGGCATGTGCCAGGGAAGTGAATTGGAAGTCCCAGAGTGGGTCAAAGCATTTGAGGGTCAGAGATAATTGGGGTGCATTTATAGGGTGCCCTGTGTGGCAAGACGGGACTGCGGTTTTCCTATGCAGAATATTTATGTATCTTATGCTGCAAGCACCAAAAAAAATGGTCTTGATGGTCTGCTGATCTAGCCTAGTCCTCTGCTTCCAAGAGCAGAAAGCCAGATACTTTTGGATGCTCAAAAGCTTGGCCCAGAAAGAGGGGAGGAGACCTCTTGTCTGTCCTGCGGTTTCTGAGGTTCAAAGGTATATTGCCTCTAAAGACGGAGGTTCCACTTAATTGCTGAAGATAATAGCAAGTGAACATTATTACCTGCTTTGGGACCTTGGGGTGAAAGGCAGCTAATAGCTGTATGTATGTATGTATGTATGTATGTATGTATGTATGTATGTAGCACAGAGTAAAATGAAATTGGCGTCAACATTTTAAAAGTTGCAGTCATGTCACAACCTCCAGAGGAAAATGACAAAATGCCTGGGGTCAGTTCCTGGTGATTTTTTTGTTCGCTGCAGCACAGAACCCATGTGGTGTAGCAGTTAGAGTGCCAGACTTAGGTTCAAATCCCTCCTCCCTCTCAGCCATGAAACTCACTGGGTGTGACCTTGGGAGCCAGCTGGTATCTCTCAGCCTAAGCAACTTCGCAAGGTTGGCATCTTGATCTGAGCTGAGTGAAAGGGTGCAAGTCTCATCTGACTGCCCTGCTGCAGATTTAGCAAGGAGGGCTTGATAAAAGATTTTGCAGAGATCTCAATGAAAGTAGTAGTGTAGAAGGACTTGGGTCTTCAGAGTTGCAAGGGGGTACCTTGGTTGGTGGCGAGGTGGCTTTTTGTTTAAGGGTCTTCCCCACCCCACCCCCAGGACTTCTGAGGGCTGCCATGTCAATCTCCTGTTCCTTCCTGCCCCTTTCCCACCCAGTCTCACCAACGGCAGCACAACAAGGACAAGCCCTACAAGTGTCCGAACTGCTACCGGGCCTACTCGGACTCTGCCTCGCTCCAGATCCACCTCTCGGCACACGCAATCAAGCACGCCAAGGCCTACTGCTGCAGCATGTGTGGGCGGGCCTACACTTCAGTGAGTAGCAGGGGCTGTTGGCTGGGCAGGAAGCAAGGCAGGTGGGGAGTGTAAGAGAGACATGAGTTCAAATCCCCCCACGCACTGGGCATGAAGTCTACTGGGGGTGGCCTTGGGGGGGTCAGTTGGCCGCTCTGGGACTAACCCAGCTCACAGAGTTGTTGTGAGGAGGAAAACGCATCAGAGTAGCCATCAATAGCTTTATGCCCTCTTGAATTGGTCCAATTCTCTTTGAAAGCCATCCAAGTTTCATAGTTGTGAGGACAATACTCAAGTCGGGATATTGTGGGGTGTGGGTGCACAGCTTACTTTAGTTTTCTGCTTGGTGATTGTGGGGTGGAGGTGTTTCTCCCCTAGCTGCCCTGTGGGAAACGGTGGCGGGCCAGGAGATCCCCTCCGTAGATCAGGCCGATCCTCAATCTCCCCCAAAGCATGCTGTGGGAGGAGGTCCGGGTGGAGGTGAAGAGAGGTCCCAAAAATGCTGAAATGAATCTACGTCACTCCAGGCTGGGAGAGGGCAGCCTCTTCCTGCTTCCCCGAAACCTGACCTTTCCTTTCTCCCTCTCCAGGAGACCTATTTGATGAAGCACATGTCAAAACACACAGTGGTTGAACATCTAGTGAGTCAACACTCTCCTCAAAGGACGGAGTCTCCCAGTATCCCTGTCCGAATCTCGCTCATCTGAGTCACGGGGAGCAGCCTCCACCCTTGGCCTGGCCCCGCTCCCATGCAGCCACCCCCTCTTGAATCCCAGAAGCGGGGAGCAAAAGACAAGGACACCTTGGCATCACGGTCAAACAACCCACGGTCCCTGCTCCGCAGCGCCCCTCCTGCCATGGGGTGATCCTCTTCCGCCACCAGTCAGGACAGAGAGAGAGAGAGAGACACTGGATGGAGCCCTGTTGGCAGCCAGGGAGACTGGGGAGGGGAAAGAGATTTTTCGTTCCATGTTGGTGGCAGCCAAAGACAATCCCAGAGCACTTTGAAGACGTCCACACCTCTCCCTTCCCTGTAACAGAGCCTCTGCCCCAGTCACAGCTCCCCCCCCATTCTTTCATTTTGGATCCCCACTTCTCTCCCCTCCAAAATCCCTGTTCCACTTTAATTTCGCATAGGAAAATTGGCACCCAATGGGCCAGGAATTTGCAGTGCAGATAACGGGAAGCCGGCCCCCTTCAGGACTCTTCTCTGGAGCCGCTACAGGACCGCCTCGGCCAAAAATGGGGCAGCGTGAGGTTATCGCTGCAGGGGGGGGTGGGCACCCCAGGAGTGGCCTTTGGCTAGGGTGGGCACAGTGGGAGATGAGGAGTCTCGGATGCTGCAACATCACACGGTCAGGACCCATTGCACCAGTGTTGGTGCAAAGGATTACATCAATGCTCAGAGGCTATGGGGTTTGCCGCTCCTTCGGCTAGGAGGTGGAAAGGAGTGGGGGGGTTGTCCTAGAAATAGATGAGGGGGCACCTTCAGAATATGATTGGGAAACACACTGCAGCAGGGAGGAAGATGGCAAGAGACTGGCAGTGTTATGCCCATTCAGAAGTACACATGGCTTTGTCTGCCCATCACCTTAATCTTGAGGCACCGTGCGAAAGTTTGCCCACCTGCAGCACCATCTTTGTGTATGAGTAGCCACCAGCCCTGCTCTCTCCTTGTATGGAAAAGGAGGGGGGGTGTCTCTTCTGCGGGGAGGAAAGGTGGGCATTGACCTGCTCCTGGGTAATGCTGCCATTCGGCTCACCCACAGTAAGATGTGCCAGTCCATTTCTCCCATCTTTACAGAGGGCTGTCAGCTGGCAGAAGCGAAGCCCCAAGGGTGTTTTGGGGCAGAAGACAGGTGGGGGGTGGGTCTTGATCCTGGCTGCCCTACCCTTCAAGACTGCTCAAGGCACCACCTTGCAACCTCTCCAAGGATGTCTCCAGCACTGGTTGGCAGGGCTGGAAGTATCTATGGTTCTCCCGAGGTGCCCACAGCATTGGTGTGGTGGTGGGGGGGGGGCACAGGTTCCTCCCTAGCCCCAGAAAAGAAACATAAGCAAGTTGCTCATTCCAATTTCCATTTTAGCATGGCCATAGCAGGCACATATTTGCAGAATAGGTGGAATTGTCATCCTTCTCCAGTTGCTGTCGTTTGAGGGGGTTTGATCTCCTTGCACCTAGATCCAGGGGGGTTAGAGAGGTTTTTTAAAAAATCCACACCAGTATTCCAGAGAATTCTGGGGTCCCAAAGGGCTCATTTGCTTGCAAAGCCACGTTCTGTTGCCTTGAGAGGGGTCAGCTTCTTAGTGACCCCAGAGGACTGAGCACCTCCTAGAATACCGCCCCCCCCCAAAAAAAACCCCTCTAAGCAAGTAGTCTCTGGAAGCCCCATTGATTGTGGGGAAGGGTCCATGGGGTTCAGAAAATCTGCAAACCGCAGAAACACAGAAAGTGTGCTGTGATCCTCTGCGACTCTTATCTCCTGCAAGGCTGTTTTCCTCCAATTCCTGTCAAATGGGGAAAACGCCTTTTAAAGCTTTATTGCTACACTAGATTTGCTACCCAAGATTGGAAGCAGAGGACAACATTGCAGTTTCCCTTGATGGGGCGGGGGGGGGGGGAGCCTGTCAAATGGGACTTCAGTTTCACTTGCTATGTTTTGGCCATTTCCAGTTTTCCCAGATGCTACATGTGTCCCCGACTGCTTCAGCTCCAGCTCTCTCTCCACCCCCCACTGCCATGAGTCAACCGGTCATCTCTCTGTGGCCACCCTAGTGGCTGAGGAGAGGCCATGGCCTCCTGGGTGCTGTAAAGAACGGCTCAAAGCGCCAACAGGATGGCACCCTCTCTGGCTCTTAAGGTCTTCTGTGGCTTCTTGGATAGCTGTGAAGAGACTGGCATGATGCCAACTGCTCTCGCCCCAGGAGCCCATCACCAAAAGAGAAAGTAGCTTTCTGAGGTGGTGCTGCACCTCCCTCAAACAAAGTTCTCTTGGCAGTTTCTCTCAAAGTGCAAGGGAAAGGGGCCACAAAACTTCCCCAAACAACAAGACTTAAAAACCACCTCTGTATTATGTACCCTTCAGTTGCGTTAAAAAACAAAAACGAACTTTTTTTTAAGATAAACTTTTTAAGCCTTAAAAATATATAATTTTGTTTTTTATCAGTTGTTTCTTTTACTGTTTGTATTTGATTTGATCTTTTCCTTTTTTAAAAAAAATACAAAACCTTGTTCCCTTTTCAGTCGGTTTTGAATTGTTGTATGATATTCAATATTGTAGCCTCTCTTTTTTTGATCCGCATGTTAATAACTGTGTAAATAGGACTCTTATGCATAATGTTAACAACTTTTTTCTATATATAAAAAAGAAGCCCAGGCCACATCTAGCTAGATCCTTAGTTATTATCATTACCTTATAACTGAAAAAAGGAATTTTTAAAAAAGTTTTTTTAAAGGGTCTCTCCCTCCCACCCCTTCCCTTCAAAGAAAAGTCTTGCATTGTGGAATCCGGGACTGGTGAGAGGAGGCAACGTTTGCCTCGCTGCCAAACGCCATTTGCATTGTTTTGAAATGAAATGGGGGAAAGAAGGAAAAATAAATAAAAAATTGCTTTGTATTTCTCTGTTGTGGAAAAAAGATAATAAAAGCGTCTTTGGAACCTTGGGCTGGATTGGAAAGCGTACCAGTCTTCTGACTAAGGGTTTTTTAAATAAAAAATGAGATGAACAGGGATACTTGGTGAGTATTTGGGACACCAGACATGTAATGTGAAGTACTTTAGTTTTGCTAAAGATTTACAGAAAGCCCACTTAATCCAGCTCCCTGTGGCCAGCTAGATGCGTTCAGGTCCTGCTTGAAGATTTCCCACAGGCAATTTTCCCCATGTGATCCCAGGAACTGCCTCCGAAGGTGGGAAAAGTAGCCATCCTGCCTGCCAGCCACTGCTGAAACAAGCGTCTTTTAAGAACTTAAGTTCCCAGCATCCTCAGGTGACAGAAATTACGCTTGAGCAACTGAGGAAAAGCCTTGTGTGTGCCAGAGGTGGTGGCAGATGGAAGGAAAGTCACTCTGGAGAAGTGAGAGGCATGGGGTGCATTTTGCAAATTTCAGAATACCAAGCCGAAAACTGCTCTAGGAAGAACTCGTTTCAGCCATGCATCTGCCTGGAAACCAGTGTTTCCTGGCTCTGCCATAAAGCTCACAGGTGACACTGAACCACTCGCCATCTCTCAGCCTCTCCTACCTCACGGGGTTTGTGCACATAACCTTGAGCTTTGAGAGGGAAAAGGATGAAAATGAAAAATATGAAGGGAAAAAAGCTTCAGATTGCAGTTTAGGAACCACCTCTCATCCTAATTGCATTAAAAGCCAATGAGACTCCCCAACCCTGAGGGAGCAGGCACTGGAGGGCAGTTAGGCACAAGATCCCCAGTGCTCCTTAAGAGAGACTGCTGCCCCAAGGTGAGGAGGATGCTGTCTTGCCAACACAAGGCGAGCCCCACTGGATCAGGCCAGCACCCTGCTCTCAACAGTGGGCAAACCTGCAAGCAGGATCGTCAACAAGAGCCCTCTCCCCGTCCGTGGCTTCCAGCAACAGCTATTCAGAAGCATGGCTGCCTCCGACTGCAAAATTTTCCAATCCTCTCTTGAAGCCGTCCAAGCCATCACCGCTTCCTGTGGCAGCGAGTCCCACTGTTGAACTCCGTGCTGCATGAAGAAGTCCTTTCTTTCGCCTTGTCAGTTCTCGTCTCTCTCCGTGGTGTTGACGTTATGATTCACCTGGAGAATCCAGCTGAACGTTCTCCGCCCTAGGAAGCTAAAATGTCCCGGGACCTGCCCCCAACCACCCAGCCCCATAGCAATGAAGCCTTTTAAATACATGGCGTCTTTTCTTTTTTTTTAATTCCAAAAGGCGTTTATTAAAAACGGGGGGGGGGGGGGGGGCAACAGTAAAAAGTCCTTTTGCTTGCAGCCCAGAGGCTGTGGAGAGTGGCCAGCACGAAGAAGGGGGGCACCACACACAAACCGTCAAAAGGGGCAGGGGGTGCAGCTCAGCTGCAATCCCACTCCCCGCAGTTCCTGATCACCCGAGGAAAAAGCCTGCCCACTCTCGACAATCCTGAGGCCAGCCCCATCTTCAGGGAGAGAGCCGGCTCCTCCTGCCCTGCCTTGATATTATGGGAGGGGGAGAATGGGGGGGGGGTGAGGTGTTTGTGGCAGGGGCCAAAAGGGCCTTTTATTTAAATTTTTAAGGCAGCTGCAGACCTGGTCCCAAATCAGAATAGAGGCCTCCCCAGTAGTCCTGGATGTCAGCCAGCCAGTTTGCACGACTTGCGCTTGGCTACTTACTCCTCCCCTTTAAAAAAAATTGTTTTAAAAAAACCAAAGCAAAACGGGAGCAAAACACCCCTGCGAGACTGGACGGAGATTCCTTCTGCACGATCCCCCATGGGAATCAGGAGATCTATCAGGGCAACTGCTTCCCCCGCTGTACCTTGGGAAGAGATATAGCAGAAGAGGAAAGGGTGCAGGGAGGGAGGAGGAAACAGGGCACTACCCGGCACCACACGCACGCACACACACGCCTACAAAAAAATTTAAGGCAATGGTCCTGTTTGGCTTTTGAGGTTTCAAGTAGGTGTGTCTGATCCTTGGGGGGGGTGGTCTCTGGGACGCAGGAGAAGCAGCTTCCAGGGCGAGGAAGAGGGTCCTCGCCCCCACCACTAAAAAAACAAGGTTGCACGACTCTCTCCATTGCTGCAGGGGGGAAGCTAATGCTACATATTTATGTACAGCCCCACAACGGCTTTAGCTTACGGACATCCCACCCGAGTCGGGGTCCCTCCGCGCCCCTCCCGTCGTTGAGGGAGGCTGGGGGTGTTGCCTCTATGCTCAAGTTGCATTGTGAAGAGTGGGAGGCAGAAGAAAGCAGAGTCCATTTTGTTCCCAGCCCCTTCCCAGCCTCCGAGAAAGAAAGCATCCGTTTGCCAGCAGGGCCTCCCACCCACCCCAGCCTGAAGGCCTCTAGGAGTCTTTCAGCATACAGATGCGGGCGTAGATTTTGAGGGCTGGGCCCAGTTTGATGTTCATGGCGCTCATGAGGTGGTCCTCCTTCAGGAGCAGTAGGGCCTGGCCGTCGATCTCTTGCGCCCGGAACTCCTCTGCAATCTCCTGGCAACCTGTGGCAGGAGGAAAGGAAAAGCCCCATCACTGCGAGAAAGTGAGAATACAGGGAAGCAGGCAGAGGGCCTTCTCAGCAGCGGTACCCTCCCTGCGGAATGCCCTCTCGTCGGACGTCAAGCAGATTAAGAATGACACAACTTTTAGAGGAGTTCTGAAATACAGCCCTCTGTCAGGAGTTTTCCATGTTTGATGTTTTATTATGTTTTTAATCATCACCAGAAAACAGTCAGAATTTCTCATAAGAGCTGTTCCAACTTTGGGATAAAGGTAAAGGTAAAGGGACCCCTGACCATTAGGTCCAGTCGTGACCGACTCTGGGGTTGCGGCGCTCATCTCGCTTTATTGGCCGAGGGAGCCGGCGTACAGCTTCCGGGTCATGTGGCCAGCATGACTAAGCCGCTTCTGGCGAACCAGAGCAGCGCACGGAAACACCATTTACCTACCATTTATCTACTTGCACTTTGACGTGCTTTCGAACTGCAAGGTTGGCAGGAGCAGGGACCGAGCAACGGGAGCTCACCCCGTCGCGGGGAATCAAACCGCCGACCTTCTGATCGGCAAGCCCTAGGCTCTGTGGTTTAACCCACAGAGCCACCCTCAAAAGCTGGTGAGCTCTCCTTGGTTGGAGATTTCTAAGCCGAAGTTGGGTGGCCATTTGCCAATGATGCTTCAGCTGTGGTTCCCACAATGCAGGGAAGTTAGGGCTAAATGACCCCTGGGATATTTCCGTAACCAAATCAAATCCATCCATAAACTTAACTCCTTAAAGTAGCAACACTGGAAAATATTGGGCTTCCCACCAGACCAGAGAATTGGGAGAGAGGGGGACAGGCTCATTTCTGCCCAACTTGGACCGCTCCAAGGTTCCCTTCCTAAGCAGGCAGGCAGGCAGAAGGCCCCGATCCTTACCGGGCAAGGACCGAATGAACTCGTAGACGTCCTCCACGTTCCACTTGGTGGGCTCGCTGGGCAGGAAGTGGTGCCCAATGCCCACCAGGTCTCGGACGTGCACATCGGGCAGCTCCATGTCACGCTCGCCCTGGCGCCGGCGGGAGGCGGAGGAGCTGGCCGAGAGGGGCGAGAGGGGCTCTTCGTAGCTGGAGTTGTCCGAGCAGCGGCTGGAGTCCTCCTGCACGCGAGCCAGCTGCAGAGACCCAGAGACGGAAATGGGCCCCGAGCCAGGGGGCAGCGATACCGGCGCCTGCAAACACAGAGGAGCACCCCACTTTAGGAGGCTGTGCTATCGCCCCATCCGGCCCAGTGCTGCCTTCTCTGGCCGGCAGCTGCTGTCTGGAGGGCTCAGTCACAACATCTGTATGTTTACTGCGCTAACTCCCTGGGCTCCTCAATTTCTTTGGAGCCACTGCGCCCTTTGGTTCCACAAGCTCATGGAATAGCAGTCTGCACAGCTTATGAGAGGAAGGTAACCACACAATAAAATGCAGAACAGGAACGATTCATTGTGCGTTTATTCAGAACCCAACTGGAATTATTTACTTAATTCAACAAAATTGAGAAACTTTTCGAAATTACGCTACAATATACCAAAATGCGAATACAGTACTAATATTAACGAACATCAGCAATGTTAGATGAAGAAAAAAAGGAGAGGAACTCAGCTTTAGCAATATCGTTTCCCTTTTGTAATCTTTTATTGCAGACTGTGCGAAAAGAGCTTCTTCATTTGTCACAAGACAGCTCAGAAGAAACTGAACTGGGTATTCCTGTTCCCACACATCAGCAAGGAAATCTTTCCCTTGGATCTCTGCATAAATTATGGGCAGATTAACATGCAGCAAATAATACCTTTCCCCTGAAGTTGACTCTTGAGATCTTTCAATGATACAAATTTAGTTAAGAAATTATCATTATAACTGAAGCCGGCACTGCCTGAAAGCAAATGTCCACTCTGCAGCTGATAACTCTTCTTCCAAGCATGTGTATCAACCAATTTGTTATCGTGTTCCAGGGGAGACAGTGTGGTGTAGTGGTTAGGGTGCAGGACTAGGACCTGGGAAAGAACTGGGTTTAAGTCCCCTATTCGTTGGTCATGAAGCTCACTGGCCAGTCACTGCTTCTTAGCCTCACCTCTTAGAAAGCCACTTGCTGTGAGGATAACATGGGGGGGGGGAGTGGCACATGAGACCTGGGTTCAAATCTCCACTTGGTCATGGATAAAGCTTCCTGGATGTGGCCTTGGGCACTTAGCCACTGCCTTCTCACAGCCTAACCTACTTCACAGGGTTTTGAGGAGAGGATTAAATGCTGCAGTTCCTCCATGCAGGACCCCAACTGGGCCCATTTTAGAGGTCAGAAACTGAGGACTCTGGGGAAGAAGAAGAAAGATAAAACCATGCACTATGCTCCCCTTGGGCCTGTGGCAGGTGCACTGGAGGGAGGCACAAAGAGATACCCGATGCTCCCAAGTTTCACCTTCGGCGTGCGAAAAAGTTCCTTGCCCCTGGATAATTCCAGAAGGCTCTTACCTGCTTCTTGTTCTCTTTGCTGAGAGGGGGAAGGGAGCCCTTGCAGGTCCGACGCCGGCCGTGTGGAGGCGTGTTGGGCTTCTGAAGCTTGCTGCGGTCTGGGTGGAAGAGCCCCACACGCTTTGTGCAACCCACGTTGTACCTGCGAGAGAGAGACAGAGAGAAGGTCAAAAGCCTGTGCACGGCCAAAGTTTCAACCTTGTATTATTAATTATGATTGTTTTTATTTCTACCCCTCCTTCTCCCACCCCGCCAACTCGCAAATTAAAACAACACCGGGCAAAATACAAAAAGCTTAAAAACATACAAGTTATTTTATTGGGTTGTTGTTTTTATTTTGATTGTATATTTTGTGGTTTTAGGTTTTTATTTTGTTCTGTGAACCGCTCTGAGACCTCCGGGTATAGGGTGGTATATAAATCCAATCAATAATAATAATAATAATAATTATTATTATTATTATTATTTCTAGAAAGTAATCAGACCCAAACAGCACCACAACACTATAATTAGCAACCATGTTAAAATACAGACGATAAAAGCAGTGCAGCCTAGTGTGTGTGTAATCAGCTATATAATTTTTTGCTACCCAGCAAAAAATTTGTGGAACGTGGGAATACGCCTTATAATGGAGTCAAACCCTGGGTTCATCTAGCTCAACACAGCCTACTCTGGCTGGCAGTGGCTCTCTGGGTTTTCAGGCAGGGGAGATTCCTAGAGCTGTCAGCCTGGAGATGCTATCAGGACCTTCCGCAAGCAAGGCAGCTGCTTTCAAGGAGAAGGGCAGGCAGATGTTTCTGCCAGGGAGGTACCTCTTTGCGCAGGCCATGGAGCAGAACCGCTTTGACCGCTTGAACTTGTAGGCAAAGTCAAGGCGGCCGCAGAGCTCGCATTTCAGCTTCGGGGGTGATCCGTCGTCTTTGGATTCTGGGGAAGGAGAGCAGAGTTTTTTAGGACCCCTCACCTCAAAGCAACAAAAGGCAGCAAAGCCCCCCAAACCCTTGCACCCACATTTAAGAAGCCCTGCTGGATCAGGCACCTCTTAACCACAGAATGGCAGAACCGAATGGGGACCGCAGGGGTCATCTAGCCCAACCCCCAGCAATTGATTGTTGTCTTTCCAGCCAGGTACCTGCGGAACCTGCGGCCACCAGATGTGGCTCCCATCACAGGAACGTCAGGAACTGCAGACCCTTTCTCCCTCCAGCTAACTATTGCCTGCACAGACCAGCAGCGTTTCTCAAGGGTTTTAGACAAGGGACTCTCCCAGTCTGGCTTCCCCCTGGGGCAACTGGTCGGCCACTGTGAGAACAGGCTCATCCAGCAGCCTCTGCTGGTGATCTTATGAGCCCAGAAACATCCACGGGTTCTCCACCTTTGCAGAAGAGGGTTGTGCCAAATATTTGTTCTGCTTTTCTGCACCTTTTGATACGACACCTCTCTGCTGGGAAGCTGCCCCATCAATCCCTAACGCTCCTTGAGGGAGCAAGTGAAAGGCACTCTGCACATGCTCCAGGTCTCCCCCCCCCCTCTCTGCTTACCTAGGCTTTCCGCTGGGCCTACCTTGTAGATAGGGGTCCTCCATTTCGGAGTCGGTGGTGGTGGTTGTGTTGTTGTCCTGGTGCTGGGGTTTCTCGGCCAGGAGGTCCTGGGCATACTTCTGCTTGAGGCTCCCCACCAGCAGCGAAGAGCGCCCCACCTGGCAAAGAACCACAGTCATGTCGAGCAGGAAGGGGACCCCCCGAGCGTCATCTAGTCCAACCCCCTGGAATCTCCACTGCCGGACGGCCATCCAGACCTCTGTTCTACAAACCTCCAGCGAAGGAGAGATGGGCGAGGGAGGTGCTTCGACAAGGGAGTCGGCGAAAGGCAGCTTGGAAGGCAGCCCCCTCCCCCTTCTCTTCTTCCAGGGAGACCCGGGTGGCCTTGGCCCCGCAGGACGAGGGGAGGGCGGACGCTCGACTGACAGCTGCAGCGGGAGAAACGCTTGGCTATATGCACCTTGGAAACAAGAGCGCCAGAAATGGGAGCGCAGGGCTGTGGGTGGGTGGCTCTGGCCTGGCTGGGCATGGATCTCTGAACAGCGCATTCGGAGGCCACATTCCACGCGACACATTTAAACCGCTACAGTGCCACCTTGAATTCCCCCCCCCCAAAAGAATCCTGGGATGTGCCATTTGTTAAGAATTGTTCGGAGACCCTGTATTTCCCTCCCAGAGCTACAGAGTGGTTTAAGAATCAATAGCTCTTCCCAGGGAACTCTGGGAACTGTAGCTGTGAACGGAGGATAAGGGAGTCTCCCCTACAACTTGAAGCACCTGTAACTACGGCTCTTCTAATTATTTGGGGGAAGCCACAGCTGCTTAAAGTGGCATCGCAGCACTTGAAACGTGCTTGGGACCACAGCACTTGAAACGTGCTTGGGACTTGGTAAGATTTTATATTGCGAGGAGGGACCCTGGGCTCCCTTGAATCCTCCCAACCATGTAAACCACACACACCCTGCTCTGTGCTCCGACCAGTTTCTCTGCCCCCCTCCAGTCCCAGCCAAGTTCACTCTCCCCCCACAGCCTTTTTGAAAACAGAAACACCAGGGTGTGGGTGGGTGAAACCCTTTGCCTTCTGCACGTGCCCAAGCACAACCCTCAAGTTTTCTTGCAATGGGATTTCCATGCCCACCCTTCCCAAAGCCCCACAACAAAGGCAGCCCACCAACACCTACCCATGCGCTGCCCTCAGGCTCTCCCACCCCCAACTCACCCCCCCCCCCCAGTTTATTGGCTACCTACCGGGAACGGCTCAGCCCCCTCCTGGATCACAAACCCCTCGATGACGTGGGTCAGGATCTGCGGCTTCACGATGGCTTGGGGCGGCTTGTTCTCACCGTTCTGAGGGGCGCCGGCGACGGTGGAGGCAGAGCTGCCGTTGTTCCCTGATGTCATGCCGGGGCTGCCGGGGGCGTCCGGAGGCGTGCGGCGGAGGCTGTCCCGGCCGACTTCTGCATGGGAGAAGGAGGGAGAGGAGGGAAGCCGAGTGTGACAGGCAAGCTGAGACAAAGGCAGAGGCACCAAGGAGGCTGGACCACCGGCCCTGCCCCTCCGACGCCCTCCCCAACCGCCCGCTCTGCCCATTACCATACAGCTGACTTGCTCCTGCTACAAGCCGCATGGGACGCCTGCCCCCCCTTCCAACCTCTGTGTAGAGCACACACAGAGAGGGTTGTGGAAGGAAGGAGCACACACACACACACACACACACAGAGAGAGAGAGAGAGAGAGAGAGAGAGAGAGAGAAGAGGAGTCTGCCAGGCAGTTTGGAGCAGAAGAAATGGCACAGAGGACCCGGCGTGCCCAAGGCAGGGGGGCGCCAACTCTGACGCTCGCAGACCCCTGGCTTTAAATCCATGCCCTCTCTTTCCAACCGGCACAGAAGCCTGGGAAAGACTTGTGTGTGGCATGCGGGAGGTGAGCGGCCACACTACATACAACCCACTCTCGGCCATGATTCCTATACTTTCCGTCCCAGGCTTCTACAAATACTTCCCAAGGGAGTTTGCCACCTCCAGTCCTGAACGTCAGATTCTGGAGGGGGCTGCACCAGAGAGCTGCTGCGGTCGCAATTTTATGCGCCTGGTGCTTTTCTGTGGGGGGGAAGCCGCACTCAAAGCGGCTCGCAGAGAAAGGAAACGAGGATGCTAAGGGCAAAAGCGATTTCATAAGAACGTGACAAAACAGCAACACAACAGAGACTATAACAATATACCAAAAAAGAGCCCACATACATCCCCTAGCAACCATGATAGGAGGAGAAATATGCTATTGCCCCCTTTTAAATTATTCCTCTGCAATTTGCAAAGTGATTTGTGGAGTGGGGGGTTTGGGGGGGATTCACGCTCTCCTCCAATACCCCCAAAACTGCTAACAACGGCAGGGGGTGGGGCTAAGACAAGGACCCTGCCTGGCATAGGTGCCCACTCTGCTGTCCTCATTCTGTCAACAGGTGCCAGGTGGTACAGCCCTTCCTGGACTCTGGAACCACTTTAGAGTCTAAGCACTAGGGGTGGGGGTGGGGCCTGAGAATTGGACATTACAAGTGCACCCCTTCAAAATGCAATAATTCTGCAACTGTAGAAAGGATTCAGTGGGTGGGGGTCTAGCCCGGACTGACTACAATCGGATACTAGGAGGGAAGGACTGTCTTACAATTAATCTATCAATTGCCTTTTAAACCACCATCTCAAGGCAATTTACACGAAAGATGATTTTTAAAAGTTTTAACACCCGCTTCCCCACCCCCCGCCCCAAGAATACATTTAAAACAAGTTTAGAAAGCCAGCAGGTAGACACTTGTGGTGAAGACCCTTTTACCCAACTGGGATATTATGCTAGTTTTAATTTGTAGCTAAAAGGTTTCCATTTATGTATCACTCTGGTCGCCTAAATGCCCCCATCACTCCTCACCCAAGAAAGAAAGAGTTGCGAAGTTTGAAAGGTGAAAATTTGTGATTTGTTTATTTTTAATTACAAATCCTTGGACCTTTGCTGCACTAATTCCAACAAATTAAGCTTTGCATTGAGAATTTTTTTGGGGAGGGATGTACAAGTCCCTTTGCAATATTGTACCAAATTACAGATCAACACCCCACCCTCCTCCACTAAGGGAACGGCATAAAGAAACTCAGTAACTAAATAACCTTTCAGCAAAGAATTAGGCTGTCTGCAAATCTGGACAGATTTCCAAGAACCCCTTACGACAGACACACGGTCTGTTGAAGAAATGAAAATCAGAGACGTGATGCTATTACCGACAGCATGATCAAGTTGCAAGGGACCTCAGGAGCCATCGAGCCCAACTTCCCACAACACAGGAATCACTGTTAATGAAATGACAATGTTGCCCGGACCAGACTGACGCCTTGCACAAACTGGGTGTACACTGATGCCCCAGAATCTTCTGTAACACAGAGAAATTCTTTGGCAGGTAAGTCCATCTGAGAAGGGCTGCTTGTCAACTGAACTCCCTCCAGATGCTTTGGACCATGGGTAGGCAAACTGAGGCCTGGGGGCCAGATCCGGCCCAATCACCTTCTAAATCCAACCCGCAGACAGTCCGGGAATCAGCGTGTTTTTACATGAGTAGAATGTGTGCTTTTATTTAAAATGCATCTCTGGGTTATTTGTGGGGCATAGGAATTCGTTCATTTTTTATTTATTTTTCAAAATCTAGTCCAGCCCCCCCCCCAGAAGGTCTGAGGGACAGTGGACCGCGCCCCCCCCCCCCGCTGAAAAATCTTGCTGACCCCTGCTTTGGACTATAACTCCCATCAGCCTCAGCCAGCACAGGATGATGGGAGTTGTAGTCCAGAACACAGTATGGGGAGAGAGAGGAGGCTCGGGAAGGCCACATTAAAGTTTTGTAGTGGCTGAATGTGGCAGAAAGCGGCTGAATCCCAGGGACTGTGTGGACAGAGCTAGCAACCCACAAACTTCTCTAGCCAACGCGCCTGCACAACACATCATTGCAGGGGCTCAACTAGAAGAGCCTTGGAGTCCCTTCCGACTCCTATGATTCTATGATCTGCAAACTCCGGCACGATCGAATGCCGCTCTCAAACAACCAACAGGCAGCTAGCAAAGTACATATGCAACCCAGGGCTACTTTACACACTGGAAGCACACGGAGCCAGGACTCCTGTTTTGAGAATCCTGATGTCAACGCATCAAGTTTCTAGGCCTCATGTTGTGCTGAAGAAAAAAAAATGTTTCACTGTGGTTATTCCCCTCCGGTATCACTTTGCTTCCCCACCCCCAATCTTCTCCACATCTCCTTTTTCATGTCCAAATACGCTACCAAAATCCTAACCGCGACCACCCATAAGCCAAGGCTTTTTACGTGAGAAATACAGAAGGTGGAACAATGAACAAAAGCCAGCTCCACCTCTCCAGCACTTTATATATTTTTCCTTCTCAAAAGATCCTAACGGCTGCTGGAAACTGTCCCACGTAACTTGCTGCCCCTCCCAAGAAGGGCAAGAGCAGAACACACGAAACCGAGCCATAAAATGAACAAGGAACGCTCAGTTTTATGCTCTTTCTCGCTCTCTCTTGAAGAAGAATCCGGGCCCCCGTTTTTAATCTGCGTGTCAACTTCGATTTCGGGGGATGACCAGAGTCGCAGCTTTGCCTGGATGACATCATTTGGAGTGCCAAAGCACTCTGCACACCACAGCTGCCGACCCCACCCACCCCCCGCTAGCACCCCCACACAAGAGGGTCCATAATCCTTGGCTGCTGAGGCGCAGCCGAGAGACAAAACCATTTCTTCCCCACCTCCCACTCCAGACCCCTTTCAATGCCACCTCCTCAGAGACTCTGGGATTTGCGCTCTCTCTCTCTCTCTCTCTCGATTTCCTAGACTGCGGTCCGTTCGCCCAGCCAGCTCTGCATTAAATATTAACCACCCTGGAGGATGTGCTTCGCACGCGGCGCCAAGGATTCAAAGCAAGGCATGCTGGGAGTTGCCGCGCCGAGACCCAACAAAGGGGGAACGCAGCCACTTCTGACGGCATACAATCCAGCCGCTGGCGGATGAGCAGGGGTGTCAAATGGTACCACAGTGGCAAAACTCAAACCGGCCTCATTTTAATTTGGGGGTTCTGCCTGAGGTCCAAAATGCTTTGTTAGCTTCTGATAAGAGATTTGGTTGGCAGGAGCCAGTATTCTGACTCTGCACAAGGCATGTTTCCTATGCTGCTGTTTAAATCAGCTATTTATTCAACACCATGAGGACTAGAACCCTGCGCATAGCTGTCAACTTTTCCCTTTTCTTGCGAGGATTCCCATTCAGAATAAGGGAATTTCCCTTTAAAAAAGGGAGATGTTGACAGCTATGACCCTGCATTATGTTGAAAGAAAAGGACCATAACTCATTGACAAGAGCAAAAGGTCCCGTGGTCATCCCCAAGTGGCAGCATCTTCCAGGTAGCACTGGGAGAGAAGCCTGCCTGAAACCCTGGAGACCTATTGCTGCCAGTCTGTGTAGACAACTCTGAGCTGAATGAATGAGAAAGACTGGAAGCTGACTTCGTATTTATTGTAACGGTATGTTCAGTGGGACAGAACATACTTCTGCATATAAAAGGGCTCTCCCTGCTTGCGATTCCACGAAACTGGTATTCAGAGGCAGGGTGCCGCCTCCAAGAATGGAGGCAGAGCGGCCACTGGCCGTGTTAGAAATTAGCCAGGCTCCAGGCGCGTTTTGCGACCATGTGGAGAACTCTGGATGCCAGGCTGGTGACTGGGGAAAGCAAAATGTCACTTAGAGAAGGATCTGAAATATTCTCCTTGAAGCTCAAATTTGTTTTATCCTGGATTGTTTGATGTTTGAAGGCGTTGCAACCCGCTTTGAGATTTGTTCTTTAAAATATAAAGTGGCACAGAAATGAGTAACAACAACGACAACGCAACTCCACTGTAAAAACAAAACGGCGCCTAGACATTCCATTGTGGTGAACACAACATAGGTTTAAGGTACCCTATGGCGACTGGCTTATATATCTGAGTTTCTAACACTGGCCACTGGTAGACAAATCCATGGGCAATAAGTTCCACAGTTTAAACTCTGCCCTGAACTCATTGCCCCACATTTTAGCATTATGAGAGATAGAGAACTTCTCCCTCCACACACAATCTCTCTATGAGAAGGGAGCCTTAAGAAACAAAGGGGTCCTTTCCTATGGCAGGAAACAGCTGAGGGGGAGATGCTCCCATGATTGAGCAGCTATCCCAGATGACCTGGTCAAGTATTCCAGGCAGAGGGCACAACTGCCAAGTCACAGGTCAACTCGCACTGTCAAGCGAGAGGTCAACTGATTGCTTCTCATTTGAGCAGGACAAATATTTGGGGGAATCCAAGGCCACTGCGGTGTATTTCAAGTTGGCAGCTCAGCTTCTGAACATTCCCTTGCAGTGTCATTTGCTGGGGAAGGCAGGAGGGCGAGTAGCTTATGCCCCCCCCCCCCCGGCAGTAAGCAGTGCAAACAAAATTCATATTAATGAACACAGGTCACACCGGCTGCCTTCAGCAGGCAATGGGCCTACTCTGAGTAGTACCGGCAGGGGATGCATCCCTCAGTGCTGCACTAGGAAGTGAAAATTGGGTTGCAGTTGGTTGCAGGCTTCAAAGAACTGGCCTGATGCCCCTTTTAGAAAAGGCTGTGACACCTGTTTTGCCTGCAGAAGATCTTCGAGGTGTCTCCAGCTATATCTGGAAGAGACCCTTGCCTGAATTCATGGAGAGCTGCTGCTAATACATGCAGGCAACACTGATCTATACCAGGATTTCCCAAACTTGAGTCTCCAGCTTTTTTTGGACTACAACTCCCACCATCCCTAGCTACCAGGACCAGTCATCAGAGATGGGAACTGTAATCCAAAAACAGCTGGAGACCCAAGTTTGGGAAACCCTGATCTAGATGACCAAAGATGTGACTCAGTAGAAGGTCTCTTCCCACTTAGAGACAGTCCTTTATTCAGAAAAATGAGGACTGGAACCTTGCTTTATTTTTAAGCGAAGGGCCTCTGCTCAGTGGTTGAGTAGACACGTTGCATAAAGAAGGTCCCAGGGTCATTCCTTGCAACCTCCAGTTCGGGCCGACAAATTTTCCCTGCCTGAAATCCTGGATAGCTGCTACCAGTCAGTATAGCAAATACTGAGGTAGATGGACCACAATGGACTGAGCATCATATACTGCGGTTTCCAAGTTTAAATCAGCCATTTATTCGGAACTGTGCAAATTAGACCCTGGCCATTTTTGAGTAGGGGAAGGAGCAGCTGCTTTTCCCCAAGTTCAATCCCCAAACGGCATCTCCAAGTATGACTGGGAATCTCCTGAAAACCCAAAGAGCCACTGCCAGCACAGGCAGTGTAGACAATGCTGAGATAAATGGGTCATAACGGTCCGACTCTCACATATGGCAACTCCTACGTCCCACAAGTGAACAATGCACAGCATGGAAGAGCGCCACCTGCTGTCTATTCCGGAGCTCCTGCCAATCAATCACAAAGGACATGCGACTGATCCTTACAAGGGTTAGAGGAAGGGGGTGGGGAGAGAGAAGAGCAATAGTCCACTCTCCCCCCCCCCCCATTTCATAATGGGAACAGGCATGGGAACCACCTGACAGTGCATGGACTGCAGTGTGAAACTGGAGCACCTCTCCAGAGAGCGCCTCTTCCCCAGCTGCGCAAGCAGGATCAGGAAAACAGCGCAGAGCAGGCACATGGCGCGCATGAACACACAAGAGGGGCAGGCGGGGAAGACAGCAGCTGCTGGAGGAAGAGGAGAAGCTCAGGAGAGAGCAGGCAGGATCCTAGGCATCAGACAAGGGACTGTGAAACCCAGGGCTCAAAGTTGGGTTTCTCCCAACCCCCTGAGCAACGGCATAAGGTCTTCTTGCCTGGCTCACCCCCACAGGATCTGCAACAAGGGGGCAGCCAGTAGGATGGCCAGACCTCAAGAAAGCTCTCTCTCTGAGCCAGCCAGCTTGCTGGGAGGCCAGCCAATCCTCCCAGAAATCTGCTCCTCCCTCATAGGGGAGGGAAGGTGCTTGGTTGTGGGGGGGGGGGGGGGAGATGCATCAGGCACAGCTTCAGTGCTGAGATGAGCTCTCTCCTTCTGCCACAGAAAAAGGGTGGCACAGAAACCCTGGCTGGAATTCTCCCCGCACGGAAGGGAGCTGCCAGCACCATCCAGGCCACCAGAAGGAGAATTCCAAGTGGCTATTTCTCTTCCTCATTCCACTTATGCGCACCAGGAACACAAACAATTACAGGTATAATGCAGAAAACTGCACGTAATTTTAGATTTCGGCAAGGACTAGAACCTCCGGTTGCTTTCTAGGTGATCCGGCATTCCTTTATTGCAGCCTGTTGGATGATGAGGGCTAGAACCCTCTGGACTCGTTTCATATAATTTAGCATTCTTTTATTACAGCAGAACCATTGTTTTCAAAACAACCTTCGTCACATGCCTGGCCAATCTGGAACCACACTTGGTAATTAAGTAACACTAATATTCCTTACTTGTTATTTTAACCCATGTGCAACTGTACTCATTCTGTGTGCCTCTTTCACAGCTTTTTTTTTCATCTTCCAATTTTCACCTGCTGTTATCAATGTTCTGCTTTATATACACATTATAAAATGAAACTTAAAAATATTTACCCCCCCAAAAAAATTCACTAATATCCTATCACAATGCCTGTAATCCCAAAGATTAAAGCAAAACCCTTTGTACTGAAATGCATTCATTAGCCTGCATCACCCATAAAAAGGGCTATATTCAAATATCCTTTGTACTGGAGAGAAAACAGAGGCAGGGGAATAACGGAGACCAGGGGAGAACCACAGCTCAGTGGTTAAGGAGACACTTGATTTTAATGCAGAGTCCTGGGTTCAATCCCCAGCTTCTCCAGGTAGGGCTGGAACAGACCCCTCCAGGTAAGATCACTGCTTCCAGTCACTGTGTACTGTAGACAGTCGTGAGCTGGGTGGACCAATGGTATGGCCTGCTACAAGGAAGCTCTTTTTGTTCCTATTTAAATCAGAACCATGAGGACTAGAATCTTGGCTTGATTTTAAGGGAAGGTCTGTAGCTCCATGGCGGAGCACCTACTTGCACACTGAAGGTCTCAGGTTCAATTCCTGATGTCTCCATGTAGGACTCTTGCCTGCAAAACCCTGCCAGACAGCGCAGGTAATACTGAACTGGGCGAACCAGTGGCCTGACTCATAATAAAAGGCAGCTTCCCAAGTTTGGATGATGGCAGGGGCAGAATGTTTTAAAACTCTTTGCCTGTTCTCAGCCGAGGTTGGCAACTTAGAGTCCCCTTTCAGCCAGGGGGCATCTGGTTGCCAACCTGCTGCCTAAGAAATGAGTCATGTGCGAGCCACTCCAGGGAAGTGTCTTTGGAGATGGTACCCAGCTGAAGTGCTGTTATCACAAGCTCTTTAGGCAGCTGCTTTGTTTAGAAAGCATAGTTCATTTGCAGTGGGAGTACAGCAGCGTAGCCAACCCCTTCTGAACAGGAGTGCTCCATTCTGGGTCCCTGCCAGCCATTCCTCCCTGCAGAAGCCGAGAATCCCACTCCTGCCTTTCTTTTCCAACATTCTGCAGCTACTGAGCATGCTCGGTCACAACTGGGCTTTTGCAAAGGGGTAAGCAAGTTCCGTTTATTTTTGTACTTTAGGATGATGGAGGGCATGCCATATCCCCACCCCTGATTTCTCTGTGGCCCCACTGTACAGATAGCCCACTTGTATGGCTCAAGGAAGTGAGCCAAGCTGCACCTATTTAAAACATTTAAAAACAAAACAGAGGTGCAAACATCATTAGGCAACCTTGATAGCCAGGTTTCTTGTGCCTAACCTGTGGCCTTCTGCCACGTGTTGGCTGACTCCCATCAGGCTTCCCCAGCACGGCAAAAAATGCCAAGGCTCATCATTATTACCATTAATTTATAAATCACCTTCCAAACCTCCATCTCAAGGCAGTTTATGCATAAAATAACCAAAGAGAGTTAAGAATATAAAAACGAAACTAAAACCCCACAGGCTATAGAGTCAGGTGTGATCGATCTGTGGGCAAGCTGGCTGGAGAATTAACAAAAACAACCTCTGGAGGACTGCACATTATTCACTTGTGGGCTAGACGGACCTGTGATTGGACCAACTTTATTATTAAAGGCCTTCTTATTTTTTCAATATGCATTTAGACCTACAAGTCCCCTAAAGCAACAGAGGCAAGACCAGCAATCCGCTCCAGTTTGAATGAGGTCAACTATTGCAAAAGTTTCCGCAAAACACTGGTGCAAATGGTAACTGGACTTAGGAAACTGAGCCAGGCCACTGGTCCATCTAGCTTAGTATTGCAGGCATTGACTAACAGCAGCTCTCTGGGATTTCGGGCATTAAATCTTTCCCAGTCCTAACTGAAGATATAGCCATTGAGGATTGAACCTGGGACCTTCTGCATGGAGAGCAGGTGCTCTAACCATTGAGCAACTGCACCCTTCCCAACCAGCCTGCTGCCTTGTCAGCAAAAGCGCCTTTTGTTTTCAAAGATTTGCCGCCGCTCTGCCTTACTTCTGCTTTTTAAAAGACAAACAAACAGCTAAATGGCTGTTGATAGAAGTCAATGGGAAGAGCTATTCAGCCAAATTACATAAATCTACCTAATCAAACATTTCTGGAAAATGCAATAATTCATTTCATTATTTTTTTTTAAAGTTGCTTGGTTTCGCAACAACAGCTAACCAATTTTATGGCTGCAGTGAGGGAAAGCATAGCTCGACTGAAATATTTATAAAGCAATATTCTTTTTTGCGATCCAACTGTGCTTCAGAGAACGCAACTGTTGTTTGGTAGCATTTAACAAGTAAACTGACCAAAACCTTTTCTCTTTGCAAACCGCTTTGAGCTTCTTCTTTAAAAACAAACAAATCTATCAATGAACCACCAAAGGCCCACTTGTACTCCAAAGCAGCTAACATTGCATTAAACATTCAGCCGAGCCAGGGAGAGGAACCTGTAGCCCTGCAAATGTTGCCTCCAGGCTCCTGACCAGCATGCTCAATAGTCAGGGATGGTGGGGTTGGGTGTGTGTCCAGCACAAGTAAATGCATGTAGGTTAGCGGAGGTAGAATTGGGAGAGACTCCAGCCTGAAACCATGGAGAGCCATTGCTGCCAATCAGTGCAGACAATATTGAGCTAGATGGACCTGGGCAGTTTTCCACAGGTCTCCTAGCCCTGCAATGGAGAATTAAATTTAGGGGATTAAACTCTCTTGGCATTCATTGTAAGACACAGGAGAGACCCCGAGTGCCCTCCACAAGGCATTCCATGTCTGGAATCCTGGGAGCAAACACCACTAAACTCAACAGGACTTGCTTCCAAGAAAACAGGCAGGAAGTTAATGACTTGTGGATTGGCAGAGGTAGCGCTAGACTCCACAACTCAGGAGAGCTGAGATGCAAGCCCACCTCCTGCATATATATGGTTCCTGGGCAGCTTGCGCCCAGCTTTGGCTCTGCTGCTGCCCTCAGTCTGCAGTCTCACCAAAATCAGGACCCATCCCCAACTGGCTGAAATCAGCTCCAACCCTCAACCGGAAAACAGGAGCTCATGCATGCTTCTTCTAACTTGACAGACCAGCCCTCAGTCCCCTTGGGAATCAGTGGGATTAATGTGCAGTTTAAGTACCCTGTGGCTTAGCCATACAGCCAGATCTGATTCAAGAAGTTCAGTGGGGCTTACCCCTGAGTAATCATGCCGCAAACTGCAAGCCTGGGGGGAGGGCAGGGTAGCGGCGGCTGCAAAGATTCCTTAAACCCATGTTTAGCCCACTTTTATTTTAAAAACAGAGGTGCAACACACTTACAGGTTGAGGGTGAAGCAATATAGATTGAATTCGTTTTCCATCATTTGAGAGCTGAATTTCAGAAGGGAAGAAAAGATTTGGCCAGACGTACCGGTACTTTTCCAACTTGATGGCACCAGGCTTTATTTTCTATCATGCCTTCCTGCCTCTGGATTATTCCAGTGCCTAACCTCAACCCCAGGGGGACTCCTGCTACTGGGGGGGGGGGCGGTAATTCCATGAACAGCCCCTCCCAAAGGGGAAAGTAAGGTAGGAAAGAGCCCCAGGCTCATATAGACCTGAGTTCACCTTTCCAACAACACTGGATGATCCTGGAAGTCATCCAAGGCAGCTAGAGAAGAAGGTCACACACCCCACGGGCTGTCATATAGGCTGCCCCTGGATATGGAGGTTCTACTGAGCTGTAACAGTTAACTGAACGATTCTAGACAGCTTTACTGGGAGGCCCATGAGTAGCATGGGGCAGAGGTCAGAGAGTCAGAGTAGGACCTGGACCAGGGTTCAACTCCTCACTCAGCCATGAAGGTGACTGGATAGCCCTGGGCCAGTCACTGCCGCTCAGCCTAACCTGCCTCATAGGGTTGTTGTGAGGTTAAAATGAAGAGGGAGCACCCTGCAAGCCACCTTGAACTCTTTGGAGGAGAAGGTCAGGTATAAATGCTATCAACTGAACAATGGGGCTGACCCCCAAGCCTTACACTCCAGAAAAACAACTCTTACGATAAATAAAAATAACCCCCATAATATTTAGAAGGGAGTTGAGGGAACTCCCTCTTTCTTTGCCTCTAAACCGTGCACAGCCAAGCAATTCCAAACACCACCCTACTTACCCGTCACTTTGACAACAGCCCCTCTCCACCACCAACCCCGGCACAAAGGTCTATTATCTATTTTTGACAGACACACAAACACCCATCCAAAAAAGGAAACCTCCAATCGCTCCCGCTGAGTGTTTTCCCTTTGGGGACCAGTCCCACTTTCTTGGACTTGGCAACCGTGGATGGGAGAAATATCGTTAATAACAAACAAACAGAGAAGTCTCCACCCCCACCCGCCCGCCGCTAACCTGAGTCTCAAGCGCAACAGCAGCAACTCCAAGTCCCATCGGAGGGCGAAGGAACAAAGGCCCCGCGTCCCCGCCGGAGCCCTTACCGTGGCGAGGGCAGCCGGGCACGGCGGCAGGCCGAGGCAGCCTCCGGGCTCCCGCCACGCAGCATCGGGAGTGGGGGGGGGGGGAAGAGGCCGGAACAAAGCGGGCAGAGTCGCGCTCCGCCTCGGCCGCGCTGAGCACCTGTTCGCCCCGGGAGAGGGAGGCGCGCGCGGCGGTGCCAAAAGGGTCCCCTGCTCCGTGCGCCCTGGGCGCGTGCCAAAACGCGCGCCGCTGCACCCGCCGGGCCTTCCTTCCTGGCTCGCTGGCTCGGGCCGCGCTCTCGCCGCGCCCGGGCTGGCCGGGGAAGGGGAAGCGCAAACAATGCCGCCCGCCGAGGGTGGAGAGGGGGGAGCGGGGGGCAGCAGAGGCAGCAGCTGCCGGCCAGCCTCCGCCTCCTGTTTCCCAGGATTGGCTGCGCCAAGAGCCTCCGCCTCCCCGAGCACGCCTCGGCGGCAGGGAAGGGCTGAGGCCGCAGCCCCCGGAGTGGGGGGCGGGGGAAGGAGGGCTGAGTGACAACCGCGGGAGGAGCAACCAAGTCTCCAGTTCCCAACAACGGACGGCAAGATGCCCCAGAGAGCGGGGACGGGGGGCTCTCCGGATTTTAAAATTTTATTCATTACATATATAGATCATTTTTCCTGCAAGGTGGTGTACCAACTTGCCCTCTTTTGGGGGCGGAAAGATTTCATTTCTCTTCATAATGTATTTGAATACCACTTTGGGTTGTTGTTTTTAAAGCAGCAATCTAGCAGTGTATACATTTTACGGGATCACAGACATTGTGATCTTAGTAAAGGAAAAATGTCGTTTTTGAAATTTCCGTTTTATAATGTGTATAAAATGGAACCCCTATAACAGCAGATGAAAATTAAAAAGATGAACAACAAAACTATAAAGTGGGCACAGAGGAGGAGTACAGCCACACATGGGTTAAAATAACAATGTCTGAGCAAAGAATATTAGATATTTGATTATCAGCTCCCTCCCCCTTTTCTCCTCACAACAACCCTGTAAGGTAGGCAAGGTTGATATACTGGTTGGCGCAAGGTGACTCTGTGAGCCTTGTGGCTGAGTGGGGATCCACTCTCCCTGGTCTTAGAATCCACCACACTAACCACTACACTTGCTCTCTAGATATTGGGGAAGGGGGAGTCCTGGCAGCCATGAAAATTCAGCTCCTCATTCAACTAACAGGATGCCACTGACATCTGGGGAATTCGTGCTGGCTTTTTGTTGTTGTTGTTGTTGTTTATGCAAAAATCACTCTCACTCTCAGTCACTCACTGCTTCCTTTTTCTTTCTTTTTTTACCAGTGCTGAAAAAATAATGGAAAGTGGAAAATCTCTTCCCCCCCCTCTCTCTCTCTAGTTTCCACTTTCCATTATTTTTTCAGCACTGGACACACAAAAAAGGAAGCAGTGAGAGGGACTGAGAGCGAAAGTGATTTTTGAGCAGCTGGGGGGGAGAAAGCAGGTGTGTGCTTGTGTGGCCCACCCACCCCCCACCCCACAAAGGGTCTGCGGAGGAGAGGGGAGCAGCAGGAGCTGGCCATTGTTCCCTGGGGGGGGGGTGGAATATCCAAGCACCCCCTCCTCTCCCTTGGCCCAAATGCAGATGTGGGGCTCCCCTTCCCCAAAGGAGAAAAGGTTTGCTCCATTTAACTTGATTGAAGGGAATGTGCAGCCAGGTCAAAGATCCAGCTGCAAAGCCTTTTGTCTCTGCAGCAGGCAGGCAGCAAGGGCCCCCCCTCCAGCTTCCCAAGAGTGCAAACAAAAAAAGGAGGGGGCGATGGAACCCTCCCCTCCCCATGGAACTGGGACAAAAAGCAGGCGGGATCAAGTACTACTATGCAAAGGTGATGGAGGGAGGCGGGGAGAGAACAAACATTTTCCCTTCTCCAAAACAAGCCCATGCGGAGGGGGACATAAAAGCAGCCCTGCCAGGGTTGGAAGACAATAGCCTTAGAATCTCAGAGTAGGAAGGAATCCCAAGGGTCATCTAGTGCAACCCCCTGCAATGCAGGAATCACAGCTAAGGAATCCCTGGCAGGTGGCTCTTCAGATATTTAAATATGGCTCCACCATGTCACATTTCAAAGTTCTCTTCTCCAGGCTAAACGCACTCAACTTCTCATGAGACTTGGGTCTCCAGGTCCCCTCGGGAAGCCTAAACCAGTTTTCCTGGTAGAACCAGGTGGGGCAAGCTAAGGAAATTTCAGTTTTTACGGCTTATTTTTCATGAATGTGCATGTTCGGGTGGGGTGGGGGAATGGAAAACGTGTGTTTCGGAACACTAAAAAAACAGCCCCTGGATCATCAGCTCAGCTCCCCTTTCCTCAACAACAACCGTCTTCCAAGAATGCACAAAATGCCACCCGCACATTTCCATAGCCAGAGGACTAGAAACTTGATCTTTCAAGAGGGAAGCTGAATTTCAAGATTGTCTGAGAAAAGGGCTCCAGCCATCTCTGTCTAAATCAACCTGTTGCCTTCCTGGTGTTTTGAACCACAGCTCCCAACATCCACAGGGAAGAAGGCATAGATATTTCTGAACTAGGTGTTATCTCCCTAAGGATTCCATACAGTCCAGGATCAACTTCCGTGCACTTCCAGATTTTTTTTTTGGGGGGGGGTTAATCTCAAAGAATACTCTGATTATCTTTTACGTTCATCAAGAGGCAAGTTTCTAGTCCCTGAGATCAGCAACAATAAAACACTGAAAGGGGAAAATTTCAGTAGCTGGGGGCAAGTAGGGTTTCCAACACTTTCTGGCACGGGGAGAAGATAGGAAGGTTTGGGGTGCTCTCCAGCACTGTGCCCCTTTCCCAATCAACCAAATCATAAGAACGACATTAAGCCAAACCACGTACAGAATACATATCAATTAGTTCAGCTTGTAGAATTCACCTTTCCTTAAAAAAACATCAAACCAAGATGGGCTTTATCTCATCCAGGATACCACTTTCTACAGCAGCCAACAAATAGCGTGCTTCTCCACTGCTTGATTCTCTGCAACTGGTACTCAGAGATAGACTGCTCCTGGACACAGAGGCTCCCTTGGAGCCATCTTTGCAAACTGCCCATGATTTGGAGCAGCACTCATAACCCCACAACAACAGATAGGAACGTACTACGCCACTTCGCCCCTGAGTGCCTATTCAGAAGCACTCCCTGGGATTCAGAAGCATTGCTGCAGGCAGAGGCAAGTAGAGTTTGACAACCTTCTCCTTCCTCCCGATGGAGATTGCAATAAGAAAAACACACCTCTCCAGTTCCTTTTAAAGTAACCCTACAGCAGAGGTAGGGCTGCAAAGATTCTCACACACACACATAAAAAGGCAACACATTTTCCTCCCCCCCCCCAAAAGACCCCTTACCGTGAGGCGGAGTGGTCCCAGTGCTCTCAGAGGCCTGCTGCTCAGGAGGGGCCGCCAGGGGTGGTGTCGTCAAAGCGCCCTGGGGTGGGAGTAGGGGCTGGGCGACTCGTGACTCTGCCGGGGGCTTCTCTGCAGGAAACGGGTCTTTCCTGGAATTCTCCTGGTTGCTGAGTGGCGGCTGCAGAGGAAGGACGAGAGAAGCGAGGGAGGAAAACATCAAGAGCAGGGGGAAATAAGAGGCCCCTGCTTGCCCTGTTGCAGAGGTCTATCTGCTGGAGTTGACGGGAACTGAACCCGGGACCTGCCACGGGCAGAGCACAACCTCAACCCTCTGAAACTGCAGGCTTAGATGCGCTGTTGTTTTGCAGGCATTTTGCCCGTCAGAGTGTTTAGTACTTTGCAGAGAAGTGTCACTCCCTAACCATAATGGGAGACAAGCAGACAGGAGATCTGAAGTGGGGAGGAACTCAGGGGGCACCCCCCACCCCAGCTTGCCAGGGGCCTGGCTACTGGGACAGTGTTCACACCAGGCTGCCAAAGGCAGAACATCAAGTATGGAGGGGAGCCCCTGTGGAAGCAGCAACCCCCTCAGAGGTAACGGGTCAAGCAGCTCTCCCCTAATGGCTGGTTTCCTTGAGCAAGTGGGTGGCCTCACCCAGAGCAGGATCAAAGACCCATATGTCATCAAAGCAAGGACATCAGAACAGAGGTGCACTTCGATTGTACTAAAAACTGGGCTTTTAGTGCCACATCTCAAGCCCTCTGGAATCCATGCCCAGCTGAATTTAGACAGGCGTCTCAGCATCATAGCCTTCCCCGAGGCATGACCCAGTCATTAATGAAATAAGAATTGTAACTCTGTTTTAATTGTTTTTACAACTTACTTTCCTCCCCTTTTTTTGGTACTGTATTGTATTCCTATGCTACATACTGCTTTCATGGCCTCATTAAGTGGTTTCCTAATATGTAAAAATAAATAAATAAAACCAAAAACAGCCCTACTGGATCATGGCCAAAAAGGGCCTATCTAAGTCCTGCATCCTGTTTTCACAGTAGTCAAACAGATGCCTAAAGGGGGAAGCCCACAGGCTTCCAGTTGTTGTTCCCCATCATCTGGTATTCAGAGGTAGGCTGCCCGCAGATGTGGAGACTCCACTATCACAACAAACATCCATGAGAAGAGCTCTGTTAGATCAGGGGAAGAACAGTCTGAGGCTTTCTGGGGTCAAGGAGGAAACCCAAAGCTAAAAAAGGAGTCAGGGTTTGCCCAACACACCAAAGACATTCCCCTTGCTCTGGGATGTTTTTGTGCGATTCGCAATGCGCTGAGGCGAGGGTGGGGCACTTCCAGCCCAGAGGCTTGCACAGGCCTGACAAGAGTTCTGAATTTGGTCCATGGGGCTGTTGCCCAAACCACGGCCACCCGTCCCGCATGCAAAGCAGCTTGCCATCGCTCTGAAGCCAAGCCTGTTTGCAAGCAGCTTATATCAAAACCACTCGCAAGTGGGTTCCCAAAAGACAAGCCCCTTTTGAGTCATCACCTAGCCTCATAAGGGTGACAGGTAGGTGATGGACAGGTGCCTGCCTTGGGAGGAAAGACCGGGGGGAGGGGGGAAAGGATCCAGTTCCACCTCTCTGTCCCAGTCCTCACCCCAAAACAAATGCCCCCCAGAGGCCCAACTCACCGTCCCAACAGCTGGCTGCAGTTGAAGGATGACGGCCGAGGCGTGCTGGAACTTGCGCTGGCCGGCGTGGTTGGGGCAGCCAGCGGGTCTGGCTGGGGAGCCACCTTCCAGCCTCTGGGCCCCCAGTGCTGGGGGCCCAGGGGGATGCGGAGTGTGCTGCTGCGAGGGCTGGCTGGCAGCAGGCTTGTGCTGGCTGGGGGCCTGGCAGGCTGGCAGGCTGGTAGCGGGGGCCTGGTTCTGCGAGGGCCCTTGGGTTTGCAGGCTGGGGGGTGCCCCAAGGCTGGGGGTCGGTGGAGGGGGGACCTGCAGCTGCGGAGGCCTGGGCTGGAGGGGTTGATGTGGGTGCTGCTGCTGGATCACAAACTGGTGCTGGATTGGCTTCTGCTGTTGCAACAGCTGGTGGGTCTGTAGCTGGGAATACGCTGGAGGGGAGAAATGAGCCAGTTAACTAATGCCACTCCAGATGCCCTTTAAATCATCATCATCATCATCATCATCATCAAAATAAGCCAAAGATAAATAACACAAAGAAATACTGTATCAGCAGGTTGAAAGCAGCATAAGGTTGGACACTGTAACGGAACTTGTCATTCCAATAAAATGCCAGTTTCCCCATAAACCTGGTCCATATGTTGTTTTTTTTTAATAGGTTAGTCAGAGTTACTGTGGACCCAGTTTTCTCAAGCCATCAGTTTTATTTTTACTGGAGGAAATCAAACAAATTGGTATAAAAAAATTAGTGTCAATCTGTTTGATTTGCTTCTGTGAGATAAAAATGAATTAATAAAAATAACAATTAAAAAGTGTGATATATCCACTTAATATTAATTAGTAAAGTACTTAAGACTGTTTGGAAACCTTGATTTCTCATTGTCCTATGATTAGGGGAGTCCTGTGTTTCTGGCATTTGTGGTCTACAAGATAAAATCCCACCAAACATCATAGAAGTTTTCAAGGTCCCTCCTGTCTCTGGCAGCATGTGAGTTTAGCAAATGCTAAACTCCACAAATTTTTATGCTAAAGGGAAAGCCGCAAACCCTGTAAGGTTTTCCATGTGAAGGCAACTGAGGTTCATGCCAGTGTCCATGCGTAGAGCTCCTGAGAGCTGAAAACGTCTGCAGATTTACATCTTCATAGACCCCTCTCTAGTTAGCATCCAGATGAGCAAGGAGCATGATCAGAGTTCAAGGACGCAGCTCAACCAGGAGAAAACTCCAGGAGGAAGCAAAGCAAAATCGGTGAGCTATAAAGCGAGTCAGGAGCTGCCATAAACAACAGCGTTGCCGAGAGCTGCTAGGAGACCCCTACGGAAGTGACAATTCCCAGAGTGGTTTAACAATCAACCCCTTTTAGAGTCAGAGTTGGAAGGGATCACAAGGGTCACCTGGTCCAAGCCCCTGCAATGCAGGAATCCTTAGTGCAACATGGGGCTCAAACGTGTGACCCTGACATAATGAGTCTCATGCTCTACCAACTGAGCCATCTCACACGGAATTCTGAAAAATATAGTAATATAATCACCAGCCAGTTACTAATAAGCACAAGAAGTAGTCACCAAGTTCCTTGGAACAGCCTTTACCAATCCACATCCCATCCAGGCATTCTGGGCAACGACTCCCATCCGTTGCCACCCAAAACATCTGGAAGGTATCTGGGCTGGCAAAGGCTGCCTTAAAGAGTCGGCTTAAGAAATATTATAGTATGATGAATTCGCGAGCAGGATTCGAACTATGAGCCACAGTAGGAATTAAGAGATTATTTTATGGTGGTTATGACATAACTATGAGAGAATGTAGGATGCAGAAAGGGGGGTGGGATTAAAAACAATGGAAAACATGAGGGGGATTCGGGGGGGAAACAAAGAAAAAATTACCATGTTTTGGTATTTATGAAATTGTCGATTTTTAATTTTTTTTTTAAGAGTCAACTCTAGATGATTTCTCACTCACCCCTCATTTGAGTGTGGTTCTCAAAAAGAAACCCCCAGCCCCAGAAGCAGGGCAAGGGGGCAGACGACAACCCCCTTCTGCTACTCCACATCCCCAACTTTGCTCTGCCCCCCACCCTGTGGCCCAGTCCAGCGGAGACAGGGCCAGTGTCTCACCTGGGGCAATGAGCGGGTGAGTCGTGGAGGAGTTGACCGTCCGGTTTGTGGAGCCGCCCCGCCCATCCAGATTCCCAGCTCCCCCGCTGCTGCCACCTCCACCACCCCCCTCTCCTTTCCGAAGATGCTCCGGGGCGTGTTCGGAGACACCCGCCTTGCTGCCGGGAGCCTGCCCAGCCGTCTTGCCCTGAGAAGCTGGAGAGGAGGTGGAGTGGCTGCTGCTGCTCGGGGTGGGCTTCATGGCCAATGTGGGGAGCTGCTGGCTCAGGGAGGGAGGCAGCCCCTGAGCGCCTGCCTGCTGGGTGCGGAGAGATGAGTTTTGTACCTGCAACAAGATGGGAGACGAAAAGAGCTCAGCTGCAGAAGCCTGGTCCACCCACAGAGCCTACAGTACTGTCTACACCAACCAGTAGCAGCGCCCCAAGGTTTTACACCTGGAGGGCGTCTCTCCCAGAAGCTGGGGGTTGAACCTGAGACCTTGTGCACCTTATAACAGGGAGCTGTGGCTTCCCTGCCCTTCTTTCTCCCTGCTAAAACCGCAGAGACACACCCAGACCCTCACCCTCCTGGTTCTTACCTGAGCTGTGGTGGTGGATGGCTGGGTGGTGGTGGCCCCCTCGGGCTGCACCGCAGCAACCGTGGCCGTGGGCGTGAAGATGAGCTGCGGGGAGAGAGGGAGAGCACGGCCTAGGCTCCTAGCTACTTGCACAAGGTTACTCTGCTGAGCCTGGAAATCACAGGAAACGGGTCCCCTTATACATCACCCGTTGCCGTCCCAGCAGAGAGATCACAGCGTTGGGGGGGGGGGCTGGGGAGTGAAGCAGCCCCAGGAAACCACAACCATGCGGGACGGAGGGGAGGGATGCACCAAGGAGCATGCTCAAGGACTCAATGCGTTGGGGGCTTTGATGCTGGATTACTGCAATGCACTCTATGTGGGGCTGCCCTTGGGCTTGGGTTCAGAAGCTCCAGCTGGTGCAGATTGCTAATGGGGGCATCTAGCCAGCAACACATGGCACCACTGTTGAAGCATCCGCACTGGCTGCCTGTCCACTTCTGAGCCAGGTTCAAGGTCCTTGTCTTAATTTACAAAGCCCTTAGGTCCAGGGTACCTTAGGGATCACCCGAAACCTTCTGTCCCAGCTAGATCACCGAGATCATCTGCTGGAGCATTGTTGGCTATTTCCTGATTTCGCAAAGCTCGTTTGACAACCATGAGAAACCAAGCCTTTAGTGTCGCCAGCCCAGTCCTATGGAACTGCCTGCCACCGGAGATTCAGCAAGCGCCTTCTGCTTCAACTTGTAAACGCCTGCTGAATACTTTTCTATTCCATCAAGTCTATGCAGGCAGTTAAGAATACAGCTTTCCATAACAGCCGATTTCCGATTTTAACTTTTTAATATGGCTCTTACTGTATGGTTTTTAGGTACTATTCCATAAATATTTTTTGTGCATAGCGGTATATACTTTCATATTATGTATAAATAAAGTGGTTGCCTCTGAACTTTGGAACACTCTTTCCAAAGTTACACCAAACGGATCAACAGAAATGAAGAATAGGGATTAAAAACGCATATGCTTATTTCTTATATTTTTCCAGGAAGGTGATGCAATGGAGCTTAAAATCAGAAACAGATTTTTCACAGACCACCTTAGTTGTGCATTTGGGATGTGCAGTGTTTCTTAAGTTAACAAACCAAGATGCCACCTCACCCAGGAAAGGAAGCAAAAACAGCAAAAGGCTATTAGCTGCTTCAGTAAGACACAGGAGGGGGGAATTTCTCCTGGAGCAGAGTGTAAGGGGAGGAGGAAAGCATATACTGCAACACTTCACAAGGCAACACATTTGCAAGGGTAACTAGAGAGGTCATAATTGTGACCATTACCAAAGTGTGACCATATTTTTTTAAAAAAAATATGCCAGAATTGGAGTGTACTGACTAGGTTAAAAAAAAACCTAGTGTGTGCATGTTCCACATCCAAAAATAGAGGCCCGCTGTCCAAATTCAAACCACAGTTTATTCCATTTTAAGAGCATTTTCCCCAACTGCATTATATCTGAGCCACTTCAGGAAATATGGTGGAATACAAAGCAAGCTTAGCACTCATTTCTGTGTTATTTGCAAATTGTCCCGTCCCGTCCGTGTCCCCCCCCCCCCCCCCCGAAGCAAATTACACTGAAATAAGAGCTAAACTTGCCCTTATGTGAAAGCTCATATGTATCACAGAAATTAACTGTTAGGGGAAAGTTGGGAAAATGAAATAAACTGCCTTGTGAAGGAAGCCACTGTGCATGGGAACTTCTGAATGGGCCTCACTGCAAAACCATGCTCTAGAGAGACTCGGAGCCAATTACGACGCCCTCCACCACCTTCTCCATACCACCACCACATCAAAACTGCAGGAAAACCTGAATCACTGCATTGCGCACAATGTGGGCCTTCTTTTGTGCTAGATCTGGAAGCAGCATTTAGTGCAGAATGCTGCAGCATGGTTGCTGACAGGAGTGAGGCCTTCTCAGAATATAACAACCACACTCAGAAATCTACACTGGTTGCCGATTTGCTACCAGGCAAAGTTCAAGGTGTTACTACAGTGGTACCTCTGGTTATGAACTTAATCCATTCCAGAGGTCCGTTCTTAACCTGAAACTGTTCTTAATCTGAGGTACCACTTTAGCTAACGGGGCCTCCCGCTGCCACCACCCCGCCAGCGCACGATTTCTGTTTTCATCCTGAGGTAAAGTTCTTAACCCAAGGTACTACTTCCAGGTTAGCAGAGTCTGTAACCCGAAGTTTTTGTAACCTGAGGTGTTTGTAACCCGAGGTACCACTGTATTAGTAAATAAAGCCCTTAACCTGGGACCAGTTTACCTGTGAGGTTGCCTTACTCCTGCGGTGCTGGCACTGTTACATGTACCTCGTAATACCCACATTTGTTAAGGAAGCCATATTTTAGAGAGGCAGACCCTACCCTCTGGAACTCCCTATCTATGTCAGGCAGGCACCTTCATTGTACTCTATCCAGCGTCTACTAATAACAATTTTGTTTCAGCAATCCTCCCCAGGAATGTGGATGTGAGGTTTAATCTGTTTTTAGTTTATTGTTGCTTTTCTCTTTTGAACATTTGAAAGGACTGTTTTCTACTGATCATTTTCTTTTTTCTTTTTTTAATTCTCATTGTAAATAGCTTTTGAGGGTATTTCTTTTTTCAACAGACAGGTGGTGTGTAATTCTATTAAATAAAAAAATAAAACGCCCAGGCTGGTGTAGAATGAGCAGAAGAACAGCCAGGGTAGCACCCAAAAGGGCAAGGTTGTTTCAGCACCTCCAGGATGCTGTTCCCTTCCCAGAGTCTCCCCAGATGTACCAGGAAGGCACACACCATCTCCCAATAGGCTGTCAGCTCCCCTGGAGGTACCCAGCTGGCACAAACAGGGGATTCAAGATGCTCTGCCAACTTACCATCTGAGCCCGCAGGTACATCTGGGCCTGGCTGGCGGTCAGGGTGGGGCTGCTGGCGTTGCCCAGGAGTACGGCTTGCTGAGCTATGCCAGAGGCGGCCGCCGAGTTCACGCCCTGGGCCCGGTTGATCAGCTGGGCGGCAGCTGGGGACGTCGCCAGGTTTATCTGGGATTGGGTGGGGAGGAGAGGGAAGACAGAAAGTGGTGCAGTGAATCTGGACGACGGAATGGAGGAGGAGAAGATGGGGGCAGGCCCATCTGCACCAGCAAAAGTGGAGAGCATCAGGCCCCAAGATGCTCCGGCTCTGTGGAGCAACAGAAACCACACAGCAGCCCTGCAGAGAGAGGGACAGACTCAAGGCTTACCGTGGACTGCTGAGGCGGGGTCTGTGTGGGCCCATTGTTGCTGGACGAGGTATTCTGCCTGTTTGCTGCCAGACTTGCCTAGAAGGGCAAGCAGAGAAGGAATTAAGCAGAAATCAGACATACTGAATCCATATTGCCGTGATTCCTGCAATGTGGGGGGAGGGGTTGGACTAGATGACTCTATGATAAGAACATTTACCCATTTACTTCACCGGTCGGCAGAGGCTCTCCAGGCTTTCTGGTGTGGGGGGTTCCCAGCCCTATACCAAGGCTTGAACCTGGGACCTTCCCAGGGTCAGAATGTAAGAAGAGAGCCTGCTGGATCAGACCAAAGGGGGCACATCTAGTCCAGGATCCTGAACCAACAGATGCCCCAATGTGAAATCTGCAAGAGCCCTCTCCCCTCCTGTTTGTGTCAGTTTTGGAGACATTATAAAAGGAAATCTTAATGAACATAAATGACATGTTGTACCTTATTTTGCCGATGCGCCTTGAGACAAAGGAACTGACAAATGAAATCACTATTCTTATCATTAATAATATTAATAAGAACGGCAATGTGGACGTGTGAACGACCCAGTATAAATGATCCACTGCTCATGTTGTACTATTCTTGCATTTAAAAAATTTTTTTGTTTCCATTTCATATATGCTGCTCAATCGTAAGAACCACAAAGCGGTTCACAGAAAGTATGAAACAATCAAATTATAAACAAAACCAACCTCGAAAACAGATATGTAACAAATTCAAAGAATGGTTAAAATCAAAGATAAACTAAAAAATAGATTAAAGCACATGTCAGCTTCTATATACCTGAACAGGCTTGGCGAAACAAAAATGGTTTTTGGCAGGTGCCTAAAAGAGGATGGCAAAGGCACCTACCTGGGGTCAATAGGCAGGGAGTTCCAAAGTGTGGGCACCACCACACTAAGAGATAGATTTCTTACAAATGCAGAACCCTATGGGGCACCTGTATCAGTGCCAGTTGATAAGATGACGATTTTTTAAAATCTCGTGAAGATAAAAAAAACCAAACAAAGGCGACTTCCTGATGTCCATTACATGCATCAAATACATGCTGAAAGAAAAACAGCTCGCCAGTCTGGAGGGGCCCTTTGCTATTATGTAATCAATCATAGAATTGTAGAGCTGGAATTGGACCCCAAGGGTTGTCTAGCCTAACGCCTGGTTAATTTAATTATTAAGCATTTAACAGTTGAAATACTTTATTGTCACTTGTACAACTTGTATACAGTGAGATTACACGTGCACCCCCCACTCAGCTCTCTTAGTCTTAATTCCCCTCATTTACTGACGCACACCCACCAAACCCAAAAGTCAGTTGCTCTGTTGTTATCTTTATCCTGTTGGTGTGACTAATCATGCTTCTATATCTTCTGCCCGAGGGCTGGCCAGGGTGTGAATCATCCCTGAGAATTTTCCTCACTCTCCTGAGCCAACGTTCTTCCGCAATGTCATCCAGTGGATTCACAGGACAGCCCATAATATGTTGTGCTGTATTCACCACCCTCTGTAGGCACTGCCTATCAGTTGATATCAAACCAGCGTACCACACCGTGATGCATTATGAAAGGTCACTTTCTATTATGGACTGGTAGAAGGAGATCATCAAATGTTGATTGACATCGTTCTTTCGCAATACTCTGAGATGGAGTCTCTGTTGGGCTTCCTTAACCACCTGGGTTGTATTGATTTTCCAAGTAAGGTCTTCACTGAGATAAGCTCCTAGGAATTTAAAGGAAGAGACTCTCTCCACAGCCCTCCCCGATGTACAGCGGGGCTAGTTCTCCTCTCTTTCACTGAAAGTCCAACACCATCTCCTTTGTCTTGCTGATATTTAGGTGCAAGTTGTTCCCTAGGCACCATGTAGATATTTTTTTGGACCTCTCCTCTATACACTGATTCATCTCCACCTGTTATTAAACCCATTATGGTGGTGTCATCCGCAAACTTAATAATTGCAGTGGACGGGTCAGATGATGCACAATCGTATGTATACAATGAATACAGCTAGGGACTGAGCAGACATTCCTGTGGTGTTCCAGTGCTGATTTTTAAGGAGTTAGATGTCACATGTCCAATCCTCAGTTTGTGTCCAATCTATCAGAAAGTCTTTAATCCAGTCACAGATGGTAGGAGAAAGGTTCATGTCAGTCAGCTTTTTTAATGAGGATGTCCGGAAGGATTGCATTAAAAGCCGAGCTATAATCAATAAACAGCATCCTGGCTAAAGCAATAGAACAAAACCACCACCTTCCTTGCCCAGAGGATTCCACTTGGAGCAGGACTCCCTCCAGCCCTCTCCCACCAGCCCCAAAGGCCTACCTGCTGGACGGCAGCCAAGCTCTGGAGCTGGGTGCTGCTGAGGTGCTGCTGCTGCAGGGCTGCCGTCTGGAGCATGAGGTGCTGCTGCTGGGCAGCATACATCTGCTGCAGGTATTGTGCGGCTGTGTTGGGCTGGCGGTGCAAGGCCTGCTGGATCACCTGCCGGGAGAAGGACAGCAGGCCGTGAACAAGCTGAGAGGCAAAGACCCAAACAAGAGGCAGCTGGGGGGGGGGAGGGCGGAGAGGAATTCTTTATCTGGGCTGCAGCTGGGAAGGGAAAGGGTTAACTACTGCCCCTCTGGGTGTGTGTGAAGGGGAAACAGGTCACATTCACACCTTAAGATTAAAGAACTATGAAGACACTTCAAAATGGCTTCTTCCCCCAGAGGATTCTGGGAGCTGGAGTTTGTTATGGGTGCTGAGCATTGTTAGGAGACCCACTTGAAGATGCATTTCCCAAAGTTCCCTAGGAAGAAGGATTTTTGGCTGATTTTGACCTTATATTTATTTATAATCTTATTTTTCACACACGCACCCCCAAAAAAGCTTTGCAAATTTTAAACATAGACCTAAATTTACTTTATCCATTCACTTCCAGTCCTCCCCTTCCATGGTTTTCATATCACCCTTGAATGCTGTATATTTCCCATACGCTATTCCATACATCCATTTTAACCTATGTATCTTAATAATGAATGCTGCCACTCGTATTTCGAGTCCTGCTCTTGTTTTCATCTCGCTTAGTAACTCTTTGAATATTCAGTAAAAGGTCTCCCGTCCTCGATGAATTTCCCCCCATTTTGGTCTCTATAATCTTTTTGCTGTTAATCTCGCTGGTTCTGCATTCTGATCTACAGCCTTTTAAATGTGTTTGGGAGGGGGTTCCTGCAGCTGGCAAAAGGCGGGTTCTAAATATCATAATAACCATGGCATATTGAGTCACACCATTGGTCTATCTGAGCATTGTGGCCACTCTGACAGACAGCTGCTCTCTCCAGGGTCCCAGGCAGAGAGACAGGCAGAAATCTTTCCCAGCCCAGCAACCCAAGATCCTTTTAGAACCGAAAATGACTCCAGGGTGGGGAAAGTGTGCAACTCCACTGAGCTAAGGGACCCTCCCCAAAAGGCTGTGTGCACACCATGTGGGATGGGGAGTTAAGTGCAAAGGCAGCTGTGGGCAAACCGGTTTCCCACCCCCACAGAAAAAATAAGGGGGGTGAATAGAGTCTGGGAAATTCAAGCCCCAGGAAAGCATTACCACACCAGGCGTGAAAGCAGCATGTAATCTACATTCAAAGCAATTTGCCACATGGTGGAAGGAGAGGAGAGATGCATCCCATCTTTCTGTGGCCCTTCTCACTGTCACACATTGGGTTGGGGGGCACAAATCCCACACCCTGGCCCTGCAAGCTAAAAGCTGGAGGCACTTTTATGCTCAGAAAGGATTTATGTGGAGGATGCTTAAGAATTATTATGCGTGCACGTACGCACACACACACACACACACACACACACATTAATTCAGTATAAAATTACAAAACAAAAAGTATGAAAACAAATTTGCCCCAGAAAGAAAACTTAGACCTCATATTGCTGCCCAAGAATATGTGGACTCAGACTACTGCAGAGAAAAGAACTGTCAAGTTATGTGCTTCTAAGAGTGAGGAAAACCTCAGAAATCTCTGCACTGTTTTGTGGAATTCCATTTCTTACGTGCCAAATACAACCAAATAGTGAAATTTGGCTTTCCTGGTGTGTTTTTCTGCTTTTATCTATCTCCATTATCTGCTCTACCTTTATTTGGAAAACACAACCTCTGTATTGCTCCTGTATTACGTTTTGTAACATTTGGGGTTTTTTGTTTGTATTTTTTGCAATGTTGATGTTACATTAATGAAAAACTACACACACACTCTAAAAAAACCACCAAGATCACTGATCCAGGAGGGCATTAGAACATTTAAGGCGAGCTCCAGCATTGAGCCCACAAATCTGATGGGTTCCAAAACTCTCTAGGGGGTTGGGGGGGGGGAGCCGGAAGAAATAGGAGACACCCTGTTTGCACATGCAGGAAGTTTGCTCCACAAGCAAGACAGCACAGTAGGATCTCACCGAGAAGTGCAAATCATCAAAACATTAAAACTACAGAACAACAAAACCCTAAGCAAGTTTGAAATTCACATTTAAAAGGGTAATCAACGACGATTTGAGTACAACAGAAAACAGCAACCTTCTCACTGACACACATCGCAGAATATAAAAACAAGGATATTCACACTGGAGGGAGACCTATTTACTGAGCTGATAAATAAATTGAGACACTTGAAACTACAAAATTTGCAAAGAGACTGGAATCCTCACACTTCCTCTATAAAATAGAAAGTGTGGGATATTCCCTCCTGTTAATAAAATTAAGAGTACCACCAACCTAAAGAAAAGTTTGTTACAGCTACGAAAATATGAAGCCAATACTCTCTCTGTGTGTGTGTGGATATATAGATATCTATATACGGAATGGCTTGAACCTGTATAAGCAAGACTCATGTTATTAATTATTTTTATTATTTCCTTTTATACTTCTTAACAGTTTATATTTTGTCATAATGCAGATCCAATATATTTTCATATATCTATATCTATCTATCTATCTATCTATCTAATCTATCATCTTGAGAATGACAGAATAAAGGTTTGGATGGGAGTTTAAATACCTCATAGTACTGTCAAGCTTCCACCGAAAGGAGCAGTTTTTTTGGGGGGGTGAGGTCAAAGATTAACCGGCATCAGCAAGGGTCTTGAGAACTTTGACCTTGCAGAGAATTTCCAAGCTGCCTGCAAGGAACGAAATCCTCCATCCATCACTTCTGCCCTCTGCCAGCATTCATGGATACCCCAGGGAGTCTTAAGCAAACCTTCTGGGCACTCCCCACAGCCCCTTCCTTGCTGGGGGGGGGGGGCTATAGAACAAAAAAATAGTTCCTCAGAAGCTTCCTTTTTAAAAAGAAAGACTTATGTGCACCCAAACAAGCACCCCACGGAGCTCCAGGGCCATGGCAGGCAGTTCTGGAGTTGTTGTAAACAAAAATCTGCCCTTTTTCCCTTATGGGGTATCCAAGAGCCCATATAGAGTCCTTACGTACGTTCCCTATTGGTAGAAGAAAATAACAGAGGCCAACCAGAGAATACTGAGAAGCAAAGCAGCTAGTAAGCCTGATCTTTATTGATCCGCTGCAACAGGGTGCTCCCCTCACATGCAGGTAAGGAGGAGGAACCCAGAACAAGGAACCCAGAACCACGGTGTGCCCGTCCTTACATAGACATTTTAAATTGCCCGCCCTGGAGTCCAAGACCACCCCCAGAAACATCATACATACATCACAGAAGGGGTGTAAACCAAGACCACCCCCCACATACCTACATCACAGAAAAGATGGTCTAAAACAGAAATTTGAATGTTGTTTTTCCTGTTTGCTGGGTTATCTGATTGTCTTTCCTGATAGTCTGTCACCCATTAAAATGCTGATTACTCAATTCCTGAGACAATGGGAAGGCTCCCTGACCCCCCTCCCTCCTTGCAGGGAAAACATTTGGTCAGTTTGGGAATCAAAAATGGTTTCAGGTCGGTCTTCCTGTACTGATCTATGTACGTGATTGTTTGGTACATTTACGAACATTTAATATATATCTAAGATAATATATATCTAAGACGCGGGTGGTGCTGTGGGTTAAAGCCTCAGCGCCTAGGACTTGCCGATCGAAAGGTCGGCGGTTCGAATCCCAGCAGCGGGGTGCGCTCCCATCGCTCAGTCCCAGCGCCTGCCAACCTAGCAGTTCGAAAGCACCTCCGGGTGCAAGTTGATAAATAGGTACCGCTTACTAGCGGGAAGGTAAACAGCGTTTCCGTGTGCTGCGCTGGCTTGCCAGATGCAGCTTGTCACGCTGGCCACATGACCCGGAAGTGTCTGCAGATAGTGCTGGCTCCCGGCCTCTAGAATGAGATGAGCGCACAACCCTAGAGTCTGTCAAGACTGGCCCGTACGGGCAGGGGTACCTTTACCTTTACCTTTTAAGACCTTAAAATTCTTATCACAGGGTACAATGCCCGAAAGGGTGACAATATTTGAAGGTTTTACCTTTAAAGCCAAGGAAGAAGGGACATGCTATAGGTGTGTAAGAGGATGCAGGGAGTAGAGGGGGGAAAGGTTTTCTCCCTCTCCTCTCCCATCACACCAGAATCCGTGGACATCCAATGAAGCTGAATGTCGGAAGTTTCAGGACAGGTAAAAAGACAGGACTTCTCTATGCAGCACGTAGTTAAATTAGGAAACTCCCTCCCACTGGCGGCAGTGAGGATCACCAACTTGGATGGCTTTAAAAGAGAATGGGATAAATTCATGGAGAAGGTTGTCCGTGGCCACAATGGCTCTGCTCTGCCTCCATGGTCAGAGCCAGCAATGCTTTTGAATCTCAGTTGCTGTGAATCACAGGAGGGGTTGGGCACTGTTGTACTCAGGTCCTGCTTGTGGGCTTCCCAATTGGGGCATCTGGTTGGCCACTGTAAGAACAGGATGCTTCTCCATCTATTTACAGAGGCTGCCTGACATGGCCGGTTTGGGGCATCACCATGGGATAAGGGGAGGCGCAGAATTGAGCAAATAAAACAGGCTACTTCATCCCATTCCAAACCTCTTTCTGGCTTTTTGCAATTTCATCTCCATATCCGCAGCTGCTGCCTACAAACCAGCCTTTGCATACATAAAGAGGACTAAAAACTTGCCTCAAAAATTAAACCAGAACGAAAACAAAGACCCTTGCTATGCTGAATTCTGAGCCAAGCAGCAGTCTCTTTGCTTTTTCAATGCAAAATACACACACCAAGCGGATATTCAACCCAGAAACACAGCCAAAGCTGAGGACAGACTTTCCCAGCCTCCTCATGGGGATGTGATATACTTCACAAGTGGCCCCCACAAAACACAGGCACAAGCAAGCAGGCAAGAAAGCCGTAGAGACAGCTACACAAACAACCTGCATCTTTAGCTCTGCAACAATAACAGTAATAAACCTTCCTCCACTGGAAGCATCAACATAAATGGCTTGGGGGACCATGATCTTTTCCCACCCTTACAACCCCCCATCAAGGAAAGAATCACACTGGAGTCGCCCCTTTAAGTCCCTTACAATGCTACAATCCCCACAAACACAATCTCTCCTGGCAAGATACAACAATGATTTGGTAGGCAGAGTACATAGGAAACTGCTGTGGTAGGAATTTTGAGGTCTTATATATATGTTAAATGTTCATAAGTGTACCAACCAAGCACATACATAGATCAGCACAGGAAGACCGACCTGGAACCATTTTTGATTCCCAAACTGTCCCAAACTGACCAAATGTTTTTTTCTGCAAGGTCAAAGTAAAATGGAAAAGCCTCCCCATTGTCTTTTCCTTCACAAATCCTGTCTTAAGGATATCTCTGTGTTTGAATAGGGTGAGCCTGTGACCTGACTCAGGAACTAAGTATTTATCATTACAAAAGACTGGCCAGGCTCCCCAGGATATCCAATCAAGTAAGCAGGCAATCCAATCAAGTGACCATTAAACAGGTAACCTGTCAGATAAACAAGTCACTCAGATTTCTGTTTTAGACCACCTTTTCTGTGATGTAGGTATGTGGGGGTGGTGGTCTTGGGTTACACCCCTTCTATGATGTATGTATGATGTATGGAGGGGTGGTCTTGCGCTCCAGGGCAGGGAATTTAAAATGTCTTTAAAAGGCCTTGCACGCCATTGTTCCGAGTTCCTCCTCCTTTCCTGCATGTGAGGGGAGCACCCTGTTGCAGCGGATCAATACAGATCAGGCTTACTAGCTGCTTTGCTTCTCAATATTCTCTGGTTGGCCTCTCTTATTTTCTTCTACCAATAGGGAACGTACGTAAAGACTCTATATGGGCTCTTGGATAGCCCATAAGGGGAAAAGGGCAGATTTTGTTTACAACACTGCCTTCCACTGAGCCAAACTGTTGGGTCCATCTACCTCAGTACTGTCTACACTGACTGGCAGAGGCTGTCCGTTATGTCAGGTAGGGAATCTTTCCCACCTCTACCTGGAGATGCTGTTGGGGAAGGAACCTGAGACCTTCTGCATGCAAAGCAGAGGCTCCATCACTGGGCTCCATCCCTTCCCCATTTGCAAGATACCGTGGAGCTTAAATTGGCAGGCCAATTATTCCCCCCCTCCCATCCCTCTTTTAGGGCACGGAGCTACTTCCCTGCAGCAGTTGCAAGCCTGGGAAGGCAACAAAAGAAAGGGCTGAGGGGAGAACCTTTCCCCAGCATCTCCACCATCTTGTGGCAGAGAGTTCCATAGGATGGTGTGGCCTGGCATAAAAACACACGCACACTCACCCCCCCTAAAAAAACCTTTTGTTCCTAGGACCTGGGTTCAAATCCCCACTTGGCCATGAAGCTCACTGGATGACCTTGGGCCAATCACTCGCTCTTAGCCTAACCTACCTCACAACGTTGTTGTGGGGTTTAATTGAGAATCTGGACCTGAGAGACCAAGGTTCAAATCCCCACTTGGCCATGAAGCTCACTCAGGGGCCAGTCACCGCCTCTTTCAGCAAAAACCACCACATATGCCACCTTGAGAAAAAGCAAATGGCCTATAAATGCAATAAAATAAATAAACGACCTCTCTTGGAGCATGCAGGGAATCACATTTGTGCTTCCAATGCTCCCCACCCCCCAACTGGGAGATGCAGAACTCTGGCAGCTTCCAAGCCAAGGGAGGGGACCCCATTCTACCCTTTCCACCCCCCAGAATCATGCAGTCTTCTGGGCAGAGAAACTGTTGAAAGCTCTTGCAGAAAATGAGGGTACTTACGCCCCGCGGGGAAGACCCAGGACAGCTGAGCCTCTTCAAGGACTCCGGGATGAGAGGCCTCGGACAATGGGTGGCCCAGGAGGGTGAAGAGGCAGGCAGACCCAGCAGCAAAAGCTAAGAGCCTCTTTGCACAAGGAGATCCTAACACACAGCTTTGGGGGACATGATACTCAAAAGGACGATGGGAGTTCTCCTGCCCAGCCCCCTTGCTGCCATCCACGCCCCCAATTCCTCTGGCCCCAGATTTCCCCCGCTTTCCAGAGGCTGTCTCCAGGAAATCCCCGCCTCCCTGGGTGAAGACAAAGGTGACCCTTGGCCTTTGGCCTCCGACCCCCACAAGTAAGGGGGGCGGGGAGCTGGAGAGGCGGCCCAGGATAAAGTTTCCATTCAGCACCTCACAAGGATGCAGGAGAATCCGAAGCGCGGCTCACTTTCCACCCACCTCCAGAAGCAGCCTTGCCCAAAGGAAATTCCCATTTTTAGGTGAAAGCAAAATGGGGGGGGGATCAAACCCACACAGCATGGAAACAAAGAAGATCTCTGCTCAGGGGCAAAAAAACGGGGGCATTTTAAAGAGAGACTGCAATTTGTTTTCCTTTAACAACACTGGTGTGTATCTAGACAAACTGGGACTGCACAAACTGGAGAAGAATGAAATTGTATACAGTATTTAATCAGATCCTTAAAAAAAAAAAACAACCACCAGAGAAATAAATAGTTTGAAACCCAGGAAGGCTCCTGGCTTGGACAGCTGTATAGGAGGGGTTATATATATATATATATATATATATGCTTTCGTATATACACACACACACACACACACACACACACATATATATATATATACACACACACACACACATATACATACACACACACAAAACCAAGTTCCTACCATTTTCCTGGTATTTTGTTTAACGGTATTAGGCAAGATGGACCCACCCTGGGTTCTTGGAGGGACCCCCTATCATTATGGTTCTACCCAACCCAAACAAAGATGTTGAATAAATGGACACCTACAGGCCAATCTCATTATTAAACATAGATCCATAACCTTTTCCCCAGCATCCTGGCTGAGAGACAGGCATTGCTTGCTCCCAGCTGCACACAGGAAGACCAAGTTGTTTCATTTGTAAACGAACCATCTCAAACGGATTTTTAATCCAAAACTTCAAAGCTAAGGAAAAAGCAGGCTCTCGTTGTGTATCGGAAAATGAAGAAAAAACCTCCGCTATTGTTATTTTAAAAAGGGGTGGAGGACTTAAAAGCCTTGGAAGGTGGCCAACTCTACTTCATTGGAGGTTTTTAAGCAGACTTTGGGTGGCCATCTGTCAGGGATTCTTTAGCTGCGATTCCTGCATTGAGGGATTGGACTAGATGACCCTTGTGGGTACCTTCCAAGTCTATGATTCTACTATTTCATCTTACTGCAAACTGCCTTGGTAGATTTGGGCTGGGAAGCAGTTTAGGTAAAGGTAAAGGGACCCTTGACCATTAGGTCCAGTCCAGTCGCAGACGACTCTGGGGTTGCGGCACTCATCTCGCCTTATTGGCCGAGGGAGCCGGCGTTCAGCTCATGTGGCCAGCATGACTAAGCCGCTTCTGGCGAACCAGAGCAGCGCATGGAAACGCCGTTTACCTTCCCGCCGAAGCGGTACCTATTTATCAACAGTGGTACCTCAGGTTTGGTACTTAATTCGTTCCGGAGGTCTGTTCTTAACCTGAAACTGTTCTTAACCTGAGGTACCACTTTAGCTAATGGGACCTCCCGCTGCTGCTGCACTGCCGCCACACAATTTCTGTTCTCATCCTGAAGCAAAGTTCTTAACCTGGGATACTATTTCTGGGTTAGCGGAGTCGGTAACCTGAAGCGTATGTAACCCGAGGTACCATTGTACTTGCACTTTGACATGCTTTCGAACTGATAGGTTGGCAGGAGCAGGGACCGAGCAATGGGAGCTCACCCCGTCATGGGGATTCGAACCACCGACCTTCTGATTGGCAAGCCCTAGGCTCTGTGGTTTAGACCACAGCGCCACTCACATCCCTCCAGTTGGCAGATAAAAAATAAAAAATCCACAGCTGTTGCCAACCAACCAAAACTTCCAAATAACTAAATTAAAACTGGGAGAACAAAGCAAACAAGAGAGAGAGAGAGAGAGAGAGAGAGAGGGAGAGAGAGAGAGAGAGAAGGTGACCCCCCTCCTTCCAGGGCAGAACTGTTTGGCCCATCGGCTGGTTTTTAGATGGCTCAGCCAAAGACATGGCAGAACGACTTGCTCTCAGAGGAGGCTGTTCATTACACTCCTGAACGAGTCCCTGCTCCAAGGTGGCCATCTCCCAACCAGAGATCAGCAGCTCATGAAGGAGAAAACCACAGCAGGCTCCTCTTAGGATGGGTTATCTCCCAAATGTCCAACATTTGACAGTCATCAAGGCACAAGTCCCCTTCGGTCATTAATTTTGCATGGAGCATCAGCTGTTCTCTCAAGTCAGAGACAAACACACACACACACACACACACACACACACACACACACTCAAGAGGTTACATGCAACTGCTCTCCAAGATCCACTAGGGGGCGATGCTGCCTCACCAATACCAGATAAATTTGATGCAAGAGGACCAGAGAGAACACACCAATATGCACAATATTTTTTTAATAAAATATTCGGTTCATATTCCATACATTACAGCACAGCCAATTCTGCAGTTCTTGGTGGTTCATTCATGGAAAGGCTCAATGAGTTCAAACTCGCCTTATTATCCCTTATACACCCAGTAGCTCACTGCAGTTTGCGGGAGAGTTTCCGCAGTCCACTCTGCAATAACTCAGAGCAGGGCTTTTAGTGTGGCTGCCCCTGCCCTGTGGAATAGCATCCCTAGGCGCCCACTAGCTCCACTTTCTGGAAACAGCTGAAGCCATTTTTGTTCTGACCGGCTTTCCCAGCTGGAAAAAAGGGGTATTTACCACCAGTCTTGTTTTAAATGGATTATGTTGTTTTTGTGTGTCTCTAACTGTTCTTAAATATCTTATAGGTAAATCGCCTTGAGACAGTGGTTTAGAAAATGATTTAAAAATCAGTTGTAATAAATAGAATAATAAGGAGGATGACAACAACAACAACAACAGGAGTCAATAGCCCAGATTTTCCTTGATATTGTGTGTGTGTGTGTGTGTGTGTGTGTGTGTGTGTGTGTGTGTTTGTGTGTATGTGTGTGTGTGAGAAAGTAAGTAGGCATTGCATAGGACTCCCGAATGGGAGTCAGGTTGCCACACTGCAAGGACTTCATTGGCCTAACCCATGAGGGATGTTCTTGCATTCGAGTATCCCCAAATGGCCCAGGCTGCCTATGCTTGCACATGCTCCCACATCTGCAAGAGGCAGCATGGTGTAGTGGTTAGAGCGCTGGGCTAGGACCCAGGAGAGACCAGGGTTCAGATCCCTTCTTATCCGCAAGGTTCGCTGGGGGACCTTGGTTAAGTTACTATCTCTCAGTCTAACCTACCTCATACGGCTGTTGTCAGGATGAAAAGAAATTAAGGGACAGGGCAGGGCAACCAAGTACGGTACTTTGCCTTGAGATACATGGGGGGAAAGGCAGCGTATTAATCTACTATAAGTGAGAGTCAATGTTGTGGGGCTAGTGAGTTGGACCAGGGTGAGCAGGGTTCAAATCCCCACTCATAGGCCGTGAATCTCCCTGGGTGCAACCTCGGGGGCCAGTTGGTGACCTCTTAGGCTAACCTACCTCACAGGGTTGTTGTGAGGACTGAATGAAGAAAGGGAGCGCCTTGTATGCCAAGGGCAAAACGGAGACGGGGGAGAAAAGGTGGGATATACTGTTATATTGTAAATGTAATAAAACAACAATACAATATGAACAACTCCTCAGCTGGATCAGACACAAAGGGAAGCAGGGAGTGGATTATCCTGGCTCAAGCCTGGGGCGTCTTCTCCCTGTCTGCCTTAGCTCCTCCGAACAGGAGGGCCTTTCCGCCCTCTTCCACTTACCTGAACAGTCTGGCGATCGGGGATCCCTCCGTACACAGAGATTTGTGGCCCTGCCTGGCGTCCATTGCTGGTGGCTGTGGCTGCCGTGGCGCTGCTGGTCGGAGGGGGGGCTGGCAGCTGCTCGTTCTCCATGGTAACCATCCAGGGCACCCGAGAGGCAGCAGAGGACGGGCGGGGTGCGTGGGTGAGGGTGGCCAGCCGGCTACAGCTGTGAGGAGATGAAAAAGCAGGTTACCAAACGATCCACCCTGAGAGCAAAGCTCACCTCATAAGAACGTCAGAGGAGCAACTGGGATTCAGAAGAATGGCTGCCTTTGACTGTCAAGGGCATTATGGCAAATAGCCATCGACAGCCCTCTCCCTCCATGCATTTGCCCAATCCTCTTTTAAAGCCATCCAGGTTGGTGACTGTCCCTGTGGCAGTGAGTTCCACAGCTTATGCACCATGTGACGAAGTCCTTTCCTTTATCAGTGCCAAATCTTCCAACGTTCAGCTTAGTTGGATGTCTGAATTTTAGTGTTATGAGTGAGGGAAATAAATGTTTGCCTGTCCGTTTGCTCCATGCCATGTTATCATTTTTAAAGCTTCTGTGATGTTGCCGCCTTTTCTCTAAACTAAAAAGCCCCAAATGCCACAACCTTTCCTCATAGGGGAGTCACTCTCCATCCACTTGAAAATTTCCGTGGCCCTTTTCTGAACCTTTTCCAACTCTACAATAATTCTGAGGTGAGGCAGCCAGAACCGTACACAGTATTATTCCAAATACGGTCTCACTGTAGATTTGTGTAATGGCGTTGTGATATTGGCACTTTAATTTTCAATTCCTTTCCTGATAATCCCTAGCATGGAATTTGCCTTTTGCCCAGCGGCCACACACCAGGCCAACATATTCGCTGAACTATCTACTACCTCAGCGATGGTGTTGACGGAAGATTTGTGCTCCAAGGCACAAATCAGTCAGGGGCCGGCCCTCCAGAGCTCCTGGCTTGCCCCTCAGAGCTCTCCCCAAACCCCTCCATGGCCAAGCCTTGCACCCTCCTGGAGTTGTTTTGCCTGACTGGAATATGTCCTATTGCTTGCCTGGATGGGACACAGATGTGGGAGTCCTGAGAACTAGCCGGCTACGCAAAGGTAAAAATTCACACTTGCTGCTCTGCCTATTTTTGCCTCTGCCCCCCCCTTCCCTGGCATGTGGACCCTGGGAGGCTGACCAGAAGGCAATCCGGCCCTCGGACTGCAGTTTCCCTGCACCGCTGGACTAAAGAAGGGAGCTTCTGGTCCCAACCATTTACGAAGCTTGTTGAGCAGCGTAGGGCACACAACCATAAGGGAGGTTCTGGAAGGACGATGCATAAATTCATAGAATCACAGAGTTGGAAGGGACCCCCAAAGGTCATCCAGTCCAACCCCTTGCAATCCCAGCTAAAGAATTCCTGACAGGTGGCCATCCAGCCTCTGTTTTAATACCTCCAACCACCGCCTTCTGAGGGAGTCCGTTCCACTGTTGAACAGCCCTTACCCTCAGAAAGTTCTTCCAAGTGTTTACTTTCTTGCAATTTGAATTGAGTGGTTTGGGTCCTGCCCTTTGGGAGCAGCAGAAAACAAGCTTGCTCCTCCTTCCATGGGACAGCCCTTCAGATATTTGAAGGTGGCTATCGGTGGCACTGTGGGTTAAACCACAGAGCGTAGGACTTGCCGATCAGAAGGTCAGTGGTTCGAATCCCCGCGACGGGGTGAGCTCCCGTTGCTCGGTCCCTGCTACTGCCAACCTAGCAGTTCAAAAGCATGTCAGAGTGCAAGTAGACAAATAGGTACCGCTCTGGCGGGAAGGTAAACGACGTTTCCGTGCTCTGCTCTGGTTCGCCAGAAGCGGCTTAGTCATGCTGGCCACATGACCCAGAAGCTGTACGCTGACTCCCTCGGCCAATAAAGCGAGATGAATGCCGCAACCCCACAATCGGCCACGACTGGATCTAATGGTCAAGGGTCTCTTTACCTTTACCTATCATATCACATCTCAGTCCCCTCTTCTTCTTCAACTCCCTCAACTGTTTCTCATAAGGCTTTGGGTTATGATGCACTTCCAGTGGTAAAATACGGTACTTTAGAAAGTGCACAGATGCAATGGCAGTTTGGAAAGCAGGTAAGGTGGGGAAATGGTTTGAAATGAGGTAACCGATTTTCTTTCCGCAAATAGACTGCTCCAACTGCCAGCTGCCCTAGGGCTGCCAGGAAGACCATCATGGCAAATCCATCTGCCAACAAAAAACAGGCTACTCCATAATTCCTTTTTTCTTTTGCATCATGCATCTTGCCCCAACCCCTCTGGTACTCGACTATGAGCCTGCAGACAGGGACTGCCTTATTTTTTAATATATGTACAGAGTTTAGAAATTTTCAAAATATTTAAATGATACAGGTTTTAGCACCCATATTAGGACAAAACCTTTGTGAGGCCAAACAAAATGCCGTGAAATAGAGCAGGAAGAATTCTTTATCAGGCTAGGTAGTTTCTTTAAAAAGTAGCCGGGGTGGGGGGGGCAGGCTCTTGGTGCTAGGTGAGCCATTAGTGTATGCTTCTGGAAGTGCTTCATAATAATAAATAAATTTTTAAAAATAGACTGTGTCAGCGAAACCTTCTGAATGCACACACACTAGGGTCTGGACATATGGCAACACATGTCAGAAGTGTAAATTTTGGTGAATTTTCTTAAAAACAGCTTAAGAACTTCAAATTTTGGGCAAAAACACTGTCCAGGTTTTCACTTTTTTAAATATGGGAACCCTAACACATACAATATCTGTTTAATAGTAAGTCTGTTTAGGATCGCAGTCTGACACATCTAATATTCTGGGCACAAGTAAAATGTCCCTAAGCAATTAAAAAAACTTTTTTTAAAAAAGCATAAAACCAAAAGAAAAACACATACAATTAAAAATAATATCAAAATACCGAAATCCAAAAAACATACCCAATAAACAGCAGAATGCATCATTCAGAAACTCATCTTAATCTGTCCAATGCTTGCGTTTGCTTTGCTTTGCTTTGCTTTTTAAAAGGTAAAAGGTAAAGGTACCCCTGCCCGTACGGGCCAGTCTTGACAGACTCTGGGGTTGTGCGCCCATCTCACTTAAGAGGCCAGGGGCCAGCGCTGTCCGGAGACACTTCCGGGTCACGTGGCCAGCGTGACAAAGCTGGATCTGGCGAGCCAGAGCCGCACACGGAAACGCTGTTTACCTCCCCGCTGGTAAGCGGTCCCTATTTATCTACTTGCACCCGGAGGTGCTTTCGAACTGCTAGGTTGGCAGGCGCTGGGACCGAGCAGCAGGAGCGCACCCCGCCGCAGGGATTCGAACCGCCGACCTTTCGATCGGCAAGTCCTAGGCGCTGAGGCTTTAACCCACAGCGCCACCTGTGTCCCTTGCTTTGCTTTTTACTTAGAGTCAAAACGTCCCTAAAAGCCTGTTAATTAGAACTCAAGATTCACACAAAGCACAGCACAGACCAATGGAATATGACAATGAGAAAGGCAATTGTACAAACAATTGTAGGCAAAAAGGAAGGAATGAAATGGTACTCTCACCTGCCCCTTGTGGGGAGAGCTTAGCTATGACCTTTAACACCTGGAAGTTTTTTTGTTTGTTTGTTTTTAAAGTCTTTTATAAGGAAGAAAAAGCGGAGATTAATAAGGTCTTTGCCCGAAACTGGAGTGAAAGATATAGTGGAGCAGGAAAACTCTGGCAAACCGTAAGACACGATGTACAAGAAGCTGCCTCATCGTCCCTTCAGCCAACCTAGCTGGTTCTAGCCTTCCCCAGCCTAGTGCCCTCCAAAAGCTTTGAGGCAGCGTTGCATAGTAGTGAGAGTGTTGGACTAGGACCTGGGAGGCCAGGCTTCAAATCCACACTCAGCGGGTGTCCTTGGGCCAATCATTCGCTCTCAGCTTAACCTACCTCACTAGGGTTGCCATATTTCAAAATGTGAAAATCCGGACACAAAAGTTGAGCTCTTTTTTTCTTTTTCTTTTTGCAAAGTTGTTTTGCAAAATCTCAAAAAAAGAAAAAGGGTTTTGAGCTATTTTTAAGGAAATTTGCCCCAACCTCCAACATGGGTTACCATATGCCTGGACACTGTTTCCGATTGCCATATTCTGGCTACGTCCGGAAAATTCCAGACGTATGGAAGCCCTACCTCACAGGACTGTTGTGAAGAGAAAATGGGATGTGAGGGATAAGAGCTGAGATCCCTGCATTGCAGGGGGTTGGACTACATGTCCCTTGGGGTCCCTTTCAACTCCTCAATTCTGTGATTCTATGAGGAATCCTAGAGCTCCTTGGGGGAAAGGTGGGATATAAATGTAGTCAAATTGTAAATGAAATAATAACACCCTGTTATTTATCTGCAGCATCTGTTACTCTGACATAGACTGCAGGTGAACATGGGGGGGTCTTGCTTACGTATCATTGCTCAGAGTCACTGGCAGATGCCTCCTCTGTGAGTCTATCCCAGGCATAGGCAAACCTGGCCCTCCAAATGTTTTAGGACTACAATTCCCATCATCCCTGACCACTGGTCCTGTTACCTAGGGATCATGGGAGTTGTAGTCCCAAAAACATCTGGAGGGCCAAGTTTGCCTATGCCTGGTCTATCCTTTCCTTTCACAGCTGCCACAGCTACTTCTAGCAGCAGTGAGTTCCACAAGTTTATTACACTTCTTAATTCTCTTTCTCCCTCCCCCTGCCTTTACTTCTAAATCTAGTCGTTGCAGATCTTCATCTCCAAGCCTCTTGACTTGCCATCCACAAGCCTCGTTTAAGACCTCCGGCGATCACTTTACTCCATCCCAGATATCCACGTGGGTGGAAATAACACAATTATCTAGCACGTGAAAGCCTAGGAGCCCACTGGAATCCCACTGCCTGTACACTGCCGCAAAATTCTACTCTGCGACCTTGAGGTCTAGAAACTTGCACTGCCCAATAAGGAAACCCACCAGGAAGCTAACTGTTTCGGGGCGAGCGCACCAAGTAAGCACAGTCCCGGTCCACAAGAGCTTGCTGTCATGCGCACCAAAAGAAAAGCCTTCAAAGCCAACAGCACAACCTCTTCCCCCAATTCACAGTCCACCTCCAGAGGCTCTCTGCACCTACCTCCAGGCTACCGGGATTTGTGGCACAAGTCGGAAAGCGTGCAGAGTCTTCAAAGGGATGGCAGGACCCCTGCCCAGGGGTCCCCAGCCTCAGCTCCACGCTCTGCTCCTTCAATCCTCCACATCCCCCGAAACAGACAAGAGCATCTTCTCCAGGTAAACCTCCAGAGCAGGCTTGGAAAAGGACCGTTTTAGGTGCCCTGGTAGTGGGGCACAGCCTGAAGCTAAGAGGCGCAAATCAATGCACAGCTCCTGGCGGCAGGAGAAGCGCCACCCGCTCTGCTGTCAGTGGATGTCATTTTGGGGAACCGTGTGCCTGAGATCTCCTCCTGCCGATCTGCCTTTGTTCCGCTACCCCCCCCCCCTTTGCACAGCCCAGCAATCGCACAGATACTCCAGGGTTGGGAGAGAAGGGGGGGGGGAGAGAGAGAGAGATAAAGAAGAGAGCCTAATTTCCTGATGATTATGATGTCGCTTAGCAACCACCAATCAGGGCCTTGCCGTTTTGCCTGCAGTATTTCATGCAAATAGTTTCAGGGGGCTGGTGGCATGCGCACGTTCCTTTTAATCTCAAAGGGTCAGCCAAGCAGCTTAGCATGACTCCCAAGGGACACGTTAAGAGACTGATACGAGCCTGGGGGGGGGGGTGCGGAAAGACAGAGTGCCCACCTCGCCCAGGAGCTTCCCAGCGCAAGGGAGGACCAAGGACCAAGCTCAAGGTAGGCACAACCGCACCGCGGAAAGGTGGAAAGGGATGTCCCCGCAGCGGCCGCAATCTATCCCAGTCCAGCTGGCAACAGCACATCTTGGGGCATGGGCACAGAAACCCACTTCTGCCAACAAAGCGAAGGGACCTCTCCAAGTTCCAAGAGCCTCCCTGAGCAAGAAATTAAGATGTTAAAGTATTCACACACACACAGGCTTTGCCAATGCAAACTAAAACCGTAACTCAGAAAAAATGAAGCCAAGCTTTATGAGGAACAGCGGAGGGAGGTGGGAGATAGCCGTCTTCAAATATCTAAAGGGCTGTCCCATGGAAGATGGAGAAAGCTTCTTTTCTGCTGCTCGCAAAGGACCTGAGTGAGTCGATTCAGATTATGAGAGAGGAGATGCCGACTAGACATTAGGAAGAACTTTCTGAGGGTAAGAGCTGTTCAGCATCAAAAAGGGCTGTGTTGGAAGGTGGAGGTTTTTAATCAGAGGTTTGATGGCCACCTGTCCGGGATTATTGAGCTGTGATTCCTGTATTGCAGAGGGTTGGACTAGTTGATCCACCCTACATTCTATGATTCTACGAAATTCTGCAACCTGTATTTAATTTCGCAAAAATAAGCAGCAGCTTGATCAAACTGAACCTCAAACTCTCTGAACACTGAAAAAAGTCTTATTCAGCAACCTCTTTTGCTTTGGAGTTTTCACTGGGTCTTGAATCCAGACTGCGTTGAGTAGAACCTTAAGGTCTAGAAAGGTCTAGAAACTTGAGTGGCTCTTTTAAAAAAGAAAGTGGGGAAAATGCGACCTATCAGAAAATTGAATTCTGTGCTTGCCACTATATTTAGTGTTTGTGTGTCCACACTGCAGCCTTAAGAAAGTAAGAAGAGTCTGATGGAATAGGCCATTGGCCCATCTAATCCAGATCGTTCTCACAGTGGCCAACCAGGGGGAAACCTGCAAGCAGGAACCAAAAACAAGACCGCTCTCCCCTCCTGTGGTTTCCAACAAGAGAAGCATGACCATGGAGGCAGAGCATAGCTATCAAGGAGCCCTCGGTTGCTCTCTCCTCCATGAATTTGTCTGATCTTCTTCTGAAGCCATCCAAGCCTTGGCTACTGGGGAGGTTTCTCCAAACTACACAGTTGAAACCTTCTTGAAACCCCCAAGAGAAAATAAAGGCAATCACCGTGGAGGAGGAGGAACCCTCCTACACGAGGGGAGGGGAAGGGGCAATGAACTCATATCACTCAAATATGAGGCACTCAAGCGTTCCCCCTGCCCCCCTCCAGTGGGCCCATTTATCGTCCCCTAATTGTTCCGTTTTCATTGCTGGCGCCGCCTCGAAAGGACTTCCATTAGCCGGCCCTGGTCAATGGTGCCCGTAGGATCCCCTATTGATCGGCAGGCGCCATCGATTTCCATCAGGCTACTTAGCATATAAATTAGCCATTTCTGGGAGGGTGGGGGCGGGCGAGGAGAAAGTATTCAGCACAAATTAATTTGAGTTTGGTAGCCCTTAAAAAAAACAAAACACGAAGCCAATCTGCAAAAGCATCAAAAAGCACATGTGGGGGTGAGGAAGTCAGGGATAATGGGAACTATAGTCCAATGGCACTTGGAGGGCTGGAGATTCCCCACCTTTCGGGGTCAGATCCAAGGCCTCTCTAGTCCAATATCCCAAGTCCCTCTGTGCTTCCAACTGAATGTTCCTGTCCTGAGAAGCTCACAAACACAGCACGAAAGCAAGAGGTCACAGGGCTAGAGCGTGGTGCTGACAACATCAAGGTTGCAGGTTGTAAGGGGCGAGGGCATATTCTTGCCTTGCAACTAGGTAATTCCCACTCTATGATTCTATGAGAACTCTCTGCCCTCCAACCACTGGTACCCCAAGAGCAGCACGGTCAGAAACCTGGAAGTTCAGCTTAGCTAGTGTGGGCTGGAGTAGTGATGTATGGAAGTGAGAGCTGGACCATAAAGAAGACTGATCGCCGAAGAATCGATGCTTTTGAATTATTGGTGCTGGAGGAGACCTTTGAGAGTCCCATGGACTGCAAGAAGATCAAACCTATCCATTCTTAAGGAAATCAGCCCTGAGTGCTCACTGGAAGGACAGATCCTGAGGCTGAGGCTCCAATACTTTGGCCACCTCATAAGAAGAGAAGGCTCCCTGGAAAAGACCCTGATGCTGGGAAAGATGGAGGGCACAAGGAGAAGGGGAGGACAGAGATGGTTGGACAATGTTCTCGAAGCTATCAGAATGCGGGAGGCAGTGGAAGACAGGAGTGCCTGGCGTGCTCAGGTCCATGGGGTCACGAAGAGTCGGACACAACTAAATGACTAAACAACAACAACAAAGTGTGGGCTGGTAGCCGTGGAAAAGCCCATTTCCTATAAAGTAGCTCAATCCCATTTTCATGTCATCTTTAGAAACCTGACATCACCACGGCTTAAGACGGTGAGTTCCACAGGTTAATTTCCTGCCATGCAAAGACGTCTGCCCTGAATCTATGGCTTGCATGGTGTGCTGGAGTTCTGGTTATCCAGAGTGAGGGAGGAAAGGGTTTCTCTTCCTGCACTCCCAGGAAAATACACCTGATCATAGGTCTTCCTCTGCTTTCTCACTGGTTTAACAAACCAGCACTTCCGCCTTTCCTCACTGAAGTAAGAGGACCACCAAGGCTAAGTGATGGACAGGACCTTCAGAAGACCAGGCCTAAGGGGACCCGTCTAGTTCAGCATCCTGTTCTCACACTGACCAACCAGACACCCATTGGAAACCAGCGAACGCAAGAGCCCTCTCCCCTCCTCCAGCTTCCAGTAACAGGTATTCAGAAGCATAACTGCCTCTGGACCGCAAAGGCGGAATCACAGCCTTGTAGAGTTGGAAGGGACCGGGGGCAGGGTCATCTAGTCCAACCCCCTGCAATGCAGGAATTTTTCACCCACCCTGGGACTCAAACCCACGACCCTGAGATTAAGAGTCTCATGCACTACCAACCAAGCTATCCCTCAGGGCCATTGATAGTGTTATCCTCCACAAATGTGTCCCATCCTCTTTTAAAGCCACCCAGGTTGATTGACATCACTGCCTCCAGTGGCAGGGAGTTCCACAGTTAAACTATGTACTGCATGAAGAAGGGCTTTCTTTTATCTGCATTGTTTTTTACACTTCTATCATGGCACCTCATACTCATCCGGCTCAGTGCTGAGCCCCTCCTTTATATGTGGATGGTCCCATTTCAACCTCCAGCATCTCTAGGTAGGGCAGAGAAACTCCCTCCCCAAACCCTGACTAGTCCTGGCCAGTAAGTACAGACAAAGCTGAACTGGCAGGACCAATGGTCTGGCTCACTACAAGGCAACTTCCTCTTCAAAATCAGCTCTTTGATTCAGAACCATGAGAAATAGAACCTTAGCTTAACTTTGGAAGAAGGACCAACACTCTCCACTTGGCTTTGCACTTTGAAGCTCCCAAGTCCAGCCGTCAGCATCTCAAGGTATGGATGGGAAAGACCCTGTCGGAAGCTCTGGTGAGCTGCTGCCAGTCAGTGTGGATGATATTAAGCTAAATGGAGCAGGCGTCTTCCCTTTCGCTCGCCTGCCTCCTCCCCTTATTCCTGCCTCCTGAGATGACTTGACCCTCTGCGCCTTCTGAGCTTTTACCAGGCAATGATGCCCCCATTAACCCTTCCACATTTTTACCTTTGCCTCCATATGGACCGGAAGCTTACTCATTCTCTCTCTATATATAAAAAAATTAGGAGTCAAATATATATAAGATTCTATAAAGTGCTATTATGGAGCTTTCCATTAGCCTTCTCAAATGGCCTCTGTCTGCTTACAAGCTCCGTAGCTGTAAATCTTCCGGAAATAGCGCCGGAATTATGGCAGCCCACTCAGCCTGGTGCATCCGCAGCCGGAGTCCCCCTCCCATTTAGGCATTCCCAGCTGCTGCTGCTGCTGCTGCTGCTGCAACGTTTGCAACTTAATGATGATTAAAAACACGGAAATTTATGGCTGCTCCCTGATCTGAGCTGGCTGCCATTTATTTTATCTTTTACAAAAAGACCGGGCAGGCCAACGGCTGCTCTTGACTTTCCTTGGCTGGCATTATGTCATATGGGACTTTAAACAAGGTGCACTGCTAGCAAGGCCAGCAGAAGTAACTGCCTCTCTTCTCCCCAATTACACTTGCCCTTTACCTCTAAAGAGCAGCAACTCCTTCGCCTCTCTGGAAGCAAAGCCATGAGGCCATCTGCCGCCAGCAAACGCAATGGTGTTGCAATGCCCTTCAGCACACATTGCTGTGGTTCAGCTAACTGCAATGCACTCTGTTTGGTAGGAAGGGATTGGCTGGAAGACACTATTTAAAAACACCAAACAGAGGCTCTGTTTCACATTCAGCATGCTCAGAAAAGGCTGCAATGTTGGCTCAACTTGCTGATACACTCCCACAGTGCACGAACTGCTTAATGCAACTTAAGTGCAGAAAATCCCCAAAGGTGGAGGCTTCCTGCTGTATCTCTGTATGAATCACTGCTCTGACCCTGTCTCCTTCAAGCAGCCTCTTTTGCTGAGCTCAAATGCTGCTAAACACTTCCTTCCCATCAAGGACGATTAGATCACTCCTGCTGCAGGCACAAAGCCCTTCTTTGAAGGGGGAAAAAGAGCTTCTTTCAGCAACTCATGCAGAGATGCAATTCTGGGCTTGCCTTTTTACAGTCTGGAATCACACCCAGAACACCAATTCAAAACAAATACCGTATTTTTCGCTCAATAAGACGCACCAGACCACAAGACGCACCTAGTTTTTGGAGGAGGAAAACAAGAAAAAAAATATTCTGAATCTAGGGAGCCAGAACAGCAAGGGATTACTGCACAGTGAAAGCAGCAATCCCTCTTGCTGTTCTGACTTCTGGGATAGCTGCGCAGCCTGCATTCACTCCATAAGATGCACACACATTTCCCCTTACTTTTTAGGAGGGAAAAAGTGAGTCTTATAGAGCAAAAAATATGGTAAAACAGGTTATCTATGGCTTCCTCAGAAGACAGCCAATCCTTACTGTTATAGTCTAGCTAGTTTCTGAGAAATTGCAATTTCTAGGATTCTTTTAGCCACATTTTAGGTGTGTAGAGATCTGCTGTATTCCAGACCATGACCTACACCCAATGCTAGCCCTATTTAGAACTAGGCCCATTGAAATAAATGAACCTGTTAGTCATGCCTCAGAACTTCAACGGTTATTGTTGTTTCCTTAGTCCAGTTATATCTGAAAACCATCAAAATATGATAAAAAAGAAAAAGACAGGCTTGATCAGGGGAAGCTTAATAAGGAGCAGAACAAACAACAGAGTTTTTGAAAGTGATCTGTGATTATGTGTTTTCCAGTTGTAGCAATGGGCATTTTTGTGGACTGCAAATAAAGAGATGAGGACCATTTTTTAAAAAACAGCAAGAACAAAGTGTATGGGTAGAGAAAGAAGAAAAACAGAATTTGGGGCAAGGGTGATGGGGAGAGAAAGGAAATATTACTCCAGATAATGAAGGACTCATCCAGAACTCTTCCAAGGCCTACACAACACACATCCACTGAATATTGAACACTGTTTTGTGTACCCGTGAGGGCTAGACCCTTGGTTCTTTGTCTTAACTGAATCCCAAAGAAGCTCAGCTTTCCGTTCCTTCAGCTAAACGCTCCCCAAACCTTCACAGAATTCCACATGCATGAAAGGCTAAGGGCTGCCCACTCGCCTCCTTGCCTTCCCCCCATCCTCCAACAAGGACTAATAGCCTGGAAGACGCCGTCTGATAAACATGGAGCATTTAAAAATGTATTAGGGTTACGGAAGCGTCTATTTCCGGCAGGAAACACGGAGAGTTATGAGAGGGGAGTGCATGGGGTTGGAGGGGGCTGGTGTATTTCCCCTCACACCCAAGGTCAGCCCAGCTCTCCAGTAAAACATCTTTGGAGCAATCCGTCGATTGACACCTGCCATTCATCAAACCCACCCAAAGGCCATTGCAGCTGCAAGGTTCTAAGGAGGCAAGGAAAGAAATCAAAAGAGGAGAGGGCCCCTTCTTCCTTCCTTCCTTCCTTTATTTCATAAAATTTATACACAGCTTGATTGGTCTTTTAAAAAAACAAAAACAAAAAAACCTCCAAGTGGTTTACAAAGAGAATAAAACAATATATTTTTAAAGTAAAAAGCAACTTGTTAAAACATTTGAAAGATAAACTCAATAATAAAGAAAAAACAAATTAAAACATACACCAACATTCTACATGTCTGGGTACGCTTGCCTACACAAAAATGTTTTTGGCATGCGCTGAAAGGAGTACAGCGAAGGAGCCTGCCTGATATCAATAGGCAGGGAGTTCCACAGTGTAGATGCCACCACAGTAAAAGATCCATGCCTACAAATACAGGGTGTAGCACTCTTCGGACTCTAACCGGAAGAGTCCGCGACCAGAAGGAGGAGGAGTATCAGGAAGAATGGAATAAATTTAATGATTATTTAGTTAAATTTGTTAAGTTAAATTAACTGGAAATAGCTTGAAGATACTTAACGGGCTTAGGATTTTATTTATGTTAAGTGATGAAGTAATATGTTTAATTCTATATGATGAAGATTTAAGGATGTTAATGTTTAAGTTAAATTTCATAAAAATTGGGATTTGGAAAACCGTTAAAAGGACATGCAATGAAATTCAACTAAGGGGAAGCGAGGAAGTCACTTAACAAAGTTAATAACTGTAATTTTCAATAAGGCTATGATTTATTTTTGTTTTGTTTGTTTGTCTTGTGTGTTTGTTTATTTTTTATAATATTGTGAAAACCAATAAAATTTTTGGAGGAAAAAAATACAGGGTGTAGCAGGGACAGTTCTGCAGATCAAAGGGGTCAAGTGAGTGCATCTCGTAGGTAAGGCGAACTCATAGGTAAACTGGTCCCAAGTTGTTAAGGGCTTTAGATACTAATAGTAACACATTGAACTTGGCGACCAGTGCAGATCTCTGAGCTATAGGAGTTTCCCACTGCCAAAGCCTCACTCCTGTCAGCAAGGGAAGCCCCACATGAAGAGCATTGCAGCAATCCAGTCTTGAAATAACCTGTGCATGAACTACCGTGGCAAGGCTTTCTGAAGTTCCTTCCACAAGTTCACTGCTGAACGGCTGGTTAGCAACTGCATAGCTGACATCCCCCTTCTCTGTGGGTTGGAGAGGATGGGGCATCCTCTATGGCAGGGGTAGGGAACTTGGGCCCTGTAGAAATCGGGGGCACCAACACAGTGCCCATGAAGGCCTTAACTGGAGCCCCTGACCAGGGGTCCCAGCCAGCACTGAGCTTTCATTAAACAATAAATAAAATGCATGTCTCTAACTGACTGTTGTGAAGTGAGCCACCCTGGCTGCTCAGTCTTTTTAGCCAGTGGGTGAAGTCAGGGACTGTAGCAAGAATCTCTTTTCCTTCCTTTCCATCTCTCCCTCTCATTTTTTTCATAGTCCTTGAAATCTCTCTAGTTTGCTCTTCCTTTTGTTCCTAGCTGCCAGGATGCATCTTTCCTGCGGGACTTTGGTACTCCCAAGAAGCCTTTTTCTGCAATTACTACTTTACAATAAGCGTGCGAGTCCTCCCTGCAAAACGCAAGGGGAGAAACTTTGCATGGGCTAAAGACCAGGTGCTCGTTGAGAATGCGCCACAGAGCTACCTAACACTACCTAACACGAGTCCACACAGAAGTACAGTGGTACCTCAGGTTACAGACGCTTCAGGTTACAGATGCTTCAGGTTACAGATTCCGCTAACCCAGAAGTAGTAAGTCGGGTTAAGAACTTTACCTCAGGATGAGAACAGAAATCGTGCGCTGGTGACGCGGTGGCAGCGGGAGGCCCCATTAGCTAAAGTGGTACCTCAGGTTAAGAACAGTTTCAGGTTAAGAACGGACCTCCAGAACAAATTAAGTTCTTAACCTGAGGTACCACTGTACAGTGGTACCTCAATTTAAGAACAGCCCTGTTTACAAACTATTTGGTATACGAACTCTGCAAAACCGGAAGTAGTGTCCCGGTTAGCGAACTTTACCTCGGCTTAAGAACAGCCTTGGTTTAAAAACGGACTTCGGGAACGGATTAAGTTCATAAACCAAGGTACCACTGTAAGTCTCTTTGTGTGCCATGGGGCTTACTCTCACCTAGTCGGGTACAGGATGGCAGCCCTGGTTTTGGTTTAGGGTGGAACACCAGAGTAAAACAAGGGCACCTTCTGGGCCAACTTTTAAACACCTGCTGAAAAGTTTCCTATTCCTATTAGAAATACATCTTTCCACAACATTTAACCAAATTCTGATTATAATGTTTTAATAGATTTATTGTAGGGGGGAAGATTATTAAAAATAGAAAGCAGTATAGAAATGAATATTTATGATGATTACAATGCTTCTATTGCTGCAAACCACTTTGATAGTGGCGTAAACTGCAGCGGTATATAATTTTTTTTTTATAAACGAATAAATAAGGAATGGGAAACCAGGAACCCTATTATGCCACCCTCACAAACCCTGGACTTGGGAGCTACCAGACGCTTCCAGACAAGGAGTCAGAATCCTGTCAGCTCATTGTTTGCCATTAAGGAGCCACAAATTAATCAGCCTGCCATATTGGGGGGGGGGGGGAGAGTAGAGGGAGGAAAAAAGACATCAAGCAAAAATTAAGAATTCAACCTTCCCCCTACGCTCAACACCCCCCCCCCCAAATGCAGCTTACTCATCTCATCTCCATTTCAAGGCAATTCCTCCCACAAGGGACCTTGGATCTATTCCGTAATAAGGCCTTTAATAGAGAGCCCCTTTTCAAGGCCGATTACAGCAGACCTTCCTTCTGTTCCCCGCTCAACCCCCACCACAATGTACACACTGTCTCCTGCCTCCCATCCGCACAATACCGTAATCCTGCAAGGTAGAGGGTGGTTGGAGGTAATGAACGGGCTGTTCTTCTGGAAAGCCCAAGAAGCCTTGGAGTTCAGGATGTGAACTCAGGTCTCCCTTTAATAAAGGTAAAGGTAAAGGGACCCCGACCATTAGGACCAGTCGTGGCCGACTCTGGGGTTGTGCGCTCATCTCACTTTACTGGCCGAGGGAGCCGGCGTACAGCTTCCAGGTCATGTGGCCCGCATGACTAAGCCACTTCTGGCGAACCAGAGCAGCGCATAGAAACACCATTTACCTTCCCGCCGGAGTGGTACCTATTTATCTACTTGCACTTTGACGTGCTTTGGAACTGCTAGGTGGGCAGGAGCAGGGACCGAGCAACGGGAGCTCACCCCATCACGGGGATTTGAACCGCCGACCTTCTGAGCGGCAAGCCCTAGGCTCTGTGGTTTAACCCACAGCGCCACCCGCGTCCCTCCCTTTAATACCAACACTCTAACCTGTCTCGCTCTCAATGTGTCGCTGATCCCAGAAAAAAAGGCCACCGTGCGAGACTGGAACCAGGGACTTCCCACTTCTGAGGCGCCATCTTTCAGCCACGATGCCAGGTGGCCTAAATCTTTTTGCAACCGCAACCGATACCCCCAATGCTCAACACCACACCAGCTTACGAGGGGCCAAATGCTTGCTGGAACAAGTGTGGCTTGAGGTCCAAGAGCAGGAGAAGCCCTTCATTCCCTCACAGGGAACCTTCTTCTGAGGGCCACATGCGAGCAGCAGGGGGCTAAATTGGGTGGCGCCTCTTAATCTCAGGGACATTGGTTCGAGTCCCATGTTGAGCAAAAGATCCCTGCATTGCTGGGGGTTGGACTAGATGACCCTCGTGGCGCCTGGAACCCACTCTGCAATTCTATGATTCTGTTATTCATGTGGCACAGTAAGATGTGGTGATGACCATGGCCTTATCTATTAGATAGCCTTCATGACTAACAGATAAGGGTAACAGATGTGGTCAGGCAGCAGTCTGAAGGGCACCCTGAAGGCATCCATCTGGCCATGTTTGCCACAAAGTGCTAGTCAATGTTCTGCCCTCCCAATGTAACTGGACTCCATTTCCCATCAGCCCCTGCTACAGCAGCCAATGGTCATGGGGGGAAAGTGCTATAGTCCAGTAACATCTGGATAGGGCAGGGGTCAGCAACCTTTTTCAGCCGTGGGCCAGTCCACCATCCCTCAGGCCATGTGGTGGGCCGGAGTATATATTTTTTTTTGGGGGGGGGGGGAATGAACGAATTCCTATGCCCCACAAATAACCCAGAGATGCATTTTAAATAAAAGCACACCTTCTACTCATGTAAAGGCACCAGGCAGGTCCCACAAATAACCCAGAGATGCATTTTAAATAAAAGGACACATTCTACTCATGTAAAAGCACGCTGATTCCCAGACCGTCTGCGGGCCGGACTGAGAAGGCGATTGGGCTGCATCCGGCCCCCAGGCCTTAGGTTGCCTACCCCTGGGATAGGGTGTTACTTTGGCTATCCCTAAATCGTGTGGCCTGATCCAGAAAAGCCACTCACAGTTTCTGAATATTTATTTCTACAGGACTCATCCACATGCATGATGCTGCGTAGAGGTCAGTAAAACCTCCATTCTCTGCCCTGAGGGCCTTACAATCTAAAGCAGATACCCCCCAAAAGCGCTCTATGAACATTAAGAGTTAGGACTGTCACCATGACCATGCCGTACCTATGCTTGATAAGAGATATTGAAAAAGTCTGAAAACCATCGTCCCACCCAAGAACCCAGGAGTCCAGCTGAGCACATCTCCCTTCCCTATGCAATGTTGCATAGGCTGCAATGGGCTGTAGCTCAAATGGGTAGAGGGTCTGCCTTGCATGCAGGTTCAATCCCCAATGGCGTCTCCAGGTAAGGAGAGACAACCTGCTGCTGCCAGTCAGTGTAGACAAGGGATAGCCAACTCACAAGAGACTGCAATCTACTCACAGAGTTAAAAACTGGCAGTGATCTACCCCCTTTTTTGGGGAGCCAAAGTTGTTCAGCTTCTTTGGGGGGAGCCAATGATCTACCAGTGATCTATCGCAGACGTCCAGTGATCTACCGGTAGATCTCGATCTACCTGTTGGACATGCCTGGTGTAGACAATACTGGGATGGATAGGCCAATGATTTCAGCACAAGGCAGCTTCCCGTGTTCCAGTTTAATTCAGAACCTTGCTTTGCATTTAGGTGAAAGACAACAGCTCAGAGGTGGAGCAGCTGCCTTGGTCCCAGGTTCAGACCCCAATGGCATCTCCAGGTAGGGGCTGCGAATGTCTGGAGAGCCGCTGCCGGTCAGTGCGGCCAGTATTGAGCTTAGCTGGACCGATGACCTGCCTCGGGAAGAATGCAGCTTCCCATGTTCCTATTGCAAGAGAGCATCGCAAATGACACCTTCCCGACCACCACCAAAAGGGGGGGGGGGACACCACTGCAATGCTCAGGCCTTGGAAGAGAAGCAGCAGGAGGAAGGGGAGACACCCCCTCCGCACCCAACGTCCCCCACCAGCACCCTGACAGGCTGCCCTGCCCCCTTACCTGACCTCCACGTGCATGCGCAGCGACCAGCCAGCCTGGCCCCCCCTCCGCGCGCGCGCCACGAGCAGCGAATGCAAAAAAAAAAAAAAAACCCAGACAGCGCGCGCAAGACGGGAGGGGGGGGACAGGATTCATTAGCATTCCTGCATGCGTCACGTGCGCACCCTCGCCAATGGCAGCTCCGGGCCTTTTTGTCCCCGCCCCTCCCTGGACTCACACCATGAAACCCAGCGAAGCGGCGGGGAGGGGGAGAATGTATGTCCCAGACAGTTGCCATAGCAACTGGGGAGGGGAACCCCACCCTGTGGATCACGTGGCCTTGGATCCCCCCCCCCCCGCTTCCATTTGCACCTCTTGGTGGAGATAGTAAATGGGGGGGGGGGGATGATGCAGTCAGCCCACCCTCTTCTATTTAGCCAGTGCAATGTATTTGAAATGCAAATATATTTGAAAAGCACGCATGCAGCAATCACAAGATGTGATGTCTAAAAAAAAAACAACGAAAAAAAAACAACGATGTGATGTCTGGGTTAAAAAGGGGAAAGAAGAGGGGCGGGATGTCTAGTTTGGAGGTGGCTGAAGATTTAGGATTGGGTTTAGAATACAGTTGCCCTAACTTTCAAAGCAAACGAGTGGTCCTCATTATTGGCACATGCCTTGAAATTCCAAGCTATCCATTGTTTTCGTTAATTGCTCCTGGCACACTGGAAATTCAAATCCGCTACCCACGTTTAATACTCATTATTACAGTTTCCTTTCTGCCAAGGAGATGGTGGGGGGGAGGGAGTTCTCCTAGTTTTGCATCCTGTCCTCACAACAGCCCTGTGAGGTAGGCTGGCCGCTTGCTCCTAAGGAGGAATGCATCTTAAAAGAGGACATAAAAGGTAAAGGGACCCCTGACCGTTAGGTCCAGTCGCAGACGACTCTGGGGTTGCAGCGTGCATCTCGCTCTATAGGCAGAGGGTGGCCCACTGACAGCATTTCAAATAGAGGACTGTCCTTCATAAAGTAGGGCACATTGGCATTTGCACTACGAGTAATTGACTCCCCACTCCCCACCACCACCACCCAAAAAAATCCACCCAGTAAATGTGTGTATTTATTCAAAGCATTCATATGCTGCTCTTCAGCCAGAAAGGCTCCCAGACGAGTAGCTTACATAACAATGAAAAATAGCACCGTCTCTGCCCTCAGGGTTACAATCTGAAGAGACACAACACAAAAGGAAAAGGGAGAAGGAGGGAAGAGGAAAACAAGCAAACTCAAACACCAGCTTCTTATTGCTATATCATTCTTACAGTATCCAGCTGGGATAGTGTTATTAGTATTAAATTCATTACCTGCCCTTCAGCAGCATGTGCCAGGATGGGTTCCAACTATTTAAAATTCAGAATCAGAAACAGTTATAACAAACAGGATGGATCCTAATTTTTTTTTTAAATGTCCAGTAGCACCTTAGAGACCAACTAAGTTTGTTCTGGGTATAAGCTTTTTTGTGCATGCACACTTCTTCAGATACATGAAAGCTTATACCCAGAACAAACTTAGTTGGTCTCTAAGGTGCTACTGGATAATTTTTTATTTATTTTGACCAACACGGCTACCTAC
>NC_139684.1:28555696-28677826 GCF_964106915.1 Podarcis gaigeae
GGAGTGAAAGGCGGGAGTATCAAAGGTCCAAACTTCTCCTCCTCCTCCTCCTCTTCTTCTTCTTCTTCTTCTCTCTCTCTCTCTCTCTCTCTCACACACACACACACACTTTCTACTAATGTTTAATTGCTTTTTAATTATTGCTTTTTAATATGTTTTTAGCTGTTTGTATTATAGCCCATAAGCCGCCTTGATTCCCTGTCAGGGGAAAAGGCAGGATATAAATAAATATAACAACAACAACAGCAACAGCAACAACAACAACCAAACAATAAATTGAAGACTTTAGACCACTCGGTCAGTGGAGAGCATGTGTGATCCAGGTTACTGTAGAGAATATTATTTTGGAGGAACAACATTTAATTTAAGATGACTTTATATAGAGCTGTTTTCGGGAGGTTATTGAATAGGGGTAACCGGAGGGTAATTAAACTGAATTAGTGGGGGAATTTAATCGGGAATAAATGAATTGAAGAACTGATCTGGAGTAAACTAAGTGGGGTGCAAATTAACTGGAAGATTTCTCTGGGGCGATTTGACTGGGAAATGAGTTGTTTTGCCTCCTGGAACATTTAAATTCTTAATTTGCATCTGTGCCACACTTGGGGGGGGGGGAATACCCAGATGGGGAGAACCCATCTTCCTTGCTGGGAAGGAAGGGTTGGGCATTTTAACAACAATGGAAATAATTTGAACGGTATAATTGGAAGCAGCAACAAAAGGCAGATCTCTGCCCCAAGGATGTTACATTCTAATGTTTTTGACAGGGAGAAGAGGAGCAAGGCAAGCAGCTGAGTGTGAACAAATGCACCATTTGCAGGTCGGATCTGAGATTCATTCACAATGTTATGAGGATTATAAGGTCTAAGATATAAAATAAATGTTTGTAAATGTACCAAGCAAACACATACATAAATATATAAACCACATGTCTGAAACAGTACAGGAAGACAGTCGTAAAGCCATTTTGACTCTTTCAGTGACCTCAGATATTCCTCTGCAGTTTGGATGGAAATGGGAAAAGCCTCCCCATTGTCTCTGAGCTCACAAATCCTGCCCTAAAGGCACATTTGGGTATGAATAGGGAGAGCCTGTGACCTGGACTCAGGAATTAAGTGTTTATCATCACAAAAGAATGGCCAGGTTCTCCAGGTAAACCCATTAACAGCCAGGTAAACCCATCAAGAGGTTTCCTGCCAGATAGGATTCTGCTATAGACCGCCCCTTCTGTGATGTATGTATGATGTATTAGGGGGTGGTCTTGAGCTGGAGGGTGGCAATTTCAAAAGTCTATACAGTGGTACCCCGGGTTAAGTACTTAATTCGTTCCGGAGGTCCGTTCTTAACCTGAAACTGTTCTTAACCTGAAGCACCACTTTAGCTAATGGGGCCTCCATTGAACAGTTTTTTTCTTATAACAACCATTTCTTATAACAACAACCATTAATATTATTATTGCTGCTACTATTACTTACCCATCCTTCACTCTAAGGTGCAAAGGCAGGATACAACAATTAAAACACAGCTTAAAACTACAGTGGTATCTCAGGTTAAGTACTTAATTTGTTCCAGAGGTCCGTTCTTAACCTGAAACTGTTCTTAACCTGAAGCACCACTTTAGCTAATGGGGCCTCCTGCTGCTGCTGCACCGCCGAAGCACAATTTCTGTTCTCATCCTGAAGCAAAGTTCTTAACCCAAGGTACTATTTCTGGGTTAGCGGAGTCTGTAACCTGAAGTGTATGTAACCCAAGGTACCACAGTACTTACAATCAAAGAAATAGTGTGGGTCCTAAACATACACACACCAAGTTTTGAAAGCCAGGGAGAAGAGATGCCTTTTCAGCATTTGCCGGCAGCCGTACAGTGAAGGGGCTTGGTGTGCCTCGGTGGGGACCTAGTACCACAACTTAGGGGCTGCCACAGAGAAGGCCACTCATACCAGGGCTTCTCTAGTACTGATTTTAACCAGGAGACAGGAGGAGAAAGGTTTAGGGAGTCTGGCTTCTGGCCCAGCAGGGGTGGAGAAATGGCTGGCCTCCTCTTGACTAGAATCACCATGGCCCAGCTGCGTGCATAACTCTCTAACTGCCCCAACTTGCTGCAGGATAGACCCTGTTTTCAGGGACAGGTCCCTCAGAAATTGCTGCCTAGTCTTGCAACACTTCCAGAAGGCCAACAACAGAGGAAATTGAAGGAAGATATCGATGCACCGAAGAATTGATGCTTTTGAATTATGGTGCTGGAGGAAACTCTTGAGAGTCCCATGGACTGCAAGAAGATCAAACCTCTCCATTCTTAAGGAAATCAGCCCTGAGTGCTCACTGGAAGGACAGATCCTGAAGCTGAGGCTCCAATACTTTGGCCACCTCATGAGAAGAGAAGACTCCCTGGAAAAGACCCTGATGCTGGGAAAGATGGAGGGCACAAGGAGAAGGGGACAACAGAGGATGAGATGGTTGGACAGTGTTCTCGAAGCTACAAACATGAGTTTGACCAAACTGCGGGAGGCAGTGGAAGACAGGAGTGCCTGCCGTGCTCTGGTCCATGGGGTCACGAAGAGTCGGACACGACTAAACGACTAAACAACAACAATCAATGTGCATGAAATGCCCACATGATCGTTTGTGTGGGCAGCTGCAAATTTTGAAATGTTGACTCTAATTTGAATAGGAATGTATTTCACTGTCACGGGGCAAGACTGCGACCAGGTGAGCTGAGCACTTTCTCAGTTTGCGGTATGGCTCCCCTGATGCTCTCCTCTCCTCGGATTGGATGTGAACCAGGCAGACATAGGACAGTCTTCTACAGAAGACTGAGCTTAACCTGCAGCCGGGAGAGGCTAGGTGGTGACCCCAGCTGGTAATAAGAGCTGTCCCCAAACCAGGGGTTAGGATTAAGTGGCATAGTGTCTGGCCATATGTGCTTCAGTCCTAGCAGTGGTAACCCTGAAGTTCATCTCTATGGGAGACGTTGGGTGCAAAGGTTGTGGATTCCCTCCCAGAAGGCAGCCACCTCTGCGTTTTCCCATCACCTTGGGTTGCTCTGGTGTCTTTAAAAGACCACGGTTGTTATGCTCTGCTTCCACCAGGTGGCAGACCAGCACAAGCTACTGTGGCTAGTTTGAAAGTACAGAACAGATGTCTGGTTTGGAGTTTTTATAAATTACTAAGCAGGGGATTTGGCTCAGTTCACGCAGTACCTGAATGAACACAGTAATGGGCCTTTGCCCCCTGCCATGTCACCCACACGTGACTTTCATCAGGGCCTGAGCACCCTGTTGGAAGGCGCTGCAAACTCCCAGGACTCTTAGGACAGAAAAGGTAGGAATTGAATGTGTGCGAGAAACCCTGGGCACATAATTGGTGAGCATGGTCTTGGAGTTCACCACCAGGTGGCGCCAGGAGCCTTTGGGTAACCCCACTAGGGGACTTCAGTTCACTGCGGACTTGGAAGCTGCTTACAGCTTTTTGCTTCCACTGTGCTTGCAGTGAGCCGGCAACCGACAGCGGGAGATCCAGGATGTCTCTGGCCTGCAGCAACTTCGAGGCACTGCCCCGAATTCAACAGTGCAGTTCTCCAGCCAAGTAAAGTGTAGGGGGGTGGGAAAGTATATTCTGGGGTAAAGTGTGCCTATAAATGCACACCATAGTGAAAGTGATGTGCAGAAATGCATTGCTCTAGAGAAAGCTGGCTACAAAAATGTGTAAAGCAGGCATATGCAATATATGAATTCAGGCAAAAAAAATTGCTGATGAGTTTTTATGAGGGCATTATTATTATCATTATTATTATTATTATTGCAAACGGATGTGGAAATGTGGAGAATTCAAGTAAAGAGTGGAAAAATGAGAAACAGAGAGATCTGAAACTGGCAGATCCTTGGATCCCTAGAAACAGAAATTGACAGATTCACCCATCCCTAGGCACAGCTCACAGGGGCTGGGTTATCTGATGCCCTGATCTATACCTTCTAAAGATGACACATAACACATTTCTGCAAAGTCCCAACTATGTCATTCAAAATACAAAGAGATAAGTAAAAGGAGCATAACTGCGCAGTCAGATGGATCCCAGTGGCAATCTGCCCCCTTAATGCCAGATGCTGGGAATCACAAGTTGTGGGGGAGCTGCTGTTGTGCTCAGGTCCTGTATTCGAGTCTTCCCGCTGGGGCTTCTGGCTGGCCACTGTGAGTACAGGGTGCTGGGCTAGATGGGCCCCCTTTGACTTGTTCCAGCACCAGGGCTCTTCCTGCAGTCTTAGGGAAGATTTGCCACAGCAAAACAATTTGCTTTGCAGGCAGGATGTTCTGGGTTCAATTGCTGACTCAAACTCTTGGGTGCCTGCAGGCTTGGAGAGGCCAAAGAGGTGTTTACAAGTCAGCTTTGTGCTTTGTCTGATCTGCGATGCACTCACTTACATGTGGGGGCCACCGGGTGATGCGCCCGTATGAGTGGCAGGGTTTTGCAAAGCCGGACGGCAAGTCCAACTCAGGAACCTCCTGGAAGAAAGCTACTACGTGTGTCCCACCAGAGGGTCAAAACCGTTTCGAACGGGATTAACCTTTTTCATAATCGCCACCATCGCTCAGGTGCAAGCATTTCTGCATAAAGGTCGCCGGGGGAAGCAGGGGGTGGAAAACGTGCTGCGTCCTCAGCATCTGCTCAGCGAAAGCACATCTTGTGCGTTTGGGGAGGGAATCATTGCCTGTGTTACGGAAGTTGTAACACTGCTGCTGTTCAGGGGACCCCCACCCCACCCCAAATAATAATATTCTGCACTGAGGTCTTTTCAAAGGAAGAACATCCCTTGCGACAGAGGGCCTCTGGGAACCTTCCCTGTGGTGGCACGACTTGGGTGGCCTGTGGCCTAATGAGAACACCATTGCGCATCAAAACTGCATCAGTATCGCTGCCGCATGGCCGCATTTCGGGCTGACTTGCCACTTATCGCAGCCATGTGCCCACTCAACAAAGTCTCCAGAAATCCGGAGCGACCTCAGATGATTTCTTGGCATTAGCGAGGGCGGACTTGGCTAATCTTTCGCAATACGGCACCCTGCACAAGGCCAAACTTTGGTGTCCCAAAATGGATCTTCTCAGTTATGGATCTTCTCAGTTTTGCGCCCCCTCAGCTCAGTGCCCTGTGCAAGGGAATGGTCCCAAGCATTCTAAATCCAGCGCTGGGGTAAAGGTGAGTGTGGATGCAGCCCAAAGGTCTGATTCCTAGCCAGGAGAGGCAGAGGTGCTTTGTGCAAATTGCTAAAGGAGAAATAGATTACCACCCCTCTATAGTGGGTTAACCTTCCCTAAATGTTCATCCTGGGCTCCTTTGGGAGGAAGGGTGGGATAATAATAATAATTCATATTCATGAGCCATGCCATGAATATTCATGAGGCCTCCTGCCCACTTCATTGTGATCACATGACCCTTTTATAGCCCCCATCTTCATTGCTGCCATCCGTTAATATTAATTGATAGCAGCTGACAAATGGTCCTTATGCACCCAGCTGCTTATCAATATTTATTGCTTGGCTGCACATCCGTGAATAATAAGTGGCCAACCCCTCCAGAATATGCACATCTAAGAGTTCTCCACCTTTGAATCTGGCTTTTTCCCATTGTTGTGTCTGGATGAAGCTTTGCTTTCAAGAGACACAATGTGAATTTAATTATTATTATTAGGTTTTTATTTTGTATCTGCTTCGCACACACTGCCTCGCCTGAGAAAAGCAGTTTACAGATCTTTTAATAAAATAAATATTTGAAACGTTATCCAGATAAGGTGCAATCTGATCTACCCCAGGCATCCCAGCTGTGTTCCTTTACTTCTGCCCCAACGATAAATTACTGCAAAATCTTTCCTTTTAAACTTTGTGGCCAGGCTGAGCCTGGGGCTCAGCTGTGTCTAAACAGAAAATCTGTGGCCTTCTCATTCCTTCTCCTTTCCACCACAATTCCTTGTCGACTGCAGCAGATATTTTCGTGCTTGTTTTGGGCTGCAGCCATTCGATCTCAAGCACCATCAGCTTCAGGTGAGTTTATTCTGAGGCACTTGTGCTGCTGCCCTGGCTTCCTAAATACCCGGTGTGTTGCAACCTGATTCAATTCAAGTTTACTCCAAAGTAAACTCTGCTGTGCCAAGCAGGTGTGAGTAGAGTTGTAGACTGACAGCGCAATCTTACACGCATGACTACGCAGAAGCAGACCCCGCGACCCTCTGCATGTGGCTCCCATCATCGCTGACCATTGATAATCATCTCTGAGACTAGTGGGAGTTGAGATCACAGACTCTCCATCCCTTCAAAGAGGATGGGACACAGACGGAGGAGTCTTCAGCATCAACACAGCAGTTTATTCTGTTTCCCTCATTGTTAACTTCCGTATTCTACAGGAGCTTTCACAGGAGCTAAAAGCCACTTCCAGAAAACTGATGGAGCAGAGTGCAAGTTTGGAGCTCATTTCCGTGATATTTGAATTAGTTTGCACACACACACACACCCCGAACTGGGAAATCGCAGGAGTAATGTGTCAAAACTTCACGCCATCCAGGTCTTTCCTGATGTTTTCAGGGAGGAACAAGTGTGCAGAAAGCTGCACCCACTGGTCTGAGTGAAATTTAACGTGACGTGCTAGTATATCACAAGAACAGCAGAAATGGCTGCTGGATCAGGCCAATGGCCCATCTAGGCCAGCATCCTGTTGTCAAAAGTGGCCGAACAGTTGCCTGTGGGAAACCAGCAAGCAGTATTTGAGCACAGCAGCAACTCTCCCCTGCTGTGGTTTCCAACAACTGCTATTCAGAACATTGCTGCCTCTGATCACAGAGGCAGAGCCGAATTGTCATGGCTGGTAGCTGTTGTCTAACCCTCTTTTAAAGTCCTTCAAGTCGATGACCGTTCATGGCTCCTGTGGGAGCGAGTTCCACAGTTCAACTCCGCCTTGCGTGAATAGATCCTTTTTAAAAAATCCATCCTGAATCTGGCAACATTCAGCTTCATTTGATATCCACTGGATATCGTCCCAAAAGCCACAGTTCCATAACACAACAGGCACTGCGGTGCGAAAGGAACATTAGAAAATGAGAGGAACGTGTGTGCACTATGCTCAGGGAAACTAACATTAATATTCCCTGTGTTTGAATGCAGTCTCAGTCGCTCAGTCAGCAGGAAGGGTGAGACTGGGCTTTCAGCACCAAGGACAGCTTCAGCCCTGCCAGTCGCTCTCCGGAGAGGCCTTATTTAAGACCAGCATGGGCACAGGGAGGGAGGCCACTGCTAAGAAGCCCCTGCCCTCAACATAGTGTGTGCTGACTGGCCCTAGAAATGACAACAGGATTTTCTGGGCTCAGTACTCTTTTAATGGATAGAGCCCTCTACACATTTGCACAACCTTTTTTCATTCTTTGTCAGATGCAAATATAAACCCTTTTGACCTCCTTGCCGGTGGGAGCACAAGACCTGGAAATCAAGCAGGGAACCACCCACAAATAATAAGATGACTGACAGGCAGCCTGTCAACAGGTGAAGCTTTCCCCATAATTGTATTTCCATACCAAAAAAAGGCTTGCCTTGTCTTGACCTCTCGGCAGCCGTAACCAACCCTGCTTCTGGGTTTGCATGTACAGTGGAAGATTCAGGACAGATAAAAAACAGGACTTCTGTATGCAGGTCACACTTAAACTATGGAACTCACTTCTACAAGAGGCAGTGATGGCAACCAGCTTAAATGACTTTATAAGAGGATCCGATTTCTGTTTAAAAACTGTTCCACTGTGAACCAGCTCTTAGGCTCAGAAGACTCTTCCTAATGTTTAGTTGGAGTTAGATTGGGGTTCTAGTCCCCACTCTGCCACAAAGCTCACTGGGAAATATAGGAAATAGGAAATAAATAACCCCAAGGTCCCTAGTTACCCCAGAGTAAACAGCAGCAGGCTGGGAGGCCTGGGCATCCGAGGACGCCGCTCCCCCTGCAGTTCCCCCTAACTCACTATTAAATTATTCTGCCCCGTTGGAGCTTGGCAGCGGGTCCGCCCCACACAGTCTCCCCCTGAGGCTCTGCAGCCAAGGCATAGAAGGCGGGCCTCTAATAGGCCTCGACAGGCTCTCCTGTTCTGCAGCCAGCCCAGAAAGTTTTGCAAACAGGCAGGAGACGGGAGCTTTGCTAATGAGTAGTAATGAGGGCGAGGATCCCACGGTGGTGGCAGGACAAAGCGATGCCGGGTGCAGGGAGGGCAGGAGACAACAACGAGGATTGCCAGCTTTCCAGTCCTCTACCTTTAGCAGCTGGCTGGTCTGCAGATGTGACTCAGTGAGCCTGACTATCTGAACAAGCACAGAGCTGGTCGGTTGGCAACCCTGCAAATGAAACTTCCCCCCCTTCCCTCTCCCCCTGAAAGATCAGGACCTGATGTTGCCAACTTTTTCCTTGAGTTGCTCCTGTGCACTGAGCTGATGTTGCCAACTTTTTCCTTGAGTTGCTTCTGTGCACTGAGCTGATGTTGCCAACTTTTTCCTTGAGTTGCTCCTGTGCACTGAGCTAGTGTTGCCAACTTTTTCCTTGAGTTGCTCCTGTGCACTTCCACCCGAAATGGCCAAGGGGATGTAGCGATTCCCCTATGTAGAAAGTTTGCAGCGTTTGAGGCTTCTTCCTTTAGAGTAAAGACGAGTTAGAAGGTGATAGGATAGAAGCTTATCAAATTATGCACGGAGCGTGGAGAAAGTAGAGAGAGAAAAGGGTTTCTCCCTCCCTCACAACACTAGAACTCATGGGCATCCCACCTACCCGAATGTTGGAAGATTCAGGACGGATAACAGAAAGGCCTGGGGAACTCTCACCCACTGGAAGCAGTGATGGCCACCAACTTGGTTGACTTGAAAAAAGGATTAGACAAATTCATGGAGGAGAGTTCTGTCAATGGCTACTAGCCAGGGTGGTTATATTTTGCCTTCACAGTCAGTGGTAGCACTATTTCTAAATACCTGTATCTGGAAACCATAGGATGAAAGATTGCTGCTAGAATCCTGCTTGTGGGTTTCCCATTGAGGCATCTGGTTGGCCACTGTGAGACCAGGATGCTGGACTAGATGGGCTATTGATCTAATCCAGCAGGCTATTATTATTATTATCTTCCTATATGTCAGGATTCCAAGGAGGGCATCCTTTTCAAGAATCAAAGTGTATCTGGCTGGGATGCTTCCTATTTGGGGGGGAGGGGCGTCAGGGTTCCTCCAAGAGGGGGACCCCCAGACCCCCAGCCTTCCTCCTCGTCCCCACCTTCTCCTCCTCTCTCCCACAAAGTGTCACGCTATGGGTGGGCACCTTGGGCCTCCCCCTGGCCCTCCTCCACAGCCTCATCCCAGAGATTACGCTCCCCCGAGGAACCAAGCCTGCGCCAAGAATTTGTTAATTCCCAAGTAATTAAAAAGCAAGGGCAGGGAAGAAGGGAGGCTGGCAGCCCAAGCACCCTCTGCCCAAGCAAAGCCTGTTGGTTCCCACACAGCCAGTCCAGCTGATTCACAGAACTGCAGGGCATGGTAGGGTGGCAATGATGGACAGCGAACCCAGGTCTGAGTTGGCCAGGCTGGGGTGGGGCAAGGTGGGGCAAGTCTCGCTTGGTGGCAGAGTTGCCAGGGCTGGCTTGTTTTTCTTCGCCAGCCTGACTCCTGTGCCTTTAACCACAGCCTTGACACTCAGCAAGTTAGCTGGTGGGCATCTATAAAACAACAGAATTTCAGAGTTAGGAAGGGACCCCAAAGGACCCCATGGCAGTCCAGCCCCTTGCAATGCAGGAATCGCAGCCAGAGGATCTCTGGCAGGTATTCACCCAACCTCTCTTTAAAAGTCTCCAAGGAAGGAGAGTAATGAGCCTCACACCCCAGCTCAGATTATCGCCTTTCCAAATCATAGAATTGTAGAGGAGAGTCCACCCCCTTCTCCAAGGAATCCCTCCCACTGTTGAACAGCTCTTGCAAGAAAGGAAATTCCAAATAAACACCAGAAAGAACATCAGGAGCAGAGAGATACCTCTTCTGTTTGGGTTCCTGCTTGCAGGCTTTCCTTTGGGTTCCAAAGCCCTAAACGGCCTCAGTCCAGCATACCTGAAAGAGCGTCTCCACCCCCATCGTTCTGCCCAGACACTGAGGTCCAGTGCCGAGGGCTTTCTGGCAGTTCCCTCTCTGCAAGAAGCCAAGTTACAGGGAACCAGGCAGAGGGCCTTCTTGGTAGTGGCACCCACCCTGTGGAATGCCCTCCCACCAGATGTCAAAGAGAACAACAACTACCAGACTTTTAGAAGACATCTGAAGGCAGTTTAGGGAAGCTTTTAATGTTTAATAGGTTATTGTATTTTAGTGTTCTGTTGGAAGCCGCCCAGAGTGGCTGGGGAAACCCAGCCAGATGGGTGGGGTATCATTATTATTATTCTATCTGGTTAGCCCCTGTGAGAACAGGATGCTGGACCAATGGACCATTGGCCTGGTCCAGCGGGCTCTTCTTATGATCTTAAGTCCTTGGCTGTCCTGCATTGGTGACAAGGCAGGGCTTCCTCTGCCAATTCTCTACACAGGCAAGCTCCGCCCTGGGTCAACCTGTCTGCCTTGAATGCCAAGGTGGCTGATTCAATATTTACCTTTTGTCATTTGGAGATAAGAATTCCCCAGGCAAATAGATGTCACTGCCCCAAATACCTCAGGTGACCCATCGGAGCGGCTGGCAAGCTGCCCTGCGGAACAACCAGGGGTGGCGCTGCTGTTCCTCCTTGCTCTCTCAACAACCATGGCAAGGGTGGCGTGGACTGGGCAGGCGGAAATGCGTAATCCTCAAGATTAGGACCCCGGTTGGTAGGTTTTTCCTAACAGGTGAACAGCGGTCCCAAGTATCTCGGAGATGCTGGAGATTAGAAGCTCAGCTACCCAGTTTTACTTGAGATACTTGATTCAAGTCATGGGGGGGGGGGGGAGAGGGAACTTCAGGAAGAAGTCAGCACCTTTCGTTTGCTTTCAAGACATCTACTTGTAGACCACAAGAACACAAATGCAGGATTGGAAGTTGTGTGGGCACTAAGGGGAACCCTTTATAGCTGGGAGTGGTGGTCATTTATTTGCTTGCGTATTTATTTATTTCCTGCCTTTTCCTCCAAAGAGTTCGAGGTGACATCCATGGTTCCTATTAGAACGGCAGAACTGCAGACTTGAAAGGGACTCCAAAGGTCATTTAGTCCGGCCCACTGCAATGCAGGAATCGCAGATAAAGCATCCCTGCCAGATGGCCATCCAGCCTCTTGAGGAAGTCTGTCCCACTATCAAACAGCTCTTACCTTCAGAAAGTTCTTCCCAATGTTCGGTCACAATCTCCTCCTTTGCCTTTTGGAATCCATTGGTTCAGGTCATCAACCCATGAAGCAGCTTGCTCCATCTTCCATTTGACTGGCCTTTAGATATTTGAAGGTTGCTATCAGATTGCCTCCTGAGTCTTCTCTTTTCCAGGCTAAGCCTACTCAATTCCCTCGTCCCTTCCTGATAAGGCTTGGTTTCTCAACTCTTCATCACCTTGGTCAACCTCTTCTGCACACCTTCCAGCTTTTCAATCTCTTTCTTAAACTGTGGTTCCCAGAATGGGACACAGGACTCCAGGTGGGGTCTGACCAAGGTAGAAAAGAGAGGTACTTTTTCTTCCCTGGACCTCTGCACATGCAGCCTAGAATTGCATTAGCTTTTCTTTCTTTTTTGCTGCTGCTGCATCACACTATTGACTCACGTTAAACTTGTGGCCTACTAAGAAGACCCTGCAATCCTTTTCACATGGACTGCTGTCAATCAAACATAAATGTAATTTGCAGGACATTCTTTTTTTCTTGGTAATCATAATATTCATAAACTCATAAAACACATACATTACACAATGAAAATAATAACTTTTGTTTAACATCAACAAGAATTCTGGATATACGGCAGCTGCAAGTCTCTTCTTATACCTTAAGTCTTAATGGATTTTGATTAACTTTTTTTTTATTAAGCAGCAACAGTTTTTATTTATGCAGGCCCCGCGATCAGTCATATTGATCTATAATACTAGCAAATGCATACCTCTGTGTTTCACTATGAAATTAGCAAATTTAGAAATATCAGATTAATAGGTAATGATGCAATCTAAAAAAAAATAAATGTATGTTTTATGCATGAAGCAAAATAATCTACAGTAGCATTGTAACCAATTTCTTCAACACTCACATTTTTAGTAGAGAATGTTGCAAGATTTGAAATGACCAACCTTCAGCCCATGGGTTCTAGTCTTATGAGAGAGGGAGAGTTACAGATAGGTAGCCGTGTTGGTCTGCCATAGTCAAAACAAAAAAAATTCCTTCCAGTAGCACCTTAAAGACCAACTAAGTCAGTTCTTGGTATGAGCTTTCGTGTGCATGCACACTTCTTCAGATACACTGAAACAGAAGTTTCCAGACCCTTCTATATAGTGGGGGTCTGGAAACTTCTGTTTCAGTGTATCTGAAGAAGTGTGCATGCACACAAAAGCTCATACCAAGAACTGACTTAGTTGGTCTTTAAGGTGCTACTGGAAGGAATTTTTTTTTGTTTTGAGAGAAAAACTTTTCTCTATCCACTTTTCTCCATGTCGTGCTCTGAACTTTCATCATGTCTTGTCTAACTTGCTTTTTCTCTATACCAGCCTTTCTCAACCTGTGGGTCCCCAGATGTTGTTGAACTACAACTCCCATCACCCCTAGCTAGCAAGGCCAACAATATCTGGGGACCCACAGGTTGAGAACCGCTGCAACTAAAATGTTCCAAATGCTGCAACCTTTCCTCATAGATGAATACCCTCCTTCCCCTCGCCTTTTCCTGAACCTTTTTTCCAGCTCCTTTTTGAGATGAGGCAACCAGAACCACACAGAAGATTCCAAACATGGCCGCACCATAGATTTCCGTGAGGTTGGCTCCTCAGTATATGTGCATAAAGCCAGGCTAAAAGTCAAGACAGAGTGGAACTTCAGACCAACCAGTGGGGCTGTGATTATGTCAGGATTTGAATCAAGGTCTCCCATGGGATCACCTTGGGTGGGGGGAAATGTAGCAGCGACAAGACTCAGCTTTGGGGTGTTGATCCTTATCAGAAATGTCTGAGGCCCTGCAGAAGCTGTGGGGAGGAATGTTTATCCGGTGTAAGCGCTACTGTGTGTGCTGATCTGCCAAGGAGGGGAGTGAACAAAGGCTTCCTTTATATTTCTGAGATCAGTTCATTACTGACGTTAAGTAGGTTTCAACAACAACAAACAGAAGACAAAGGAGTTTGAACAATGCCCCCGGAGCACCACTCAGCTAATTAGTGTCAGAAAATATCCCGCATTCCCGCAAAGCATGAAGCCACTGGGCCCTTTCCGACATTCGACTGTTCCAGTTACCGGAGGACAATGAATTTTGCTTCCCCCCACCTCACCCCAACACCAACAAGCGTCTCTCTTCCCGGATGACGTAAGGCGTCGTTCTCAACAAGATGGTGGGCAAGCAGTGGATTGGATCCAGCATCAGTCCGACTCAGAGTAGGCCCAAAGTGGAGGAGGAGAACGTGGTTGGATACAACCCAATATCTGCAGTGCATGCAACCCTATGGTACATCTATCGATGGCTGGCCCCAGACATTTTGGTGCCTGAGGTGTTATAAGAATTTTAAGGTCTTAGATATATAATAAATGTTCATAAATGTACCAAGGAAACACGTACATAAATATATAAACCACATGTCTGAAGCAGCATAGGAAGACAGTCCTGAAACCATTTTGACTCCCAAGCTAACCAAATGTTTCTCTCAAGGAGGGAGGAGGTGGAAAAACCTTCTTTGTTACAGGAATTGGGTAATCACCATTTCAAAGGAATGGGCAGACTACCAGGAAAGGCAATCAGATAAGGCATTATCAGATAAACTGGCAGACAGGAAAAACAACAACATTCAAATTTCTGTTGTAGACCACCTTTTCTGTGACATAGGTATGATGTTTGTGGGGTGGTGTCTTGGGTTACACCCCTTCTGTGATGTAGGTATGATGTATGGAGGGGTGGTCTTGAGCTCCAGGGGCAGGGAATTTAAAATATCTATATAAGGGCAGGCACACCTTTGTTCTGGGTCCTCTTCTGTCCTCCTGCGTGTGGGGGAGCACCCTGTTGCAACAGGTCAATAAAGATCAGGCTTACTAGCTGCTTTGCTTCTCAATAGTCTCTGGTTGGCCTCTGTTATTTTCTCCTACCAATAGGGAACCCACGTAAGGACTCTATATGGGCTCTTGGATACCCCATAAGGGTGGGGGGGGGGAGGCAGATTTTATTTACAACAGAGGCAAACCACAAAATGGCACCTCCCTTGCCCAGCCAGGGAAGAAGGAGGGAATGAAGATCTATAGTTCAGTTGGTAGAGCATGAAACTCTTAATCTCAATGTTTGAGTCGCACATTGGGCGAAAGATTCCTGCATTGCAGGGTGTTGCATTAAATGAACCCCGTGTTCCTTTCCAACTTTATGATTCTATTATCGATTCAGGGGTGTTGGAAGGGGGGCGGTCCGCCCCGAGTGTCATCCATGAGGGGGGTGACAAAAAGGCACGCCGTGGGGAGCTCACCCCTTCAACCCCGTGTGCGGTGGCTTGGCCACGCATGGCAGATGGCCCTGCTGCTGCCATGCCCTTTTTCTGCAGAGATCAGCTGGGCAAGACATGTGGTGTCGAGCTCAGGGAAAGTGGGTGTGGCTTGGGGGAAACGAACCCCTGGGCTAATGAGGAGGTTTGGCACGCTAGATTGGGCCTGTGAGCTGGAGTTTTCCCACCGTGGAGCTGTAGAGTTGCCTGCCGCTACATCACCACAGCCACCCAAATAGCGCCCCCTTCAGGTGTCTTCCGCAGTCATTTGTGCTCCACCCACAAATGAATGAACTACCCTCATACTCTAAGCAGGGGGAAAGGGGGCAAACTTCCCAGAAGATCCTGGGGCACAGTTTTGGGCCTCACCCCCAGATCTTCAGCGTCATGGGTTTTTGAGCTTCTCCTGACCCCAGGGGGGGAAATGTCACAGCGCTGCAGCGACATTCCCCAGCTGCAAGGCAAACAAGGAGCGGAAACCTGTTGCATTCTTAGGATTATCTCATTTCTAGTCTCAGGAAGCTTTGCCAGCAGACCAGAGGGTTGTCACAGATGCCCTGGGGGGCTGACGGTAACCCTTTGAAATCAGGACTTTTTGTTTGCCATGCACTTCCTCATCTAGTCCCCGACCCCTGCAGAGAGGAGGCTAGAGCACCGGCCTCAGAAATGGACAAATTTCTTGGATTTGGTTTCGTCCCCCTCCATTTTTCTGTTTTTCCCTTTCTTCAATTCAGTTCCCTATATTTCTGCAGCAATTTGTGATTCGAACAAACACTCAGGAAAATTTGTGGGCATTTTCATGGCATTCCTTGCGTTGCAGGGGGTTGGACTACTAGATGATAACTAGTCAACATTGCATGGAAACATGCATACATTAGGTAAAATGCACCCAAAAATGTGCTGAAATGTTCATGTGAACTTAAAAAATATATATGATGCAAATGTATGCAGCAAACTGAATTGAAGCATGGAAAAATTAGAAATTGAGAAACCAAAATTGACAGATTCCCCCCCCCCTCCTAGTAAAGGCTGCAGCTCTGCCTCACCAATGCTTTGTAATTATGGGATTTGCTTTCATAAAGTCCAAACCTGAGCAAGTTTTGGGAAGCATTTGCTAGAATTGCCTGTAGACTTGCCTCGGTTTGTGGCACAGAGGCAAGGAGGAAATCCCATGAGACAATAACTTTGTTCTATTTTACAGATCCCTCGTTCAAGCTTTTGCATGAACCTCCCCACCCCAAACACACACTGCTTCGAAATGCCTAGCAATGCATGTTGCCCCCTCGCCCCGTAATCCATGAACCAAATTCCTAGCAGTCCATGAATTTATATGAATACATTTGACTATTTTTGTCCTAATATACGAGAGGTCCTCCTTCACTGCCAGACATGAGATTGTCCAGAGCCAGTGTCCTTATCTGTAAAACGCCACTATTTTTGGATCCCTCTGAGAGCGATGGGATGGAACAGAAGAACATTTTGAACAGACCAGACCACTGAAAAAGCTGCTGTTTGATTTGTGGCTTCGACTTTGGTTTGGTGCCTCGTAATAAACATGACCCCCAACGCTGGACAAACAAACCCAGGGAACATGATTGTCACATGCCTGTTCCTAGGCCACAGATCTCTGCATGATCAACACTTGCTCCCGCCTCTGGCATGCTGCCCACAGTCCTTCACTGCTTGCTGGTGTCCCTGGCAGCCCCGACACAAAGTCCACAGGATTGTGCTGGCAGAGAGAGAGGCCCACCCTTGGAAATGTAGCTCACAAACATGGAGTAGCAGCAGAAAAATACACTGATCTAAGAAACGTCAGGTGACAGCAGCCACAAAATTAAAAGATGGCTGCTTCTTGGTAGAAAAGCAATGACAAACCTAGACAGCATCTTAAAAAGTAGAGAGATCACCTTGCCAACAAAGGTCTGTATAGTAAAAGCTATGGTTTTCCCAGTAGTGATGTATGGAAGTGAGAGCTGGACCATAAAGAAGGCTGATCGCTGAAAAATTGATGCTTTTCAATTATGGTGCTGGAGGAGACTCTTGAGAGTCCCATGGACTGCAAGAAGATCAAACCTATCCATTCTGAAGGAAATCAGCCCTGAGTGCTCACTGGAAGGGCAGATCGTGAAGCTGAGGCTCCAATACTTTGGGCACCTCATGAGAAGAGAAGACTCCCTGGGAAAGACCCTGATGCTGGGAAAGATGGAGGGCACAAGGAGAAGGGGATGACAGAGGACGAGATGGTTGGACAGTGTTCTCGAAGCTACCAGCATGAGTTTGTCCAAACTGCGGGAGGCAGTGGAAGACAGAAGTACCTGGCGTGTTCTGGTCCATGGGGTCACAAAGAGTTGGACACGACTAAACAACTGAACAACAACAACAAAGAAAAGCCTGCTGGATCGGGCCAAAGGGGGCCTATCGACTCCTGCATCTTCTTCTCAACAGCAGCCAACCAGATGCCACCGTGAGAAACCAGCAAGCAGGATTTGAGCACATGAGCAAATCTCTCCCCTCCTGAGGTTTCCAGCATATGGTATTCAGAAGCATGGCTGCCTCCAGCTGTGGAGGCTGAGGAAAGACCCTCCAAGTGTCCCTATTTTCCAAGGACAGACCCAGATTTACAGAATCTGTCCTGGTTTCTTATTTGACCTTGGAATGTCCCTCTTTTCCTTAGAATGTCCCTATTTTCATCAGAGAAACATTGGAGGGTATGGAGTTATGTGACCCCCTGAGCCAAGGAGATAAGCAACTATACAACCTTTAGAAGACCTCTGAAGGCAGACCTGTATGGGGAAGTTTTTCAATATTTAACATGTGTGTGTGTGTGTGTGTGTGTGTGTGCGCGCGTGCGTGCGTGCGTGCGTGTGTTGGAAGCCACCCATAGTGGCTGGGGCAACCCAGTCAGATGGGTGGGGTATAAATAAAATCATTATTATGATTATTATGGAATAGGACATCTGCTCTGGTTCGCCAGAAGCGGCTTAGTCATGCTGGCCACATGACATGGAAGCTGTACGCCGGCTCCCTCGGCCAGTAAAGCGAGATGAGCGCCGCAACCTCAGAGAGCATAGCCACCGTCCTAAAGTCACCACAGTCTCCAATGACCTTCATTCCAGGGAGTTGAATGTTGGGTAAGAGTGTGTTAAGATTTCTCCATTAACAAGTGGAGTCTCCCACCACTTGGAGATGTGAGCAACAGTGTTTTTACAGGAGATTTTCTCCTCCTGCCCCCCATATTAAATATTGAGACAATTTGCACCTGTCCCTGGCAAGTCAGGACAGTTATAGTCCATGAAGGCCCAGCGGCTTCTCAACCAACTACCTGGCTTGAGTGTCTTCTCCTCCTTAGATGTGAAAGGAGCTGTCTCCTCGGATGTTGGCTGTCCTGACACGCCAAGGAATGATGTAATGCCTGGCGCAGCTCGCCCGGCCACAGCTGGGGAAATCCACTTGGGCTGCTCCGCTAGAGAAAAGCTGTGTCACAGAGAACACCCTTCCTGCGAGCTATTGGCAAGTTAGGTAGAAGAAGCCAAGCAGGCCTGCTTGCCTGATCACGAAACCCCAAGCTCATTATGATCCAAGGAGAGCTGTTCCACCCCATCTGATGGCCAACCATCTGCAGTGCAGCAGGGGACCAGACACAGTAGCAAAAGGAACCATAAGGACATCAGAAGAGTCTTGCTGGATCAGGCCAATGGTCCATCTACACCAGTATCCTCTTCTCAGACCCTCCAAGTGTCCCTATTTTCCAGGGACAGTCTCGGATTTACCGAAGCCATCCCAGTTTCTGATTTGATCCCAGAATGTCCTGCTTTTCCTTAGTAAAGGTAAAGGGACTCCTGACCATGAGGTCCAGTCGTGTCCGACTCTGGGGTTGCGGTGCTCATCTCGCTTTATTGGCCGAGGGAGCCGGCGTACAGCTTCCGGGTCATGTGGCCAGCATGACTAAGCCACTTCTGGTGAACCAGAGCGTTTACCTTCCCGCCAGAGCGGTACCTATTTATCTACTTGCACTTTGACGTGCTTTTGAACTGCTAGGTTGGCAGGAGCAGGGACCGAGCAACGGGAGCTCACCCCATCGTGGGGATTCAAACTGCTGACCTTCTGATCGGCAAGTCCTAGGCTCTGTGGTTTAACCTGTCCCTAATTTCATTGGCAAAATATTGAAGGGTATGGTAGGATGTCCCTATTTTCAACTGAAAAATGTTTGAGTTATGTGACCCCTGAACCAAGGAGATAAGTAACTATAAAACATTTAGAAGACTTCTGAAGGCAGGTTTTTTTAAATGTTTTCATCAGTGCTATTTTTCTGGAAAAAGAGGTGCCGGAACTCACCTTGTTCTCTTATAATTAGGGTTGCCGTATTCCCAAAAATGAAAATCCAGACAAAGTTGTTGAGCTTTTGTTTGCTTGTTTTTGGTCAAAGTTGTTGAGCATCTCCCCCCCCCCCCTCAAAAAAAAACACCCATCAGACACATTTTGGGGCTTTTCTGGGAATTTTTTTAGCATTCTGCTTGACATACACCCTGATTTTCCCAGACATTTTGCTGATTCACCGATAATCTGCCTGGATGCCATTTTCAAGCATGATTCCCGGATGCGTCCAGGAAAACCCAGACATATGGCAGCCCTACATATAATGGCAATGGTACCCACCTGTGAGACACCAGAAATGAGTTCCAGTGAGTTCTGTCTGAAAAAAAAGCCCTTGTTTTTATATACAGTGGTACCTCGTGTTACAGACGCTTCAGGTTACATACGCTTCAGGTTACAGACTCCGCTAACCCAGAAATAGTACCTTGGGTTAAGAACTTTGCTTCAGGATGAGAACAGAAATTGTGCGGCGGCAGCGGGAGGCCCCATTAGTTAAAGTGGTGCTTCAGGTTAAGAACGGGCCTCCGGAACGAATTAAGTACTTAACCTGAGGTACCACTGTATGTTGGAAGCTGCACAGAGTGACTGTGGCAACCCAGTCAGATGGGCAGGAAATACATGTTGTTGTTACTGTTCAATAGGATACCCCTATTTTCATCAGAGAAATGTTGGAGGGTTTGTGTTCTCACAGTGGCCAACCAGATGCCCCCGTGGGAAACCCTCCAGCAGGATCTGAGCACAAGAGCCCTCTCCCCAACTGGGATTCAGAACCATTGCTGCCTTCAACTGGGGAGCGCAGAGCGTAGGCATCATACCTAGTAGCCAACGCTAGCCTTATCCTATTGTTGAACAACAGAGAGGCGGTGTTATCCTCCAGGAAGGAACTGTGGCTCATTTAGCCGATGTGAGCTGCCTAAACTGGGGAATTAGGCCCTTCCCGCCCCACAGCCCCCAGCTGATCAGTTTTACTAAATCCCCCATCCCAAGGACAACACAAACACCACCACCAATGCCACTTTCTCCCCCAAAAAGCAGCTCAGCTCCCGGCCTCCATGTCATGCGCTTCTCTGCGCATGGATGCTGACCTTTCTCAGTAATGCCAAGCTGGGGCTAAAGTGCTTAGCCGATTATGCGCAGGGATAAAAAAGAAAGGCTGAGGGAGGGGGTGGTATTTGTGCAATTAGCTCGTTTCCCAAGTGGGGTGGGGTCCAGTTTTAGCGGTAATTCCAGACAGTTTTTGCAGCAGCAAGGGAAGCAAAGCCAAGCTTCGCCAGAAAATTGCTTTTGTGTTCTCTACTCTACCCCTTTTCCCTGGCCTGGGTTGATTCAGAGCATCACCTCTTAGATCGTGGGTCCTCTGACTGTCCCTGTTGGGACTGAGCTCTCTGGTAGTTTTGTATTCCCTTGTTTTTATAAAAAAGATTCCATGTGCAGGATCAGCTCGTAAAGTTATTCATTTGGGGGAGATGCTGGGGTGCATTATTAACATGCTCTTAAGGCATGCCAGTGATGCTCCAGACTTCTCTTGGGTCCTCTCCTCTGCTAAGGCAGGGGTGGGGACCCTCAGGCTGAATGTGCCCCCAGTGCTGGCTGGCCGGTCCTCCAGATGTTTGCCAGGTCACACGCCCTCTCCAGCTGTACTCCCACTGGTCTGGCTTCTCCCATGTCTTGGGTGCTGGAATGTACACCCATAAACCCCAATTGTGCCACTTGCCCACCTGGACGGAGGGTCGAGATGGGTGTCCAGGCAAGTGTTAAAGGGACACAGGTGGCGCTGTGGTCTAAACCACTGAGCCTCTTGGGCTTGCCGATCGGAAGGTCGGCGGTTCGAATCCCCGCGATGGAGTGAGCTCCCATTGCTCTGTCCCAGCTCCTGCCAACCTAGCAGTTCGAAAGCACGCCAGTGCAAGTAGATAAATAGGTAAAACTGTGGCAGGAAGGTAAATGGTGTTTCCATGTGCTCTGGTTTCTGTCATGGTGTTCCATTGCACCAGAAGCAGTTTAGTCATGCTGGCCACATGGCCCGGGAAGCTGTCTGTGGACAAACGCCAGCTCTCTCGGCTTGAAAATGAGAGGAGTGCCGCAACCCCATAGTCGCTTTTGACTGGACTTAACCATCCAGGGGTCCTTTACCTTACCTTTACCTTTACCTGGCAAGTGTGTTTCAGGTCCGGAACAGTGAACCAAAGCCAACCATTGCATTCACTGCTCTGCCTAGTTTTACCCCTGGCATGTGGAAGGTTGTCCAGAAGGAAATGTGACCCTTGTGTCTTTCGATATAAAATTGATTGGCTGTGTTCCTGTACAGCTTGGCTCTAGTTTGGAGTCATGCAAACACACACTAGCATGTGCAACATTGCACTGGGCTGCTTCTCTTTCTTTCTTTCTTTCTTTCTTTCTTTCTTTCTTTCTTTCTTTCTTTCTTTCCTTCCTTCCTTCCTTCCTTCCTTCCTTCCTTCCTTCCTCCTGTATCACTAGGAGTTGGGTCCCTTCCAACTCTATGGTTCTATGATTCCCTCCCATAACTGCGCTGGATCAGACGATACTCTTTTCCATTGCTCCCTTATGGTGTGAGAACGCCCTTCTCGTTCCCAACCACACAGTGCGCCTCCCCCACCATTTGGGGAGGGCCATATCTTAAAATGTGCATGCGTGCAATCTTATGAATTCTTGTATTCTCCTTAGTCTCTGAGCATGTAGAGACTCCAGGGGTATCTGTGCTTCTCCAGGGTTCAGTTTCCTCTGAATAAAGGTATACGGAGATTGTGGCATCGTTAGGAAATATGGTATTTACACATATACGCAACCTGAGCATAGGATGGAGGGGCTCACAGCATTAACACCCTGGCAGATCTTACAAACTCAGCTGTTGGGTCCAGCGCAAAGTGTGTCCCCAGCTTCTAGCATCGGTATTTCTCTTACACAGCCTTCTTTGGCCTATTTTGTTTCCAAACTAGGTCCAGGTAGCTCTAGAAACAGAGGACTGTTCTCTGCAAAGCAGAGTGAAGGGACACCCTCACCAGAGTCCTTACTGATGTGTAATGGGAGGCGAGGAAGTGCCCAGCAATGACCAGAGTTCCATTTGAAGTGCACAAGAGTGTTGCTATTTTAACCACTGGGACATGAATCAAGTTAAATTTAATCTGCTGCCAGACCCTTATCACTCTCCTGAAGAGCTTAAGAGTCACCCTAGCTGAATCAGAGGGGAGTCACTTAGAGTGGATCGTCCTGTTTCCCACAGTGGTTGACTAGAGGCCTCTGAGAACCCAAGAGCAGAAAAGAATAGCAACAGCCACCACCCCTTATGTTCACCAGTGACTGGTATTCAAAGACACGGTGCTTCTGCTCCTGGGAGCAGGACGTAGCCATCATGACTAGCTGCCAATGAGAGCCCTTTCCTCCATTGTTAAGTTGTGGGTGAACATATCAGATGACACAGCGATTCTTCAAACAGCTCTTGTTTATTCACAGGCCCGAACAGAACTGAACTGAAGGGCTCAGCCAGCCTGCTTATATAGAGCTCCACTACAACGCAACTGTAACAACTTTCTGTAACTATCCAATCACTGAACGTCACTTTCAATCACTTCTTTGCATATGTGGACCTGAGTGAAAACTATCTACAGTATCCCCCTGCTGGCCCAGGGTGAGAACTTCAGTACATAACATCCATGAATTTGTCCACCCCAGTCCAAAGTCAGCCATGTCAGTGGCCATTATGAGGTCCTGTGGCTACAGATTCCGCACTGAGTCTAGTTCTGGACACCCCAGATATTGACCAGCTGGAAGGTATGTAAAGGAAGGTGCAGATCAAGGGTCTGGAAGCCAAAACTTATGAGGAACAGTTGAGGGAGATGTTTAGCCTGGATAAGAGGAGATTGAGAGGAGATATGATATGGAGCAATCTTCTTTTCTGCTGCTGCCTGTCATTGAGGCCCATAGTTGGTAAAATTTCTAGCATGAGATCCCTTTCCAGAGACATTAGTCTGTTAAATTGCAGTGTGATTGGTACTAGGTATGTGACTCATTTGAGGTGGCCTTTTTGACAGAGGGTCTATGAAGCAATTTAGGGGTATGTGGGTAAAAGCAAACAATGAATCTGGGCAGATGAGCCAGAGGGTTTCAATTAATCAATTAATCTCAGCGTAAAAAAACTCATTCCTAATTTGAGCTGCATGGCTCCAGGATTCAGCCGTTTTACTGCATGTTTGCAGCATAAACTAGCTCTGCACAGCTCTGACTGGCTGTAACCTGTGATGTCACAAAACATCTTCACCTTGTACCCCTGCTCTGCACACGCACACACACAAACACACACACAATTCTGAAGCACATTATCCAACTATTTTACAAGGTGATTCATGGCCTGGGTAAATAGGGATGGGAGGGAAAGATGAGCCAACAGTCATTTAAAGGGAAATCTACCTAATTCATACTTTCAGAACCAATGCACGGACCCAAACACAGGCATCCTTTTGAAATCTGCACCTCTCCAAATGTTGCAGTGCAGTTCTCTGGGAGAGTAATGTGTCCCAAAATGCATATACTTGGGTAAAGGGTGCATGCATATGTATATATTAGTGAAAATAATGCACAAAAATGCATTGTATTAGTCAAAAAAACAGTGTACTGCCAGTATCATAATGCCATTATTCAAATCTTTGGTTTGACCACATTTGGAATCCTGTGCACAGTTCTGGTCACCTCGCCTGAAAAAGGATACTGTAGATTTGGAAAAGGTTCAGAAAAGGGCAAGCAAAATGATCAAGGGGATGGAGCAATTATGCTATGAAGAAAGGTTGCAGTATTTGGGACTTCTTAGTCTGGAGAAAAGGCGAGTAAGAGGAGACATGATAGAAGTTTATGAAATTATGTGTGGCATTAGGTCCAGTCGTGGCCGACTCTGTGGTTGCGGTGCTCATCTCGCTTTATTGGCCAAGGGAACCGGCGTACAGCTTCCGGGTCATGTGGCCAGCATGACTAAGCCGCTTCTGGCGAACCAGAGCAGCGCACAGAAACACCGTTTACCTTCCCGCCAGAGTGGTATCTGTTTATCTACTTACACTTTGATGTCCTTTCGAACTGCTAGGTTGGCAGGAGCAGGGACCGAGCAACAGGAGCTCACCCCGTCGCAGGGATTCGAACTCCCAACCTTCTGATCGGCAAGTCCTGGGCTCTGTGGTTTAACCCACAGCGCCACCCGCGTCCCTCTATGCATGGCATAGAGAAAGTGGATAGAGAAAAGTTTTTTCTCCCTCTCATGTAACACGAGGACTCAAAGGCATCCATTGAAGCTGAATGTTGGAAGATTCAGGGCAGATAAAATGAAGTCCTTCTCGCAGCACATAGTTAATCTATGGAACTCACTCCCACAGGGAGCAGTGATGGCTATCAGCCTCGATGACTGTAAAAGAGGGTTGGACCAATTCATGCAGGAGACGGCTACTGATGGCTACTAGCCACAACGGCTGTGCTCTGCCCTCCACAGTTGGAGGCAGCGATGCTTCTGAATCCTAGTTGCTGGAAACCACAGGAGGGGAGAGGGTTCTGGGGCTCAAATCCTGCTTGCAGGCTTCCCACTGGGTCACCTGGCTGGCTGCTGAGAGAACAGGCTGCTGGACTAGATGGGCCATTGGCCTGATCCTGCAGGCTCTCCTTGCGTTCTTATGTCTATAGCGGGAGAAATATGTGCTAAAACACCGATCGATTTCCTCTTCTTGAAAAACAATTGCACACTGATGTGGAATTTCAGTTAGCAAGGGGCTAATGAGACTCTTTCCTTAATTACCCATGTAGGGAGCACACAGGAGATCTCTAAGCGATGGTAAATTTAAACTCTCCTCTCAGAGGAAGCTTTGCCGGGAAAGTACAGCGGCTCCGTTTTGGGAGCAGAGCCTCTGTTCTCGGGAGAGAGACCCAAGGATGTTCTCTCTCTCTCCACACAACCTGGATCAACCTTTTTCTAATTAGCTGTAATCCCAGCGGGGGATTGTTTCCCCCCTCCCCTTTTCCCCATCCTGGGCATTAAAATTTTTGGCCCTGTGCCTCAGCCGCAACCTGATTGAAGGAGACATTCCGAGGGCTTTCGGGTGCCAAACTTCTTGCCCCTTTCAGGAATGCACCTTTTTGGAAGTCCAGCGACAGGCAGACTGGAAAGTTACAAGAGGGGGTTGTGGCAGCGAGATACCTGGGGGCGGATGAGCAGCAGGGCACGAAAACACAGCAATTTATTTGTTTGTTTCATTTCTATACCACCTTTCCTCCAATAATCTCAAGGCGGCAAATGTGGTTCTCCCGTTCCATGTTTTATCCTCACAACAACCCTGTGAGGTAGGTTGTGGGGGACAGGGTAGCCAAAATCACCCAGGGAGCTTCATGGCCATTCCCAACTAATCAGACACCCCTTTACTACGTCACACTGGCTCTCCTATTTTACTATGTAGCTCTCTATCCAAATAATTCACACTGTTTTTGCACACGTTTGTGAAAAGTGTGCGTTCAAATGCAGGTATCTCTGCAAATGACATACAGAGATGCACTACTGTGGGGGAAATTGCTCAAACAAAATGTGTCTATTATGTGTGTGAAAATGCTGACAAGTTTTGTGAGAGACTTTTATTCTAGACAAAAAATGGGGAGCAGGGAACTGGCCCAAGTCACCCAGAGTGAGCTTCGTGACTGAGTGTCTTGAAGACTGACTTGAACCCAGACCTCCCAAGTGCTAGTCCAACACTCTAGCCACTACCCCACACTGAAAACCTGGCAATGACCAAGACACCAAGTTGGAGGCTATAGAGTAATTCACTAAAGCAATTCACTGAGTTCCTGACTCTGAGCCTGGTGTTCAGGAGGCCACTGGACTCAAGGCCTATGGGGTGGGCAGGCACCCCCTGAACCAGCAGAGTTAGGACCCCCACAGATGCCTTGTCCTGGGCCCAAGTGCTCCAGGTCCCAAAAGGGGAGTGCAGCCCATGGAAGGTGGATCAGAAGCAGAGGTTGTGGTGCATGCATCTCAAGATGGGTATGGTTAGGCTGGAGAAGAGAAAGGAGAGCCACCCTCAAATAGCTGAAGAGGGAAGATGGAGCAAGCTTGTTTTGTGATGCTCCAGTGGATTTGAGTGACAAGAAATGGTGTTTCCTGATGGTGTTTCCTGCTTGGCAGGGGGTTGGACTCGATGGCCCTTGTGGTCTCTTCCAACTCTATGATTCTATGATTCTATGAAAGGAGATTCTGACCAAACATTAGGAAGACCTTTCTGATAGTAAGAGCGTTCACCAGTGGAATGGATGACCCCAGGTGGTGGTGGACTCTCCTTCCTTGAAGGTTGGTAAGCAGAGGATGGGTGGCCATTTGCCGGAGATTCTTTAGCTGCGATTCCTGCATTGCAGCAGACTGAACTAAATGACGCTTGGGGTCCCTATCAACCCTATGATTCTAGAACCAGCTTACTTGAGAGATCGTCTTATCCCTTCTACAGCCAGTAGTTTGTTGCAGTCTGAGAGAGTGTGTCTTCTGCAAGTTCTAAAGATCTCAGAAGCTCACTCTGCAGTAACTCAAAGGGCTTTTTAGTGTGGCTGACCCTGTGGAATAGCATTCCTGTCAAGACACAATGAGGCTCTCTTGAAGATTTGAACATGAAACATGAACATGAAGGTTTGAACATGAAATGAAGAACAGGGCTCTTCAAGAGATGTGCCGTGTTTGAAATCATATGTTTCCTTTTGACTGCTTAAAGTGGTATTGTAATAATAATAATAATATGATTTATACTCACCCATATTATTTATACCCCACCCATATCATTTATACCCCGACCCACCCACTCCGGGTTGCTTATAGTATATATAAAAAACATAAAACATAAAAAACTTCTTTAAATGCATTGTAGGGACGTGTCCTGAAATTAATGGGCATGATTCAGTTAGGTCCCTCAGTTTTAATGGGTCCACTCTGAGTAGGACTTACTTGGACCACACATAGCCCAGCTCCCAAGGTTTCTCTCCAACTTGTGAAAGCTCATCAGAGTTGGGTTTCCAACTCAGAGTTGCACTTTCCATTTCCATAACTAGAGCATCAGCACACACACACACACAGGCCCTATTCCAGGACTCTGCATAGTGAAGAACACTCATGTTGCCTCCTCTGCTCATCTGGAGTTTGGGTGGTTGTTATGGGAAGAGACATCCCCTCAAGTAGCCTAAGAAGATAGGAACATAGAAAACTGCCTTATACTGAGTCAGACTGTTGGCCCATCTAGGCTAGCAATGTCTGCACTGACTGGCAGCATCTCCCCTGGGCTCCAGGCAGGCGACATCCCCAGCCAGCCTTGAGGTGCCACTGGGAACTGAATGCAGGGCCTTCTTTAGGCACAGCAGATGCTTCACCGCTGAGCCGTCGTCCTTCTCTGAAAAATAAAGTAAGATTCTAGTCTTCTTGTGTCTGATCAAAGGCTGATTTAAACAGACCTTCCTTAATCTAGCTCATTCTTGCCCACACTGACTGGCAGCAGCGGATTGCAGGTGGGGCACATTCCTGGCTCTACCTAGAAATACCACTGGGGATTGAACCTGCGACCTTCTGCATGCAAGGAAGATGCTCTGTCACTCATCTCTAGCCCTTAACTCCTCCATAACCGTGTTGCTCTCCTGTGGATTTTGAAACACACCCAGAGTAAGGATATCATAAGTGGAGAGCCTTGTTCCTTAAACCTGAATTATGAAGCCTTGCGGTCATTGCACAAAGCTGTTTCTGTCCTGCTTGCTATGAAACCCAATATAGCGACCTGTGCCAGGCTGGGTTGGCACTGCCACATGCAAAGGGCACTCGCTCCGTCTTCCCCTCTGTTGAAAAGGTTGCTGTCCTTCGGCCTGTGCTAGGCAACTGGATCCCCTGCACGCTTTTCCGCCTGTGCAGATGAGACCCGCCGAGGTCGCTCTCTCCTGCAGTTCCTCGCAGCGAAAAATGCAATTAAAGAAAGGAAATTGCACAGAGAGCGAGCCTCAGCTGGAACAATGGAAGCCCGAGCCCTAATGAGCAATTGATTAAATACAAAGCCTGCAAAGATGGAAGGTGCTCTACTCACTACAAAGAAGATGAATGGGAAAGGAGGTCAGGGAGGGGGGAAATCACAGGGCCGGACTGGCCATGAGACAAATGGGACATTTGTCCCGGGCATCAACCCTGTAGGGGGCGCCAATCTGACAAGCCAAGATCCAAGGTTCCCTCTGCTAGGTTCTTGTAGCTGCCTGCCTGGCTACTGCTGCCACCATTTCCCCCGAAGGGGGGCTCCCTGCCTTTAACATCTGCCATGTGGATATTCAACAGGTTTGCATCCCTGCCTTTAACATCCGCCATGTGGATATTCAACAGGTTTGCTCCCTGCCTTTAACATCCGCCATGTGGATATTCAACAGGTTTGCATGCCATGGTGAGGAAAACCTGGCCTGTTTGATTTCTTCCTGCTAAGATCAAGGAAAGCTTTTCTAGGAATGTGAGCTGGACTCCTGGAAGTGCTTTTTAGGCAGGAGAAAAGAAGGCACAAAGGGATCAGGAGACTGTTTAATGGGCAAAGGATAAAAGTGATAAGCCATCGCCTTTGATTTCATGGAAACAGGTTTGTCGCAATCATGCACACACACACACACTCCACCAGGTGACCTGTTTACTGAACATTTCATCCCAATCTGTTTGCACAAAGCTCATTGGAGGTTCGGCTATGTCCAGCCTGTATTCTGATTGGTTTGAGGGGTGGTCATACGACAACAAGCCTTCTTCCTGATTTGCTGATGGGGTCCTCCCTCCCTCCCACCCACCAATCAGTCATTTATCCCACACTTTTTAGAGCATTTTCCTGAAGCAAAAAAGAAAAAAGAAAGCCTGGGTTATTGTTGCTTTCCCCCCTTGCCTGCTTTCAAAGTGGATATCTTCTGCTTAGCTGACAGAGCACTTTAATCCGCTTTAATTGCACACACCTAAATTTCCAAGGATGTGCTTAGAGCCCTCCCACAAAATACATCCTGGAGGCGGCCAATAAAACTGACAAGTAGAGCCTGTGAGAAAGCATTGCAAAATCTGAAGGGCTCCTGCTCCAGAGGCGTGGCCCGTTCCAGCATACTCCATTCCACCCTGTGTTAATTTTTAATTTTTTAATTACCGGTACATTTATAGCCCTTTTTTTCTCTCTCCAAGGAACTCAAGGTGGCACATGCTGTTTCTCCCTCTCCTCATTTAACCCCCTTAACAAGCCTGCAAGGTCGGTTAGGCTGAGAGGCAGTGACTTGCCCAAAGTTGCGTCAGTGAGCTTTGTGGCCAATAAGTAGGGATTTGAACCCAGGTCTCACCCGGGTCCTAATCCAACACTCTAACCACTATACCAGTGGGGGGAGTCAAGAGTCAACCATTTCCCAACTGTCTGTCTCAGCATTTCATACCTGCTTAGCAGGTTTGGTCCATCTTGGGCTGTTTAGAGTTGCTAGATCGTTTTGTTTCTTAACAAAATTTTGTACTTGGATGGTTCCCCAGAAGCGGCTGATGCCTTTTTCTTCTCTGCAGCTGATGCTGTTTCAACCACGTAAGGATTTGTGCTCGGAGAATGAGTTTGCTATTAGTGTAAATGTTGTCTGCTTACACTATAAATGATCATAGCAAACAGGATATGGCACTGGGAGAACATCCATCAGCCTTGACTGCAGGCAGCAGCAGCAGCAACAACAGTGTTGGGTTCTGGTCTGACACCAGATCTTGCAGGGCGAGACTGGCCCGCGGCTGTAGTACCACGGACAGAGCCAAGAGGAAATTTGCTCTGAAGGAGGTTGCGAGGAGACACAGGCTTTTTATGTCTCAGGCCCAGAGTCCCATCAGACTCCACCCCTTTGTGGAGAACTACACCACCTTAAAGGGGGTCAGGCCTCAGGCAACCCTACTCTGTTCCAAACTCTCCCTGCAAATCGAGCCAGGTTCAAGGCCCTTGCATTGCATAAGAACAGGAGAAGACCCTCTAGTCCAACACCCTGTTCTTACAGTGGACAACACAGCAATCAGGATTCGAATACAAGACCCATCTCCCCTCCTGCAGTTCCCAGCACCTGGTCCTCAGAAGCACTGCTGCCTCCAACTGTGGAGGTTGGATAGAGAATTCATTGCTACTGGCCACCGAGAGCCGACTCCTCCATGAATTTGTCGAATCCACTTTTAAAGTCGTTGAAGTTGGTGGCCATTGCTGCCTCCTGCAAGAACAAGTTTATATGTAAAAAGCCCAATCCCAGCTCAATCACCGATATCACCTGCACTGGTTGTTCTCCGAGTTGGTGAATGTTGCTGTGTTATTATCTCCCTTAGTGGGTTGTACAAAATGATATTCTAAGTAATGGAATGTGATATATTGTAATAGTTGAGAGTGGTTTTCTGTTTAATAATTATTTGCTGATAATCTGAGAGTTAATTTTGTTGTGTAACATTGTATTCCAAAAGACTTATTAAATACTACTTTATTTGATGTAAGGTTTATCTTAAAGTGGTATTTTTTATTGTTTGCACTAAATTAGCCTGCTATAGGATGTGTGATCTTGGTTGTATATTTTGTCGTTCATTCAGCTTGTAAACCACCTTGAGTATCGCAATCTAGAAAGAAGGAATTTTACAAATTAAAAGTGAAAAGAAATCAGTGTTTTTATAGGGCAGGGGGCACTGGGGATGAGTTTATAGAACTGAGGGGGCAGTGCCCCCCCCAGCAGTTTGGTAAGCAGTGGGGTTAGCTCACTCCCTATGGCCACTTTTAGGATGGGAGGGTTAGGCTTTCCGCTTCTCCACCCCTTCCCTTCTTCCAGAATTTATGCATAAAAGCATCTGCTAGGAATCAAGGTGGCAACTCAACCCATTTTGGAGAGAGAGAGAGAGAGAGAGAGAGAGAGAGAGAGAGAGGAGATTTGTACCAACAGTGGCAGGAGGGGGGAAAATGGGCATCAGCCTTGGGCAATTGGCTGGTGCAGATTCCAACCCCACCCCTCAGGCCCAGTGGAAAATGTGGCATCTGTTGGAGGATTAGACAAGCATTCCCAGTTGCAGGAGCTCATTCAGGTTTTGAAAATTTTATTTTCCTTCCACGTGGTTGATCATATTTGCTGCTTTCCCTCAGCATCCTTTCCAGTTCAGCAACTGCCGTGCGGCGGTCCACAGCGAAGCAAGAGGGCTCCGGACTGTGCAAATTTATTAATTCACACAAAGCCCGAGGGATGGGGCGTGGAGGGAGACAGGCCTGGTGCATTGCAAGGTGGGCGGGTGGTTGTGTCACTGGAACAAAGGGAGCTGCCTTATGTCTAGTCAAAAGATTGGTCCATTTAACTCTGTAGTGTCTACACTGACTGGCAGGAGCTCACCAGGATCTCTTCCCAGGAAGCCTGGGGAAAAAACACCCAGTTTTATCCCTCTACCTTCAATAAAGGTTTGATCTGCAGAAACCAGGACGTGATTTTTATTAGGAACAGAGGAAGCTGCCTTATATTGAGTCAGACCATTGGCATCCAATTGGCACAGTACAGTGGTACCTCGGGATAGGTACTTAATTTGTTCCAGAGGTCTGTTCTTAACCTGAAACTGTTCTTAACCCGAAGCACCAGCCAATGGGGCCTCCTGCTGCTGCCGCACCACCGCTGCACGATTTCTGCTCATCCTGAAGCAAAGTTCTTAACCCGAGGTACTATTTCTGGGTTAGCGGAGTCTGTAACCTGAAGCGTATGTAACCTGAAGTGTATGTAATCCGAGGTACCACTGTATTGGCTACTCTGTTTGGCAGCCGCTCTCGAGGGTTTCAGAGAAGGAGTCTTTCCTAGCCCTGCCTGCAGATGCCAGGGTCTAAACCTGGGACCTTCTGCATGCAAAACAGAAGCTCTACCATTGAACTATGGTCACGCATTGGTAAGAACTTTCTGAGGGTAAGCAACCATTCAAAAGTGTAAGGGACTACCAGGGAAGATGGTTTTTCAACAGAGGCTGGAGGGCTGTCTGCCATGGGATTCTTTAGCTGCACTTTCTTCTTGTAATTGTGCTGTTTCGTTTATTTTTTTAGTTGTTTTGCTGAGGGTGCTTTATGGATCGTAATTACTTTACTGACGATTTGTTAATTGTGCTATATGATTTGTGCTGCATTTGTGATGTTCTATTTTGTTGCTCATCATCATCATAAACTTTATTGCGCTAGCCAAAGGCCATGGCATCATTGACAAAGGAAACAAAAAGAAAAACAACAATAACCATAAAACCATCAGGCACTGCAAGTACAATAAACCACGGTCACTTCTCCTAGAAATTATTTGTTGCATACGATAGAATAGCAGGGGGTTCTCAGATAGAATGTGGCAGCTTAAATGTCCAAATCACCTTTGCAATTGACCGCTATTTTATCTAGTTCTTTTCTCCTGATCTTCTTAGCTGCCAATGCATATAGCGCTACTTTATAAGTTACGAAGTCATCAGTATCACTCAGCAGCCATTTCACCGTTTCCGCCCTGTTCGAGTGTGTTCCATTCGTAAGCAGGGGTTTTATAAATTGGTCTCTTGGTTCTATACAGTCATAGGTAAAGGTAAAGGGGACCCTTGACCATTAGTTCCAGTCGTGACCGACTCTGGGGTTGCGGCGCTCATCTCCCTTTATTGACCAAGGGAGCCAGTGTGCAGCTTCTGGATCATGTGACCAGCATGACTAAGCCACTTCTGGAGAACCAGAGCAGTGCACGGAAACACGATTTACCTTTCTGCTGGAGCGGTATCTATTTATCTACTTGCACTTTGATGTACTTTCAAACTGCTAGGTTGGGAGTTGTCATAAAAGGTAAAGGTAAAGGTACCCCTGCCCGTACGGGCCAGTCTTGACAGACTCTGGGGTTGTGCGCCCATCTCACTCAAGAGGCCAGGGGCCAGCGCTGTCCGGAGACACTTCCGGGTCACGTGGCCAGCGTGACATCGCTGCTCTGGTGAGCCAGAGCCGCACACGGAAACGCCGTTTACCTTCCCGCTGGTAAGCGGTCCCTATTTATCTACTTGCACCCGGAGGTGCTTTCGAACTGCTAGGTTGGCAGGAGCTGGGACCGAGCAGCGGGAGCGCACCCCGCCGCAGGGATTCGAACCGCCGACCTTTCGATCGGCAAGTCCTAGGCGCTGAGGCTTTAACCCACAGCGCCACCTGCGTCCCTTGGGAGTTGTCATACCTTGTGTTAATGTCGCTTCAGGTTGAACATTTTCAGGTTGCGTCCCATGGCGACCTGGAAGTAACGGAACAGGTTACTTCAGGAGTTTGCTGCTCATGCATGCGCAGACGCTCAGAATGACGTCACGTGCATGCGCAGACGCGGTGAATCGCGATCTGCGCACACGCAGACGCGGGTTGCAATCTGCTCATGATGCGAACGGGGCTCCGGAACGGATCCCGTTCACATCCAGAGGTACCACTGTATATAGCGGGCATTGCAATAAATAGTGGTACAGGTCCTCTACGTATGGTTGCCCACACAGACAGAGTCTCTCTGTGTACCGTACTATTATTGTGTTGTTGTTATTTATTTATTGTTTGTATGCTGCTTAGTGATTCATTCGAATGAAAAGCGGCACAGAGATACAGTATAATAGATCACTCCTATGGTCCTTTCCAACTCTACAATTCAATGATTATATTACCTGGGAGGCTGCTTGTTTCCGGTGACTGGTTGCGTCCCTCTGCATTGTCTTCTGCTGTTTATGCACAAACACAATACAAGGTGGGTTAGTGACAAGTCACACTTTATTCTTGATGAGGCCTGGGAGCCTGCAAATGGTAGGCATTAACTGTTGATGCCAGGCCACGCCTTTGGGCCAGCTCTCCAGGTGCTGGCTTTTTACACAACAAAGAAGCCACTTCTGGAAACCTAGTGGAAATTTAGGGCTCATTTCCACGTTAATTGTTTCCAAGGGGGGGGGGAATACTTTTGCCACCTACTTAACTTGGGAAATCACAGGGAGGTGGGTTGCATTGAGTTGAGGAAATTTGGGGCAGTATTTAGTGCAAATTTCTCCTAATAAACACATTTTTGTCTAAGGTTTTGACTAATGTGCACATTTTTGCAAGTAATTGCTCCTAATCTAATGCACTTTAATATTTTATTTTCCCAATATCTTCATTTTTATGCATACTGTAACACGACACATGCATTTTTGTAAACATGGTTCGGTTGGAAAACTGCATTGCAAAATTCAGAAATGGTGATGACTAATGTCAAATAATTCTCTGGCCTCTTTTAAAGTTGGAGAACCAGTGTACAAATGAAGCAATCGGCAGAAATCGGCCAATTTTGTTTTGCATGTGACAGTGAGAGAACAGCAGAGTGAAGGGTTATTGGCAATGAAAACACAAGTATGTCTTCTCAAAAGTCAGTTGTATTGAATTCAGTGAGGGTTACTGCCAGGTAGCAAGGTTAGGACTGCAGCCCTAGCAATTTCAATAAATTTCTCATTTTTCCAATATTGAATTCAGTTTTTCACATTTTGCAGCAATTTGTGGATTTAAAAAATCCTCATGAAAAACCTTCCCCATTTAGTACAAATTTCTCCTGATAAACACATTTTTGTCTGCAGTTTTGAATAATGTACACATTTTTTTGCAAAGAATTGCTCTGAATCTAATGCATTTTTATACATTATTTTCATCAATATCTTCATTTTTATGCACACAAAACGTGCATTTTTGGTGACAATATCTCAAGAAGCGGCTGAACCCAAGGCCAAAAAAATGACGAATTCATGCCACGGTCATGTTTCAGTTCTCCAACTCAATTCAAAAAGGGTGTCTAGAATGGAAACCTTGACAAAAATTATCACCCCCACCGAGAAAACCCTTGTGCCAACTTTCAAAATGATGTCTTGTCAGGCGTCCAAACCCAAAGACAACAGACAGACAAACCAACTCCCCAAATATAGTGTAAATTTGCAGCTGTGCTTGACAATTTTTAAAAAAGATTTTGTATCTGTGCACTGTTTCCCCCCTCCCAGTGTTTTCTCCTTTATATTTTTATGCTGCCGTTCTTATAAATATGTTTTTAATTACGTATTATGTATTTTTTTCTTCTTGCTGTAATTGTATTCATGTAACTGCTTTGGTTTTTTATCTTGAATGAATATTTGCGTATTGATATTATGTATTGATATTTGTGTTCTAGTTTGTGTTCTTTGCTATATACTGCCCTTTGATCTTTTGATGAAGGGAAGTGTATGAATTTAATAAATGAATGAAAATGAATGAATGAAGTTACACATGTCTTTGTTCTCTTTCATCCTCTTCTCCTCCCACCCCAAAGAACATAAGAAGAGCCTGCAGGATCAGGCCAGGGGCCCATCTAGCCCAGCATCCTGTTCTCACAGTGGTCAAACAGATGCCCCAATGGGAAGACTGCAGGAAGGATTCGAGCGCAAGAGCACTCTCCCCTCCTGCGGTTTCCAGCAACTGGTATTCAGAAGCATTGCTGCCTCCCAACCCCATAAATAGATACCGCTCTGGCGGGAAGGTAAATGGCATTTCCGTGCGCTGCTCTGGTTTGCCAGAAGCAGCTTAATCATGCTGGCCACATGACCCGGAAGCTGTACGCCGGCTCCCTCGGCCTATAGAGTGAGATGAGTGCTGCAACCCCAGAGTCATCCACGACTAGACCTAATGGCCAGGGGTCCCTTTTTTTAAGTTGTGGGTGAACATATCAGACAACACAGCAATTCTTCAAACAGCTCTTGTTTATTCACAGGCCAGAACAGAACTGAACTGAAGGGGTCAGCCAGCCTGCTTATATAGAGCTCCACTACAACGCAACTGTAACAAGTTTCTGTAACTATCCAATCACTGAACGACACTTTCAATCCCTTATTTGCATATGTGGACCTGAGTGAAAACTATCTACAGTATCCCCCTGCTGGCCCAGGGTGAGAACTTCAGTACATAACACCTTTACCTTTTACAAGTTCCCAAACCCAGCAGGTACCTGCAGAATCCCTGACAGGAGCCAGAACAGCAATAAGGGGGGAAATCCAGACTGTTGTGGTGAGCTCATCCTTTGCATGTTGGAAAGACAGATCTGGCTCTGTCCCCACACACTGCAAACAGACGCCAACTTGCTCTGGGTCCTGGCGCATCTTGCAGCCAGCCTCCTCTTGAGCGTTGATTCATGTGAGCACACCCAAGTTGCAGGTCCCATCTGAGAGAGTGTGGTCAGGTTTGGCCATGCTCCACAGCCTGCCTGGGCCTGCAATCCTGCCCCAAGCAGTCAAAGGAGAAGCCAGTCAGAGAAGAAAAAAAGCCTCCTGTTTTCTGGCACATGGTTAGCGTCTCCATCAGCCGGGGCAAAGTTCAGGCATGCTGGTCCTCCAGGCATCCCCCTGCCCTGGTGCCTTCTCTGGAGAAGCTGCGTTGCGGTTTGGGGTGGCACCGCTGGGCTCGTATTGGCAATGTTGCTCCATCGTCATCCAGGGACAGCGGGGCGAAGAGGGCTGATTCCGTCAAGGAGAGAGAGAGAAAGTGGGGAAGCGGTTACAGAGAATTTCACAGGAGAGCGGTTCCCAAGGCTGACTCAGCAGAGCGTAGCCAGCCTACGTGATAGAGAGGACGACACTTTTAACGCTTCTACAAACTGACGATGCTTTTGAGCTGCCCTCAGCAGGAATCAAAAGGGGGACCTCTTGGCAAGGCCTCCTGTGAGGAAGGAATGAAAAGAGGCCCTTCTTGGTTCTTATTTTATTTCATTAATTGGTTTTCTATCTCACATTTTTCCCCCTCGAAGGAGCTCAAGGTGGCCTATGTGGTTCTTCTGCCCCTCGGCATTTGATCCCCACAGCAACCCTGTGAGGCAGTGACTGGCCCAAGGTCACACTGGGTGAGTTTCATGGCCAAGCAGGGATTTGATCCCTGGTCCTAGTCCGACACCCAAACGTCTAATCACTACACCAGGCATCCCCAACCTTTGGCCCTCCAGATGTTTTGGCCTACATCTCCCATGATCCCTAGCTAACAGGACCAGTGGTCAGGGATGATGGGAATTGTAGTCCAAAATATCTGGAGGGCCAAAGGTTGGGGATGCCTGTACTACACCATGCTGGCGAGGCCTCCTGTGAGGAAGGTGTCCGTTCCAGTGGATAATGATCGCGGTTGGCTTGACTGAACTTATGAAAAAGTCCTGGTAAGATTTATAACAAGAGTAAAACACAGGGCTGTGTATCCAGTGATAGTCCCTACTCAGAGTAAGTCCGTTGAAATTAATGACTAGCTTAGGTCCATAAATTTCAGTGGATCTGCTCTAAGTAAAACTTGGGCCACATTCACACCCTACATTTAGAACACTATGATGCTATTTTAAACAAGCATGGCTTCCCCCAAAGGATTCTGGGAGCTGCAGTTTGCTAAGGGTGCAGAGAACTGTTGAGGGACCCTTCTTCTTCTCCCAGAGCTACAATTCTCACAGTTCCCTGTGAAGAGGGATTGTTAAACTACTCTGGAAATGGTAGCTCTGGGAGGGAGTGGTAGAGGGGTCTCTGGACAACTCTCAGCACCCTGAATGAATTTTAGCTCCCAGAATTCTTTGGGGGAAGCCATGCCTGTTTAAAATAGTATCATAGCACTTTAAATGTTTCGTGTGGATGTGGCCTGGGTGAAATGCCCCTCACCCCAATTTCTCTGCCCCCCTCAGTGGGGTGGAGAAGTCTGGGAGACACCATTTGCAGACACCTCCTAGTCTTATGAGCACAGTATTAAAATCTGCTCGCTACACACACACACACACACACACACACACACACACACGTTCTGGGATCTGGTCCTTGACCCAAAATGCTACGCATCAGGGCTTCCCTTGACCCTGAGGGCACTGGGGATTAACTGGCCAGCTGCAGAGTTCATACCCAGCCTGCCTGCCCCTTCTGTCTGCGCCGCTGCCTGTTTTATGAATGGCTTCCCCCAACCATGTTTATTTTACCTTTTCAGAAAAAAGATGACCATCACCCTCAGTTATACAAACATGCCTAGAGGGGAGAGGCAGCCTTTCTGTCATTCTAAGCTATCCACTGTGTTATTATAGCTCTGGGCCTGAACAGCCAGCCAGCCACTCCTCCTGTCTAGGGATGGATTATTTGGGGGGCCGGAGGCTAAGAATGAAATATGCTTTGCCCACCCCCACCCAGTTTAGCTTATTCCACTGTCAGCATAGGAGCAATCGGTGGCTGGCTTTAAGCTCACATACGCAGTCAGGTGTGGGTCAAGCAGGAGTGCTTTGGAGGAAACTGCCTACCGTGAGTCAGTCAAGTTTATTGTACATAGCCAAAGGCCTTCACAAGCAATAAAATACAAAATATCCAAAGCAATGCATAAGGCTTATGAGGGATGGTTGAGGGAGCTGGGTATGTTTATTTAGCCCAGAGAAGAGAAGACTGAGAGGTGATATGAGAGCCACCTACAAATACTAAAGGGCTGCCCCATGGAAGATGGAGCAAGGTTGTTTTCTGTTGCTCCAGAGGGCAGGAATTGAACTAATGCATTCAAATGACAAGGAAAGAGATTCCAGCTAAACTTCAGGAAGAACTTTCTGATGGTAAGAGCTGCTCAGCAGTGGACTGGACTCCCTCAGAAGGACTCTCCTTCAGTGGAGGCTTTGAGGTAGAGGTCCTGGATGCTTTAGCTGAGATCCCTGCATTGCAGGAAGTTGGACTGGATAACCCTTTGGGTCCCTTCCAACTCTACAATTCTATGACACCCAAAGTGGACACTCATGGTAAAGACCCATTTATCCAGCTGGGGAAAAGTTGTCCCAACAAAAACATCTCCAGTTGTTTCTGGAAAGGGCAAATCATCAGCACCTGCCTTATCTCAACAGGGATGCTGTTCCACAGAATGTTACTGTGGAAGATGCCCACTTTTAAAACAAAAATGCAGACTGTTGTGGTAAGGAAAGTGAAGGGAAGATGCATTGGTGTGGGATGAACAAATGATGAATGGGAAGGTGAATAAACATACCACAAGCAAACTAGGACGAGCAACAAACTGGCTCAGAGTCAGCGTGTTGTGTTAAATGTGTTGCCTCTATAGCTCAGCAGAATATGATGATGATGATGATGATGATGATGATGATGCTTTTATATCCCATCTTTTTTTCCAAGGAGCTCAAGGTGGCCTCCATGGTTCTCCTGCTCATTTTATCCCCACAACAACCCTGTAAAGGAGGCTACGCTGAGAGGCAGTAACTGGCCCAAGGTCACCCAGTGAGCTTAATGGCCAATTAGGGATTTGAACCCTGGTTTCCAAGGTCCTAGTCCAACACTCTAACCACTACACTATGCTGCTAGTAATTTATTTATTTTTATAACCTTTATGAAAGGCTGCTTCAAGGATGGGCGGCACGCTGCGTTCTTGAGTCTGCAGCAAAACTAATGTGTGTCATGAAGAATTGTGCCACATATTGGGAAAGTGCATCCGAGCAGAAAAAAACTGTTGCCATCTGCAGAAGCCCTTGAGGGAATAGCAGAAATAGGTCAGGCTCATCCACCCTGATTCAGAAGTAATGGGGTGTTCTTTTCCTCCCTGGTAGAAGAATGAACCTCCTGACGATTCTTAACTGAGAGCCCTGTGTGCAAATTCAGTGTGGGTGGACTGGTTAATTCTCATTCACCTTAATGGGCAAGGATGGCCTAACTGCGTGGAGAGGAAATCTATAGGCCTGCCTCTCCCCACCACCCCATATGCATGAAATAAAATGCAGGAAGCTGTCTTGCACTAACTCAGACAATGGGTCCCTCTCACCAGGTATGGGGAACAAGTGGCCCTCCAGCTGTTGTTTGACTCCCAACTCCCATCACCCCCAAAAGAGCATGGGGTGATGGGATATCTGGAGGACACAATTTTCCCCCACCCTGATCTACAGTGTATTGAGAACTGTAAGATGTTGTGGTTGATCTTGCTTTTTCCTCTTCCCTCCCTTTCCTTTTGCCTCATATGTTATGTCTTTTTTCTTGTCTTTTTTTAGATTGGGAGCCAGAGGGCCAGAGCCATCTAAGCATTAATTTCCATAAGCTGCTCTAAGAGTCCTTTTTTGGTCCAAAGGCAGGGCATAACTGTTTCAAATAAATAACTAAATAGCACATATTATCTAGACAATGTAAAGGTAAAGGGACCCCTGACCATTAGGTCCAGTCGTGACCGACTCTGGGGTTGCGGTGCTCATCTCGCTTTATTGGCTGAGGGAGCCGGCATTTGTCTGCAGACAGCTTCCGGGTCATGTGGCCAGCATGATTAAGCCGCTTCTGGCGAACCAGAGCAGCACACAGAAACGCTGTTTACCTTCCCACCGGAGCAGTACCTATTTATCTACTTGCACTTTGTTCTTTCGAACTGCTAGGTTGGAAAGAGCAGGGACCGAGCAACGGGAGCTCACCCCATTGTGGGGATTCGAACCGCCGACCTTCTGATCGGCAAGTCCTAGGCTCTGTGGTTTAACCCACAGCCCCACCCGCATCCCTTTTTTGGTTGAAAGGCAGGGCATAACTAGTTTCAAATAAATAACTAAATAGCACATATTATCTAGACAATGACTGGCTGCCAATTTTGAGTTTAAGGCAGGCAGGCCTTTCTTGGAGAATGCCAGGGGTTGAACCCAAGCCCTTCTGCATGCAAGGTAGGTGCTCTAACCACTGAGCCCATCCTGTCCAGCATCCTGCTCTCAGAGTGACCAACCAGATGCCCCAATGGGGAGCCCCAAAGAAGGACCCAAGTGCAATATGTTTCTAGAACAACATCAGAAGAGCCTGCTGGATCCGGCCAGTGACTCATCTAGTCCAGCATCCTGTCCTCACAGGGACCAAATGCTCCCAAAAACCTAGGAATCTGGATAGACTGCCTTGGGACCTGGAGGTTCCATAAGAGCATCAAAACAGCCCTGCTGGATCAGTCCAGTGGTCCATCTAAGTCCAGCATCCTGTTGTCACAGTGGCCAGCCAGGTGTCTGCGGAAAACCAGCAAGCAGGAGTCGAGCACAAGAGCCTTCTTTCCCCTCCTGTGGCTTCCAGCAACTGGTGCTCAGAAGCATTGCTGCCTCCAGCCTGCTCAATAAGTAGGCTGTCTGGATGCACCCTCACTTGGCAAGAGGCAGGCAATTCTTCAACCAGTCCCCTAAGTACTGCAGCCTTCCATACTTTGCCCCAGAAGTGAAGCCGTAATCAAGAAGCTCCTGCTTTTTCACCCAAGTGAGGGTTGCATGAGAACTGAATACTGATAGCTGAAATTGGCAGCCTCAAACGGATGGCCCCACCTCAGCTTACAAAAAGCACTTAACTGATCAAATGGCTTTTCATTAGGTAGTTTAAGAAGCATCCTCTCTGCGGCTATAGATCCATCCCAGCCTCCACTGCCTGTGGGTCTGGCACAGCATCAAATGTCCCATTGCCAGGAGTTTGTTTTGTGCCGGAGAGGCAGGCATTGAAGACAGGAGAGGTTTGGCAGCCCAGCTTCCAGGAGCTTTTGGGTGGAAGGATGCCATCAACGGGCCTAGGGAACAGCGAGATGAGAGTTGGCCGAGAGTCAATGCGAGAGGCGCAGGGAAGAAGGCTGCTGCTGGCAACTTGAGGCAAAGCTGCGGCAAGCAAGGATTTGCATGGGCAGGTTCTGCCCTGGTCCGCATCTAGATTACTATGTGCACTGTAGTGTGAGAGTGCATGTTTCTAAATGTTAAATGCACTGCTGCCTGTGCTCAAATGATGATCACTGTTTGGCTTGTCTGCATGTAAAGCTTCATCTGCAGCAAATGAAGATTTATGAACTGGGTTAGGAAGGCCTTGGGTTCAAATTGCACCTCTTCTGTGAACTCAATAAGACCACAATCCTATAGCGAGGTGAAAACGCGAGCAGCGTTTGAAATACGAGCATCAGTGTTAATTATTAAGATAAATAGGTTAAAATGGATGTATTGAATAGTATGTGTAAAATATGCAGCATCCAAGGGCATAGCTGTCAACTTTTCCCTTTTTTAAAAGGGAAATTCCCTTATTCCGAATAGGCTTCCTCACAAGAAAAGGGAAATGTTGACAGCTATGTCCAAGGGTAAATACTGAAACCATGGATGAGGAGGTCAATGGATGAAGTAATTTATGGTCTTTTTTGTTTTTTGTTTCTTATGTGTACAACCAATCAATAAATAAGATTTATTTTTTAAAAAGAAGGCAGCAAGCCTATATACATACTCATGTGCTGGAGCTCATGCCTTAAACTCAGTTGAGTTTACTTCTGGGAAGACACATAGGGGATTGTACTGGAAGTCTGGTTTTATGACAATTTTAAATAATTTGCTTGACTGCCCATACAGTGGTACCTCTGGTTACAGACGCTTCAGGTTACAGATGCTTCAGGTTACAGACGCTTCAGGTTACAGACTCCGCTAACCAGGAAGTAGTACCTCGGGTTAAGAACTTTGCTTCAAGATGAGAACAGAAATCGTGCAGCGGCAGCAGGAGGCCCCATTAGCTAAAGTGGTACCTCAGGTTAAGAACAGTTTCAGGTTATTAACAGACCTCCAGAACGAATTAAGTACCAAACCTGAGGTACCACTGTATTACAAACTACATCAAGAATGCTTTGCTCAAACCCAGTTTCTTTATACAAACACCACCCTAAATGTATGAGGAATGTCAGAGGATTCAGGACAGGCAAAAGAAAGGACCTTTTCAATCAGCATGTAGTTAAACTGTGTAACTCACTGCTGCAGGAGGAAGTAAAGTGATATAAGAGAACTTCAGTAGTGCCAATGAAGCCCAACCCTCAGTGCTGCAGCCTGGACTCATCCCATTTTAGTTCAGACACCTTCATTGATTGTTATGTCTAAGTCCTATTTAATGCGATTACAAACACCCACCCACACAGAGCAACCCGACTCTTCTGGATGCATTGAGAAATCCAGGAGAAAGTTCACTCAGCTGATTTCTCGGCCTGCCTCTGCGGTGCTGCGGGGGGGGGGTGTTGAGGAGGTGGCGGCAAGGGACAGTCTGGTCTGATGCAATTCGAGACGGATGACTCGGCTGCTGCCAGACTCCTTGTCAGGTGGTCAAGGTGTTGAATGGAAGGCCGGGTGTGGGAGGAGGAGGAAGCAGATATCGATGCAGCTGCACTTGGCCAAAGAAGGGCAAATGGCACACACGCCCAACGCCCTGGGACTACACCTGCCGCCTGGCTGGAAAGTCAGCTTCATTCCGTTGCCACGGGGTGAGATTTCACAAGGCGATGCTGGTGGCAGTGGCTGCTTTTTGCCCTCCCTGGTCTCCTGGCTCATCTTCTGTGTGACTGATGGTGTGTGTGTGTGTATGTGTGTGTGTGTTGTGGCCTTTGCAGCCCGCTGGACAGATTTTCAAATGAGAGAACCAGGAAGTATAATGCAGAGGTGCAGAATACACACCCCTGATCTGCCTTCTCCTTGAAACCTATTTGGCTGGCTGAAAGGTGTCCTTGAACTGCTATTGGATTTCACTCGCGTTTGTAATAACAACAACAATAATAATAATTTTGTATTTGTTTGCCGCACGTCTGGCTGGGTTTTCCCAGACACTGTGGGCGGCTTTCGACACTCATAAAAATAATAATAAAACACCAAACATTAATAGTAACAATCTGATCCAATATAAAAAGTCACAATAACTTTAAAATAAACAGCTTCTAACAAATAGTATGATCCCCACAACAACCCTGTGAGGTAGATGAGGCTGACGGTGAGTGACTGTGAGCATCCTGGCTGAGAGGGGATTTGAACTCTGGCCTGCTATGTCCTAGTCCAGCACTCTAACCACTACACCACACCGGCTCTCTTGTTGATGATGCTTCTTGTTTGTTGGCATGGATGGAGAGATCCATGTTTGCGTGTGTAGAGCCCTTTGTCTGCTGTGCCGAAGTTAAGAGGGACATCCATTGCCCCACCCTGTAGGGGTTTCCGTGGAGGGAATCCTAAATATATGTATTTGTTTTAATGCACACAGGCACATCCAGCTAGTCAAAAGAGAGGATTGAGCGCTTGTTCTGATCTAACAATGCTGCTTTTGCAAATGTTACAAGATCTGGAAATCCTAGAAAAAGAATAATAATTGTATTTGCAGACCCAGCAAGTATACCGGAAAAACCGGAACATCCCATCCCCGTCCCCCAGAGTATGGCAGCCATTTCATGGCATGAAAGTGCTTTTTTGTGGGCGACAATCTCATGTGGTGCTCCAAAACGCGCGTTTCTGGGTGCTGCGAGAGCATGGTCTCGAAAAAGCACATCTTCTGGGCTCCGTGATCTCACGCAGGTCATGTGACTCACATGGAAGCACAGCCAGGAAGACTCATATCCCAGTTTGGGGGCTCAATGTGTTGGAGGGTATTACTTGGACTCAGTGCACACCCTTTAGCCTGATCCATTAGGACACTTCTGATGTTCTGATGCAAAGTTCTGTGCCAGGGAAAGCCAACCAGCCAACAACTTAATTTGCCTACAGGCACATTTTTTGCATGTGCTCAGAACCCGTACTGTGCATAGACATTGGTTCTTCCTAACAGATTACAAGAGGGTTGTGGGTCAGGTCCACATACAGCACCCTGGCCCCAGAAAATCTTGTTGGGCACCTCAAAGCCCAGACCAAGCTCCAATCAGCATGAGCTAAAATTTGCTTTTCGTCTCTGAAAGCTAAACTGCAAGAGGAGGGGGAGAACCATGTATGCCACCTTCAGCTCATTGGAGAAAAAATGTGGGATACAAATGCAGTAACTAAATAAGCAGAACCTCCCTTGACAGAGGCAGTCTACCACCGACCTGATACCAAGTATAAACTGTAGAAGAGCACCTACCCAACTTGCTCTTCCAGGACGGAAATGAACTCCCTCCAAAGGTGGTGGGCTCTCCTTCCTTGGAGGTTTTTAATTAGTGGTTGACTGGCTCTCTGTCATGGATGCTTTAGTTGAGATTCTTGCATTGCAGGGGGTTGGACTAGAAAACCCTTAAGGTCCCTTCCAACTTTACAGTTCTATTACAGTGGTACCTCAGGTTAAGTACTTAATTCGTTCCGGAGGTCCATTCTTAACCTGAAACTGTTCTTAACCTGAAGCACCACTTTAGCTAATGGGGCCTCCCGCTGCCGCCGCGCCGCCTGAGCACGATTTCTGTTCTCACCCTGAAGCAAAGTTCTTAACCTGAGGTAATATTTCTGGGTTAGCGGAGTCTGTAACCTGAAGCATATGTAACCTGAAGTGTATGTAACCCGAGGTACCACTGTATTCTATTATCTGTACATATAAATCAGCCTATACAGATTTATGTCATCATGGGTTAGTGCCTTTTTTAATGCCCTCTGCATGGACTTCTGCCTTTGGATTTGTTCTCTTTAACCTGAACTTGGGCTGGACAGTCCTTCAACCAAGGACACCCTTCAAACAGGAGCCTGTATTCTTGAAAGCCCTTCAGAGAGAGGACTGTTGCCTATAAAGACAGACACGTGGTCACTCCATCGCCCAGCAGTTGTGGAAAAGCACGAGTTGTGGGTGCAGTAGTGACCTTCCGAAGGATCTCGGCTCACTTCAAAAAAGGTTTTTTTTAAAAGCAAGTTCTCTTGCTGTTATTATGTCTGCAAAGATACACTTGGCAGTGTTTGCACAGGTGACACAAGCAGGCAGGCATCAGTATAAAGGTGAAGCAAGTGAAACAAGAGATGAGTAACCGCATAGATTGCCTTTGAAGTCGGAAAACCAGATTGCTGCTGTCAAATGCAGGAGTGAAGCAATCAGGAGAAATCAGCTGATCTGGTTTTGTGCGTCACAGTGAGGGAGCAGCGGTATGCAGGGGTTATTAACATTGGAAACAGAACTATGTCTATTCACAAATAAGTCCTGTAGATTTCAACAAGCCTTATTCCCAGGTATGTGGGGTTAGGACTGCAGCCTTAGTTCCTGGCTTGTGGGGTGGAAGGATTTGTCCATTTCCTGAAGGCCTTCTGGGAAATGATATATAATGAGCTGAAAAAGGTATTTAAGTATACCTTCACCAAGAAACCAGAGGCCTTCCTCTTGGGTATTGTTGGCCAGAGGGTGTTAAAGAAAGACCGAACATTTTTTATGTATGCAACAACAGCAGCAAAGATACTCATTGCCAAGAATTGGAAGACTCAAGATCTACCCACACTGGAAGAATGGCAGATGCAGCTGATAGACTATATGCAACTGGCAGAGATGACCGGCAGAATCCGAGACCTGGGAGAAGAGAAGGTTGAAGAAGATTGGAAGAAATTTAAAATATTGTAATTTGATTGAATGTTAAGAAGGATGCTTGATCATAAATAATTGGCCACCACTAAACTAGATTGAAATTAGATGATAAATGAGATTAAGGAAAAGACAAATCCTTTGGGAGAACTATCAGATTATATTTAAACGAGTGGATATAAGATTGCAAACAAGATGATGATTTGCTTGAAAAAAACTTTTTAACAATGTAAGTGGGAGCAGGAGACGTGAGGAAGTCCAAACAAGTTATGAAATTTTGTGTATGATATAAGCAATGTTGTTTGTTATTTATGCTTTTCTCTTATAAAAATTCTTAATAAATATTTTAAAAAAAAGGATTTGTCCATTTCCATCCTTCCAGTTCCTCATTTTTCCAATTCTCCACGTTTTGCAGCAATTCGCAGTTTTTAAAAATTCGCAGCTTTTATAAAAAAAACCTCATGAAAATTCATCCGCATTTTAGTCAAAATTTCTCCTTATATGCACGTTAGTTTTGACTAATGCACAGCAATTTCTTCTAAAACAATGCCATTTTGTGCATTACTTTCACCAACGAATTTGCTTTTAGGCACACTTTTATATAATATATGCATTGTCGGTAAACGTTATTTGGCTGAAGAACTGCATTGCAAAATTTGGCTATGCGCGAATTCTGAAGGGTGTCTGTTCTTCGGTTCTCACATTGTTTAGGAAAGCACAAAATTGACTGATTTGCTTTTAAATATGAACATCTTGATTTGTTTGCTGGGAAATCAGACAATGTTGGCTGTTTAATGAGAATTCAGCTTGCCTGGCGCTGCATTGAAGCCCACATGCTCCCGTGCATTGCATTCCTTACTGCAAAAAGTCTTAACTTACATGGTTGCACAAGACCTCCCCATTAACTATAAATGTGCAAGCTGAATTTTCCTGTACAACTAAATATCACGGCAGTTGGAAGTACCCAGTGAGTGCTTCCTTTTATCAAAGGTATTTTGTATTGTCGTATGCATCCCAATCTGCAAGTGGTGAGAGATCCCAGGCATGCCAGAATTTACCTGTGGAGACTGTGGTGCCTTTAGGATACCGTATATGGTTTTATTTATACTTGTCTATAACCTGAGCGTAGGATTGAAGCGGAGCTCACAACATTAACACCCCAGGAGGTTTTGCTTCCCTGTCAGATTTCCAGGGAGGCAGGAAGCCACACCTTTGGGCCAGCGCAGAGCAAGACAAGCCTCTGTGTCTCTGGCTTCCAGCACCAGCCAAAAACTTTATCATGCAGCCTTGCTTGGTCTATTGTGCTCCATCCTAAAATGATATGGTCAGGTGAGGTGGGAATAGGCCTATTCATTTGTCTCCATGGTAACTTGTAAGTGGTGGTACTTAACTGGCAGGCAAAGGCCATTACCTTAACAAAGGAACTAGTTTAGCAGGTTTCTTCTTATACATTCTCACAGATACATACCCTCACAGATACAGGATCATAGCCTCTAAGAAGTCATACAGACCGACACTCCCCCTCCACAATAACCTGTTTACCTGTTTTTAATCTTTTCAGCTTGGAAGCAACTTTTCCTCCTGTCCCAGCTAAAGTTTAGATACCACTTTGCTGTTTTTACAAGTGTCTTCACTGAGGGGGGTGACATTTGGCAGTGGCGGGCGGGCAGTGCGCCGAATGTCCACCATCGGCGCCTCACTCTGCCCCTGGCTGCAGGGTGCGTGCACCACTCCAAGCACCTGAGCGGCTATCCCGCACTTGGGAGGGCACCCTCTGTGCCCCACCGCCCTCAGGAGCGTGCCCGCCCTGGGCAGCGCGGGCATATGCTCTGCCACTGGAGAGAAGGGTCCCTGTTCCTCCACATGCAGCTGCTGGGTGACCTTGGGCCAGTCACACTTCTCTGAAGTCTCTCAGCCCCACTCACCTCACAGCAGTGGCGTAGCGTGGGGGGTGCAGGGGGGGCCGGCCGCACCGGGCGCAACATCTGGGGGTTAGGGAAATCCACGGGTTAGGGGGCGCAAATCCATGGGTTAGGGGGCGCAAATTACTTGCCTTGCCCCGGGTGCTGATAACCCACGCTACGCCACTGCCTCACAGAGTGTTTGTTGTGGGGGAGGAAGGGAAAGGAGAATGTTAGCTGCTTTGAGACGCCTTTGGGTAGTGATAAAGCAGGATATCATATCCAAATTATTATTCTTCTTCCCTTGTTACTAAGCACTGCATGGCAGGGAAAAAGAAGACAGAGAAAAGTTTTTCTTCGTCTCTCAGAACACTGGGTGCTTCCAGACAATTTATGAAAAAGGAACTACTTCCCAGCACCTTTTCACCCAGTTGGAGGACCCTTTGGATCCCTTCCAGCTCTCAATCTTATGATTTTGCTCCAAGCTGCAGCTCTGTTTCAGACTTCTGAGGTCCATGTTAACATTCTACATCCAAGTGAGCAAGTATCCCCATCTCGTCTTCTTGGATCTCATGGGATAAGAAGTCTAAGGAACACTTTTCATTCCCCCCATACTGCGCCTTGTGTCTGGGGCTTTCGAGTCCAGAGGGTTCTTGCTAAACCTCCATCCCACCCCCTGAACGAGCCTCTGGCCCTGTGTGAAAGGAACTACGTCCTTTGTAAGTCTAAGCCTCTCTAGTGCTCCCCCCACCCCACCCCACCCCCACCCTGGCAGACAGCCTCACAAAGGCTTTCCTGAAAAGGCAATGCATTTGAGACTTCCTGGAAAGGTTTAGAGCCTCACTTTGCATTATCTCTGGGTGGGGGGGAGTGCTCCACTCCAGACTCCCCTTCTGGGGCGCACAAGCCCCACAGACAGAATCGTGCACCACGGCACGCACCCTCTGTGTGCGACAGCCTCCCCCTCCTCCTTCACCCCCGCTCTCACACGCCCCTTTCTGCTTGCATTGATGAGCTGCAGCAAAGGCCACTGTGGACTTAGAGGCTTGTTTGATCTCAGTGTGGGCTTTTTAAGCCATTTGAAGAGAGTTGTTGCAACTTCACTGTCCTGTACTGCTCTATTTGTCTTTGGTCAGACCCTGCTTGGAGTCCTGGTCCAGTTCTGGGCTGATAAGAAGCAGAGGGGGCAGAAAGCCGATACGAATTATTCGGGTCCAGTAGGGCCCTGACTGTCTCGTATACGTTTATTATTATTATTATTATTATTATTATTATTATTATTATTATCATATTAAACTTATAAACCGCCCTTCATCATAAGATCTCAGGGTGGTTCACATAATAAAATACAAGATCGATATAAGATAATTCACACACACACATTCAGTCATAGACGCCAACTCCCTGGGGCCCTGGGTGCCCAAGCACCCACAAAATTCCCCGTGAAGGAGCCGGGCACCCACAAATTTCAGTGCCAGGGCAATGTACGCTGCATGGCACCCACGGCCCCGGGCACCCATGGTTGCAGGGCCAAGCTGGCACTCCTGCATTCAATGCAGGAGTCAACAAACTTTTTCTGCAGGGGGCTGATCCACTGTCCCTCAGACCTTGTGGGGGGCCGGACTATATTTTTTCGGGGGGAATCCCCCCCATGACTCTCTTCTCCCCTCTCCACAGCACCCGACGAGCCCCGGTGGCTGCTTACCTGTGCCTTGCGAGCAGCAAGGGTTGGCAGTGGTGGCGGAGGGACGATGAACAGCGCAAAAGGGCTGGCTCCAGAGAGAGGCTGCTTAAAATGGCGCTCAGCCAATCGTGGCTCAACAAAGTCCAGCCACCTTCCTCCTCTAGGCAGGGCAGGGAGAAGCCAGGAGGAGGGAGGAGGTGCCGCCATGGTGTGTGGGGGGGGGGGGAATGGCGCAGCCCAAACGATCAGAATCCATGTGCTGACCCACATGGCGATTCCTGGACTGTCCACGGGCTGGATCCAGAAGGTAATTGGCCCGAATCTGGCCCCCAGGCCTTAGTTTGCCAACCCATGATTCAATGCATGCACAGCTCTGAATAACTGCTTGCAAACTTGACTAACTATCTACAAACTTTCTCACCTGCACATTGACAGTAAGACAACGCAGACAACTCCAGTTATTCGCAGCCGCATTTGTCGGTTTTTGTAACTGAACACCAGGTGGATACAGCAGGTAAAACTTTTCCGACCATCTCCCTGCTTTGCTTTGCTTTGCTACTGCTCCCCCAAAGGGAAACGGAATATGCTGGCCCATTCCTGTAGGATGCTGGATCCGCCCACCCCTGTTTTGCTGTGAAAATTACCATCATTGGGTGCTGATAGCCAATGTTAATTTCACGCTCAGACTAGGCCTGTTGAAATCAATGGCGTGACCCACTCCCCTCCATTGATTTCAGTGGGCCTTCTCTGGGACTTAGAATGATAGCACCCAATAGTTTTAAACAAATAAATCAGCACATGAAAACCATATGCTAATACAGTGGTACCTCAGGTTACAGATGCTTCAGGTTACAGACTCCGCTAACGCAGAAATAGTACCTCAGGAACGAATTAAGTTCTTAACCCGAGGTATCACTGTACATGCCCTCTTTTTTGGTGATACGTTAAGTCAGAGGCTTTCAACCTTTCTGAATCCACAGATCCCTTGACCAACTTTCTGTGGCACATCTGTGGCGTTCAGGAGCCCAGTTACATCTCCCCTTGCCTGCAGAGCTGGCAGCTTCTTGCCATTTTTCGAATACCCTCCCTTGTGCAGTGTTCCCTCTGCCTCCCCTCCTCTCCCCTCTCTTTGGGAGTCCTCTGGGCAGCCACAGCTGCTACCCCTGGTCTCTGAGCTACACACACACACCCCGCCACAAAAAGAGGTGCCTCCTCACACTGCCCAACAGCGGCCTGGGAAGAGGTTGCTCACAGACCTAGGGGCCCAGTGGAGACTGGCCAAAGGTGAACGTGAGGCCAGTACCTTAACGTGGAGGGCACCAGTGGCAGCAGCAGGTGCTGTGATTTTATAATGAAATGATTTTAGAATGTTGTATCATTTTAGAGACATCACCTTGCCAACAAAGGTCCGTATACCAGTAGTTAAAGCCATGGTTTTCCCAGTAGTGATGTATGGAAATGAGAGCTGGACCATAAAGAAGGCTGATCGCCGAAGAATTGATGCTTTTGAATTATGGTGCTGGAGGAGACTCTTGAGAGTCCCATGGACTGCAAGAAGATCAAACCTATCCATTCTTAAGGAAATCAGCCCTGAGTGCTCACTGGAAGGACAGATCCTGAAGCTGAGGCTCCAATACCTTGGCCACCTCATGAGAAGAGAAGACTCCCTGGAAAAGACCCTGATGTTGGGAAAGATGGAGGGCACAAGGAGAAGGGGACGACAGAGGAGGAGATGGTTGGACAGTGTTCTCGAAGCTACCAGCATGCGTCTGACCAAACTGTGGGAGGCAGTAGAAGACAGGAGTGCCTGGCGTGCTCTGGTCCATGGGGTCACGAAGAGTCGATCACGACTAAACAACTAAACAACAACAACGATCATTTTACTGTTGTTAGCCACTCTGAGCCCAGCTTCAGCTGGGGAGGGCAGGATATAAATAAAATGTTGTTGTTGTTGTTGTTGTTGTTGTTGTTGTTGTGCATGGCAAAAAGGCTCCCCTTTGGCACTGGGCACTCATCTCCCAGTCAGGCATTGCACACAGCAAGCACAAGAAAGGACAGTGGGGCGCCTGCCTGCCTGCCTGCCCAGCCTCCCACTTTTCTGTCCATTCCCAACAGCAAGGGCTGGAGGACTGACTGACTGAGCTCCCTCAGTCACCCACTTGCTTGCCTAGTCCGGGGTCACAGTTCCTGGAAAGCAGCACCCCCTGCCCACCCCCAGAGGCACCATTCACTTGGGGAGCTTGCAGCCAGGGCTGCTGCACCAAACAGCCATGCAAGCCTTTGGGAGGCAGAGATGAGAGACAGCATCTGAGGAAGGGAGGGAAGGAAAGAGGGACGGAGGCCAGTGTTGCCCGCGGCACCCCGACCATCATTCAAGGCACCCCAGGGTGCCACGGCACACTGCTTGAAAACCACTGCATTAAGTGATCATCCTGATGGAGGGTGAAGCCATTCTGCACTTCATTTTTAGTTTGCTTCTGCTCTCTTATTTTTTATTTAGAATTACTGAATTATTCCTTGCCCTTTCCCTAACTGTCCAATTCCGCGTTACATTTGAGCTTTCACACAATGCAGCAGACCACAGCGCAGGTTTGGCACATGTTTCTGTTACTTGCAAATGTATCTCAGCTACCAATTTTTAGTCTCGGCTAGCAATTAAATTAATTAATTAAAAGCAACTGAATTCCATGAATGCCCTCTTCATGAATACTCCATTCCATTCTCCATGATTTTTCCATCACCATCCCCTTCCAGCAACAGTCAACCAGTGGTCATTAGGTTTTTTGGAGTTTTAATCCCAATGTTTCTGTGTACTTCTTCCCACTGAAGTGCACCCTGCCCCCTCCACACATACAAAGCTGCAGGCACCTATTCCCCCCCCCCCATTTGTGCACAGGTGGCATTTGAAGAAATAGGCCTATTAATAGAATATATGATTGCTGGTGATTCATTTCTGTCCCTCCCTCTTCTGATAAATTCCACAGAAGACAGGCGGCACACATGCTTGCAATGCGTGCAGGAAACCTTGATTCAGGGCAAGTGGGTACCTTATATTCACTTAGAATCACGCGTCCATGCCAAACTGACCCCCTCTGCACCTCTGCCACGACTGCGGGTGTGTGAACTTTGCTCCAGAAATCAAGCCCATGTCATGTTTGTTGAAGCTCACCAGACAAACACAAGCATGAACACACGGTGTGAGCAGTTGCAAAATCTTGTCTCTTATTGCTGATTCCTCTCTTGACATTGAATGACTTTCTAACCATCCTATGCATCTGATCAGGGCCAATACTCATCAGGTAAACCCTAATTTGGTCAAAGGGTTTGTTTTAAAAGAAGGAGCTGCAACTGGCTGCAACTCCCAGGTTTGACTTCATGTCCTGTGTGAGCTGACCTGATATGATTATGATTACTATTCTTATTTTTACATCCCCCTTCCCAGGGAAACAATTTAAAAATGGAACTTTGAAAACCATTTTAAAAACTTACAATTGCGAACAAAACACAATCACAAAAAACACCTAATAAAAAAAAGCGTAGCATCTAATTTAAAAAGTAGCCACGGCTCATACAATCAGTTATATTTAGATTTCCAATCTTTTTGCATTAGGAATCCTCAAGGCCATTTTCTAAAAAGAGGTTTTCTTTCCCCATGTCATGGGATGCATCTTAGAGGATGCATTTGGATTTGCAAATTTATTCATTTATATTTTTGTTTTCCTTCTTCCTTCCTCCCCCCACCCACTCCCTTCTCATTTGTTATGATGCTAGAACCTTTGAGACCCCGAATCGTGGGTTGCGCTGAGATATTCTACGCAAACCTACTTGCTACGTTTAAGGACAGCAAGCAAGCACCACTGTGTTTTGTTTTTTTCGCGTGCAGCCCAGAGGCCGCCACAATGGGAGGAGGCAGGAGCCGACGCGCCAGGCGTGGATAAACTTTGCATATCATCCCTGGACAGCTCAGGAGGCTCTGTGAGTCCTGCCAAGGAAGCTGAAAAACAAGTTGAACGTCTTAATGTCATCAGACACTTGATGTTAGGGGGAAAAAGGCCTTCCTGGCTCAAGACAAGGGGGTTGGTTGGTTGCAATACGAGCAAGATAGTAAAAAGCTGCTGCTGCAAGGGTTGGGGGCATTTGGACAAAGGCGCCCCCCCCCCCCGTTTATCTCATTCTGGCTCCCAGAATAAGGTTACCAGACATCCCCCTTTCCCGGGGACAGTCCCCGGATTCAGTGGCGTAGCGTGGGTTGTCAGCACCCGGGGCAAGGCAAGTAATTTGCGCCCCCTAACCTGTGGATTTGTGCCCCCTAGCCCTACCCCCCAGATGTTGCGCCTGGTGCGGCCGGCCCCCCCTGCACCCCCCACGCTACACCACTGCCCGGATTTACAAATCAGTATCCATACAAAATCCATTGAAGTTGAAAAATGTCCCCGGATTCATTGAAAAAAAACTGGTAACCTTATGACAGAACTTTATCCAGGCTGCCCCCCTCAGTGGCCTGCTTTGCAGCTTCTGCTTTTGCCTGTCTGTAAATGTGTCCTTGAACTCCGATACTGCTTCTTGCTTGCCCAGGTAGAAGACAGAGAGCGGTGTGTGAGTTTGCGTAGAAACTCTCCCAGGAACAAAGGTAAGATTGATGTTCATGGCTCCACCCACTTTTTGCCTCTGGCCCCGCCCACTGCTATCATACAGCCCTCAGAAGGGAATGTGGTCCTCCGGATACAAAGGGTTCTTGAGCCCCAATTTGCCCAAGCTGTGCCAGCTGACACCCCTGAATTATTATTCTTGTTAGCAATTCTGCAGCATGCAATGCTTCTGCCATAAGACCCATCTAGTCCAGCATCCTCTTCTCACAGTGGCCTACCAGATGCCCCAAAGGGAACCCAGCACGCAGGATTCGAGCACAAGAACCTTCTCCCCTCTTGTGGCTTCCAGCAACTGGTATTCATTTCCTCCCAAAGTAGCCCAGGGCAGCAATTGACAAGGAAATAAACCCGTGGTTCCCAGTTAGGGGTCTGTGGACCCCTGGGGTTCCAAGGCACCATCCCTTGCCTCCCCCTCAGCTAAGTTTTTTGTCATTTTTGCATTGTAATATAATTTTTAGGGTCTGCTTTTTTAAAAAGTATACCTAAAATCCTTTGCTTATTAGGGACACCCCACATTTTATTCCAAAAATTGCTTTGCAGAGCTATCTACTGTAGAGTTTTCAAAATTTTCAAAAGTAGGGGGTCCGTGGTTTAGCTTTTGAAAAAGAGGGTCCTGAGTAATTAAGCTAATTGGGAACCACTGATTAGACTATAAAAGCATCCTTGAAACAACTCCAGTACAGATACAGCAGGCAGGGATGAACTAACAAAGAAAATTCATGCAGGATCAGATTGTAACTCTAGAATTCTCTCCCAACCACCAGCAACATTTCTGATCATCATCATCATCATCATCATCAATATTTATATACCATTTACTATGCAAAATCCCTCCCGGCTTTTATACCTTGAGGGCATGAGGGGTTAGACCCACCCATGGTCCAAGAGGTCTACGGCATCTTTAATTATAATGTTAATTGCTTCTTACATTTCTTATGTTTATTGTACTGTTTGTATGTACAATATAATATGCATAGGCACATAGCTGTCAACCTTCCCATTTTTTGTGGGAAATTGCCTTATTTCAGTGCCATTTCCTGTTGCTTCCCGCTGCTATCCCGTAGACTGTTAGTTATCCAGTAGCATGTCTCCGGGACAGGTGAGGCTGCTGACCCCTTATTTTCAAATCTGAAAGTTGACAGCTATGCATAGGCAAGGCTGCATCAAGTCCTACTCAGAGTAGACCAGTTGGTATGAATGTGCTATTAATTTCAGTTGTTCTACTCTGGGTAGGACTAGCATTGAATACAGTCTGTATTTTCAATCAATATACCGGTAATCTTGACCTTGGCAACATAATTTTATAAAAACAGAAAAGAAAGTTGGCTTGCTGAACCTGTGATAGATAGAAAGATACAATATATAATAAAATGTGCATTAAGCAACTAACAAAAACAGTTTCTTTAAATAACATTAATATCCCATCTTTTCCCCAGACACTCATTAAAAAGCAATTGAACACTATAATTAGAATTAAAACTATATACAGTATGTATAAAAGATCGATCAAATATATGTTTATTTTTGAGAATACAACTGTAAAAAAAATCAATAGAATCCCAGGAGTGGCAGTTTTAAAAGTCGTACGACCAAATAAACACGATATGCTTAAAAACAAACAAACAAACAAACAAACAAACAAACAAACAGTAAATAACGTGCACCATAGTAAATATCAAGCGTTATGTAAGCGGCAGACAAATGCGAAGGCGCAACGCTTAATAGTTCCACTGCTTATATAACGCTCAATATTTCTGAAAGAAAACAAAATCCTCTAAGCGGCACAAGGTCTGAAAATAACTGGACCGTTTAAAGCGAAACTCTGCCTAAAACCAGTAAAGCAACAACGTCATGTCGACGATGTTCTCTCTTAGGCGCGCGTGTGGGATTTTTAATTAAAGTAAAAATGTGCTTTTTTATAAAAAGAAGTGCTTTTGAAACAAATGTTTTCCTTAAAATGTGCTTTAAATATATATATATCTGTGCTTTCTTCACTCCTTGCCCCTCGCCTCGCCTGCTCTCTTTTCGGAGCTGCGCGGGCCAGAGGAGCCTCCGGAGCGCGCGCCCCCGCCGCTTTCCTTTGCGTCCGGCTCCCTCGCCATCTCTGCCTTGCAGTTTCTCACGCAGGACGCGGGAGGCGCCCCCCGCCCCATCTCGGCTCCGCTTCCTCGGGAAGCGGCCCCACACACCCCCGACACACCTCCCGGCCGGGCCGGCCAATCCGCGGCGGGCCTGCGTGACACACACGCCGTCACTTAAGCAGCTTCCACGCGCCGGGCCGGGACAAGGAGAAGGAGGCGAGGCACGACGCGCGGCCACTTTGGAGAGCTGCACCACGGACGAGAGCTTGACGGGGACGACGACGCCGAGAGCGAGCGAGCGAAGGAGCGTGCAGCCAGCCAGCCAACGCCGCTAGCCAGCCAGCCAGGCTTGGAAGTAGCCAGTCCCGAGGAGCCCAGAAGCAGCAGCAGCGCGGCGGAGCTCGACGGGCGCTTGGAGAGACGGAGCGCACGACGAGGGCGCACGGCGCAGCGCCATGGAGTCCGGCGGCGGAAAGGTGAGCGCGCGTTGCCTCTCCAACTCTCTCCCTCTTTTTCTTTCTCCGGTTCTCTGCCCGGGAATCCCTCCCGCGTCACGGATCCCCGGATCCCACCCCCCCGATCCCCTCGCCTGCCTTCCTGGCGTCCAAGCAGGCGATCGGGGGCGGGGGGCTTCCATAGCGAGCGGGCGCGCGCGCCGGACCGCTAGACCCCTCCGGAGAAAGCCGGCTGGCAGCGGCTCCCCCGTGTGGCTGAAGCCGGCAAGGCCCTCCCGCGACGGGGGAAGGGAGCGCGCTGCAATGCCGTGCCTACTACTGCTCCCCGCCCCCACCAGGCTGTCCCGCCACCGCTCGGGCTCCTCTCCCCCGCCCCCGTTGCATCCCGTTGCATCATGTCGCTTTCCAAATGGTTGGCCGTGGGGCAACCCCATAATACTCTCTAGCAAGTCGGGGAAGGACTGAAGTTCAAAATAACTGTTCCCTACCCTCCAAAAAAATCAGCAACGAACCACTGATGGAGAAAAAGTGTTACTTCCGTTAAAAGGCTCCTGGGAGGGTGTCCTTTGTCTCCTGTTTTTCGGCTGCTTTGATATTTAAATCGGGTTTCCCTTGGTTTTAGAGGGACTGAGTTTTTTTGCGGGGGGGGGTGGCAAGCTCTGGACTGGAAACCAAATGGGTTCACTCTCTTCCCCACTCCCCCCCCCCACGGAATTTGTTTGAGTTTTAGGGTGATAGCTTGAATGGCAGCGTTCATGTCCCGCCTCTGTTTCCGATTCAAACATTGGTTGTAAATGGGGTTTTGGTTTCAGGGCCTTCTGCTTAAATGCGATGGGGGAACACATCAAGATGAAGGTGATGAAATAAGGAAACATAAATAAAGGCAGCCTTTTTAACGTTGGACAAAAATGCAGGAAAGTTCAACTTTGCCTTTTCCTCCTTTGCTGCCCCGATTTGATTGGGTGGTGAGGCAAAGTGGAAATTTTTGGTTTGGAGCCTGTGTGTGAGTAAGTGAGTTAGTGTGTGTGTGTGTGTGTGTGTGTGTGTGTGTGTTGTTAGCCCGCTCTTAGCTTGAGGGGCTCCCACCTCCCCAGAGAATAATTTGTTCCACCTTTTGCCTCTACTTCAGCGTCTAAATTTTCCTCTACTGAATGGAAATTTTGTGTTTGGATGCAAAACTCTTGGCAACACACTGAACAGGTTTATTGATGTGCCGTAGATCTATATTTTTCTGAAACTGAAGAAGAGAAAAGAATGAAAAGAAATTGGGGAAACACCTGTTTCATTTATGATCACTTCTTAAAGCTATCCTAATGTTTGGCAACTTTACGCCTGTCAATATTCTGTGACTGGTTTATTTATTAGTGGGGTGCAATACACAAAGTTTTGTGTGCTTGTGTTCCCTATTAAACAGGGTTCAAGTGCCCTCTGGGGCTGCAGAAGGTGTTCCAAAAACCCCTGATTTTGGGACAGCCCACTTTGTTTGTAACAGTCAGCTGGGAATTTGTCAGAAACTCTGCAGCCTCTGTATCAGGGAGAAATGGCAACTTTTGTTGATGATGCCGTGATTGAGAAGCTGGAATATTTGACTGTGTGCACCAGTTTCTGCTTTATTTCCTAATTTACATTTTTATTTATTTTAAAAAAGTGCATTCCATCCTTCAAGGTCATCAGATGAGTGTATGTCACTTAGCTGGGGTTATTTTATTTTACAACAACCCTGCAATTGGCTGCACTCACGTTACGCAGAGGACATGGTGCTGTGGTTAAATTGTTAGGCCAGGACAGGAGAGACGCTGGTTCAAATCATGCTCTGCTGGGAAGTTCATGGGTGATGTTGTAACCCTTGCTTTATCTTGACCATGACCTGCCTTGCCAGGGCTGTTGCGAGCATAAAACAGAAGATACAATAAATGAACCCACGATGTTTCCTATCCAGTCTTCTAGCCTCTGTCCCAGTCTTTACCAGGCTGCAAAATATCCAGAGGGCGGCAGGTTGGCAAAGCCTAGACTTCATCATATTGGTTATCTGAGCTGTTGGACGCTGATATTTGCAGAAAGGAGAAGCATCCACAGCTGACTTGTAATGCAAGCCCACAAACTCAGGGCGCTTGGATTGAGTTGTGTGCGGCTCTGCACAGCAAAATCCAGAACTAGCAGTGTGTGAGCATTTGCAAACCAGTTCTGGTGCTCAGTCTTACATGTGTCTATTTGAAATTGCAATGCTGCTGGGTTCAGTGGGACTGCACAATGAGGTTGCAGCTTAAGACTCAGAAGATGCATTGTACTTAAAAAGGTAAAGGGACCCCTGACCATTAGGTCCAGTCATGACTGATTCTGGGGTTGCGGCGCACATCTCTCTTTATTGGCCGAGGGAGCCGGCGTACAGATTCCAGGTCATGTGGCCAGCATGACTAAGCCACTTCTGGCAAACCAGAGCAGCGCACGGAAACGCCGTTTACCTTCCCGCCAGAGCGGTACCTATTTATCTACTTGCACTTTGACGTGCTTTTGAACTGCTAGGTTGGCAGGAGCAGGGACTGAGCAACAGGAGCTCACCCCATCACGGGGATTCGAACTGCCAACCTTCTGAGCAGCAAGTCCTAGGCTCTGCGGTTTAACCCACAGCACCACCCGCGTTGCTGTATAAAGGCAGGTGAAATGGAGGAGAGCTGATTTTCACAGCCAGAGGGGCTCTGAGCTCAGGTACCAGAAATAAGACTGGGTAGGGTAGGGTAAATATTCTAGTGCAGCCTTTCTCAACCTTAGGACCCCAGATGTTGTTGGACAATGACTCCCATCATCCCTAGTTAGCAAGATGATGGGAGTTGTAGTCCAACAACATCTGGGTACCCAAGACTGAGAAAGGCTGGTCTCTGGGAAGTATTGAAGATCCAGCTACACTTACCAACATCACCCCAGCTCTTAAATCTGAGGACCCCACCCCTGAATTTGTATGGGATTGGGGTAGACCTGGGATTAAACACCCAACAAGCCTATAGGCATGTTGACTCAGAAGTAAATTGCACTATGTGCATTGTGTCTTATTCGCAAGGAAGCACACTGTGTAACCTGCCCCCATGGGTGTAGCCAGTATTTTTGTTAGGGGGCAGCCCACCTTGGCTATGCCCATGCCTGCCCCCTATGCATGTTTTCTCCTTTGGTGTTTAAATTCCAATAGGTTCAATGGGGCTTACAGATAGGTAAGAACTGTGTTTGGTGCTGCATGGTTCAGCTGCAATTTTGTGCTGCTTGTAAATCCCATTGCGCTTAATGTTCTCCTATGCATGTCTGCTCAGAAGTCAGCCCCATTAAGTTCAATGGGGCTTTTACTCCAAGGTATAGGCTGCAGCCTTAGAGTAAATAAGTCAGGCGGTCTGCTAGTCATGGTGACTTTGGTGAGATTAACTGGCTTGTGGATCACACCATCACTCTAGTGTTTTAGTAAGGCTTACTTTTTATTTTGGGAACAAGTAGTCTATTTCTCACACCTACCTTTATTGGCAGACAGTTCTGTTTTTTTGTACCGTCTCCCCTGAGTTTACAGATAGGTTTGGTCCCATGTTAGCTCTTCTCTAAGTAGACACATTGAAACTGATGAGCATGACTAATTTAGGTCCATTAATTTCAGTAGGGCTATGCTGTTGTTGTTAATCTGTAAAACGTTGCCTTCTATTACATTATATTAGAAATATTTTTTAAGACTCTGAAATCATTCTAAAATTCCTTACAAGGCTCACAATGGGGGGGGGGGGATAACTGGATTGTTTTCACTTTTTAAATCGCATCCCTCTTTTTGTGGGGGTTGCCTGTCATGTACCGCTACACATTGTAACTTGGTTAGTTTCTGTTTTGAAGATCCAGCAGAATATATTTTGATTAAACACAATCACATTTTATATTCTCTGAAATCCTCCTCTTGAAAACCAGTTAAAATGCACAGTTAAAATCTAGTTAAGTTCAGGGTGCGTTTCTGCTTTTACGGTGTACATGTCTGCAAGTGTCCAGACTGACGCGTCTGTAATTGGACTTTTTCTCCTCTCAAAATGTTAAACATACCTGTTCTGCAACATTTCCTATCTAGGAAATGACAGTTGTGCAATATCTGTAGACATTCTTCCCCGGGAGTAATAGAGAGATGTTTAATCATTCTTTAAAATGAATGGCTTTGTGTTTAAAAATTGTCTCGTACATTTCGGTTAATGGAGGGTGAAACCTCAGCACTGAAACGAAGATTGAGCTTGGGTTAGGAATGTCCTTTCCATCGCTAATGAACTTGGAGTATGCGGCAGCCAGTTGCAAATTTCTTTAGAAATTGTACAATGCAATCCTATAAAAAGTTTACTCAGAAGTAAGCTCAAACGGTTATACTCCCAGGTAAGCATGTATAGGCTTGCTACCTCGGTTTCTTTCGCTTTCCCTATCATTGATCTGTAACGATGCTTTAAGCGTTTCATCTTTATTTCTCAATTCATTGTCCCTGTCACTAATGAAAAAGAGCTTTCCCAGAATCTCATAGTTGTTCTTCAGTGTGGTGTTGTAGGGGGGGAAATTCTGCTCAAGAATAATCTGTGGTACTCACTTTTCAAATGTTGAGGTCTAACTCCCACATATATTCCTGGCCTCAGTTCTCTGTCTGTGAAATGGGTGACCTCTAATTGTAGAGAGTCATCAGGTCTACCCTTGCAATGTATATGTAAAAGGTAAAGGGACCCCTGACCGTTAGGTCCAGTCGCGGACGACTCTGGGGTTGCAGCGCTCATCCTGCTTTATTGGCCGAGGGAGCCGGCATACAGCTTCCAAGCAAATGTTCCATTGGATTGCTGCCAGGGGTGCCGACTCGAATAAAATATTGTGGGGGGCCCAGGTAAGCCCTGCACCGCATAATCAATCACATGACAAAGTGCGCACACACCGTTTGAATGGGAATACCCATCAAATTTGTTCAGCCCCCTCAAATATTTTATTGTGGGGGCCAAACCCCCCCGTTCCCTAGGAGTTGGCTCCTAAGATCCCTGCCAATAATGCATTTGAGTCAACAGTGGATTTCTTGGTTTCTGTTGGCTTATGGCAGGCATGTCCAAAGTCTGGTTCGGGGGCATAATCCGGCCTGCCGGTCGGTTTAATCAATCCGGTCCCTGTAGCAGTTTATTTCCTGAGGTAAAATCCTAAAAAAACCCCTCAAAAACATCAATCCTAAAAAAAGTTCAACAACCTTGGGGTAAAATCATAAAGAAAGGCCAACCACTTCAATCCTAAAAAAGGTCAGCATCTTTGATTGGCCCTTTGGTCGGCCCTCACGGCCCTTCACTTCATCAAAAATGTTTGGACACCACTGGCTTATGGAGAGCTCATGCATGAGACTAGTTCCTAAACTGGAACTGAGTTCTGTCTCGGGTTACATTTGGGGAGTGTCAGTATCCTGGCAACGACTGACATAAAAGAGCAGAAATCCTGCTGTGTGATGCCTGAAGATGAGCTGTAGTGCAGGGTTTGAACTATAGGGCAGGTAAACTCTTGACATGAAATTTTGGGAGGAAGCTTTCTCCACAACCCTGTGAGATAGGTAGGCCTGAGAGATGGCAGCTCAACAAAGCTCACGGGCTGTGGACTTGAACTCGTATCTTGCCTATCCATCATAACAGAGATGCCCCAATGGGATAGTATCCTCCATTATACCTGAGTGGAGCTGAGGGAGTGCACACAGCCCTGATCTCTAACAAAAGGGAATGACCACAGGGCTCAGGAGCTGTGGCTGCTGCTTCTGTCCTCTAGCTCCCCACAAGTACCTGCCACCTAATGCGATTGTCTAACGGTAGGGCTGGCCCGGTTTCTAATTCTCAAAAGGAGAGAGCAGGCAAAAGCAATTGAAGCAGTTGCTTAGGAGCTGCCCCATCTTCTGGTGACTTTCCCTTATGCTCTCAGCTCACCCTGACCAAGACGAGGTCACAGGTGATTCCTAAGAGAGAGGGAAGCCCTGGTGTGGCGGGCAGATATTACTCCCACCAGGGCAGACCACTGCTGCCAGAATTTTGATTATGCCTGTTCTAAAGGAGTTGAATTGGCTGCCTATTTCCTTCTGAGCCTGGATTTAGGATGCTGGCAAATCCTTTCGTTAGCTGCTGTTCCTATTGCAATTTTGTCTTATCTTGCTCCTTAGTTTTGTGCTTTTCGTCTGCCTTTTTTAAAAAAGTACATTGGTATACTGGTACTTGTTTTCATTTTGTATAACGCAGCAGGCCTGCTTTGTTTGGACCTGAGGTCTCAGTTTTGTTTCTCTGCTGCAAGTGAAGACCTTACTGTTTACTGTGGTTTTCTGGGTTTATTGTGGGGAGGAATCGTGGCTCAAGGGGGGAGAGCCTGCTTTGCATCCAGAAAGTCCTAGGTTCAGTCTAGGTAGGGTTGGGAACGTCCCCTGCTTGAAACCCCGGAGAGTTGCTGCCAGCCAGTGTAGACAGCACTGAGCTTGATGGACCAAAGGTTTGACTCAGTATAAGGTAGTCCTTATATTGGCAATTCAAGGGGCTGGATTTAGCCCATGTGCCTTCACTTGTGGACTGTTAGGGTAGGCAGCACATTGATTCCCAGGGCTATCTAGATGAAGTTGCAGTCTTGTACTAGACATGTAATCTGGGTGCAATTCAATAGGGCTGCCTTCTGAACTATGATGCTGCCTCACCCCAAGTCAGACCAGCTTGTCCAAGGGGCTGGTGGTGGCTTTCCAGCTGCGGTGGGTATCCTGTAGCCCTCCAGATGTTTTTTGGACTACAAGGCCCAGCAGCCCTGTCCAGTCCCCAGAGGTGATGGGAGTTGGAGTCCTCACCCCTGCTCTGCAAGGCCCTTTTCAGCTCTGTTAACTGGAGACACTTCAATGACAATTGCTAGAAATTGAGCCCGGGGCTCTCTCTCTCTATTCAAAGCCTGTGTGCAACCGCAGACTCACTCATTGTTTTAATTACATTTGCTTCCAAGGAACGAAAGCAGCACATACAATTTCCTCTCTGCCTTTTACCTTTGCAATGCTCCCATAAAGTTGGTATTGCTGAGTGTGTGTCTATCCCAAGAAAGAGTGAGGATTTGAAGCCGTGTCTCTGCAGACGTGGTCCGACTCTTATGGGGCCATCTCCCTTTTTAATAAAGGGACATTCGCTATGCCTCTTCATTTCCGAATTCTGCTGCCATAGAGGCAAACCCATTGAGCCATTTATCTTTCTATAGCTAAAGGGTCTCTCGGGTCCGTTTGCTATCCTGAAATGCAAACGCTTTCTCTTCCTGCTTAAGTTTTTTTTTACAGTGGTACCTCGGGTTTCATACTCTTCAGGTTACATACGCTTCAGGTTACAGACTCTGCTAACCCAGAAATAGTACCTCGGGTTAAGAACTTTGCTTCAGGATGAGAACAGAAATCGTGCTCCGGTGGCACAGCAGCAGCAGGAGGCCCCATTAGCTAAAGTGGTGCTTCAGGTCAAGAACAGTTTCAGGTTAAGTACGGACCTCTGGAATGAATTAAGTACTTAACTCGAGGTACCACTGTATTATTATTCGTTTTCATTGAAGTTTTTTCTGCATTAACAAAATAAACAAATAAGGGAAAGCACCTATAGCGTCTCAACTTTCCATTCATAGAGCCTGCATATGGCCCAATCGCACTGATAAATCAAGCTTGCAAAAAATATTCCCGCTTTAGGCTTGCAAAGGCAGAAGACCAGCCCAAGACAGAGCTTCACCCACATCAAAGGGCATTTGAGGCAACGCTGCTCGTGTGTGATCCAATGTTTCTGGGTCAGGATGCTTTTGAAAGATTTAAAATTGTGCAAGAGGTTGTCAATTGCTTCCTTTCCGTGCCGTGGTGTGTCTCCCCCGCCCCCCCCCCTTGTGTGCAGAGACTGGTCACAAGGCTGCCGATGGAACCCTGATTGCTGATGACACAGTCGGCAGGGGCGAGGGTGGTGGCAGGGAAGAGCTGGGCTGGAATCTTGGCAGCGCCACGGGCTGAGTTGCTCATAAGGTGTGGATTTGGAACAGGAATGTGGGACGTGACAGCTGGGAGCACACCACTGCAGGGGAAGGATGGAGAAGCTCACAAGCGGGGCACTTTCGTGGTCCGCTTCCTTCTCCGCTCCCCCCAGGCCAAAAATTTCGGAAGCCGATAGGATTAAAACAACAATTTATGAAGAAGGTGGGGAGGCGTTCCTTCTTTTTTCTTCTGCTCCTTCATCAAAGAGGCCCGGGACACAATGGGGCAGCCTTTGATCTCCTGGACAAAGACCCCTCTAGACCAGACCGGGTCAGTGGGAGTTGTCCCGGATCATTGTTGGAAAGGATGGGGATAATAAATATTGACAAAATGCATTCGTTATCATGATACGCTTTGCTGCTCTCCAGGATTCCTCTGGGCTCCAGAGATCCTGTACCAGTTTAAAAACAATTGCTTGGGGGGGGGGGGCTTTTCTGGGGTTTTTCCATCCGAAAAGGAGCATCTTTTGGTTCATGGAAATTTTCTGCTGGTGGTTCTGAGTTTGCGCGGTAGGCGAAGAGGCGAGCCGCCACTTGCAAGTCTGTTCTAGGCAGAAGAGTAAAAAAAAAGAGGGGAGGGAGTAAATATAATGAAAATTTCGTTAGGGTGGGGTAGGAAACCCCAGACAGCAAGCACTCAAGATAGGGGTGGTGGAGGAGCTCGGAGGAGTCCCTTAGACAAGGCAGTAGGCCTGTTTCTCCCTCTCCACCACAAAACACACCCTAAGCCTGAAATCCTGGACCCTCTGACTAGCGAGTAAGCCCCACTGGATACAATGAGCTCACTTCTGCATAGACACAAGACTGTGTGCAATGATTGTCCTGCAATTCAGTGGGTCTCTGTACTAAGCATTTGCACCAAAGGGATTTCTCCTGTACTGATGTCATTGCTATAGTGATGATCAGATATAGCAAAGTAGCCCATGACAAATATCCTTAAAGTACACTTCTTCTTTTAAAAAGCAAATTAATATTGAACGATCCAAGAAGCCCAGCTGAACATCTTGTCCCCCTTGGTGCTGAAATCCAAAATGGCGGTCCTGATTGAATCTGGGTTGCCAATTTCTGGTTTGGCTGCAGTTGCTCTAACCCTTTAACACCAACTTGATCTGGATTAGGAAAGTGTGTTTTTTTACAGTGAATGGGTTGCTTCTCCAACGCCTGATCTGTAGACATTTAGCAGATGATGATACTTCATGCTATTAAAAGGCACAAGAGCAGCTCACAGTGTCTCTTTTTCTGGTTAGTTGGCAACACTATACCTGGGGCAAGGAAGGAATTTTTTTGGGGGGGCAGATCTTGTGCTGTAGATGAAAGGTCAATTTTATAATAGCATTTCTGGATGCAAAACATGTTTCTAATATTTCTTTTCTTTTTTTAAAAAAATCACATAATTAATGGAAAGTGAGATCTGCAGGCATTGTTTTCTCCCAGTTGGGGCCATTTGGGTGATTGATTGATTGATTGATTGATTGATTTATAATATCCCTAAGCCACTTGTCACCATAGACAGTTAGAGAGTTTTATGTAAGAATCAATAAAACAATCTTATCAGCCAAAAGGATATAGTGTGTTTAACAAACAGTAGCCACAAACCCCACAGGTAAAATCACAAGATCCATAATGCAACTTAATTTAAAACGATTGCTGAAAGAGAAAGGTCTGTTTGAGGCTGCACCTCCAGCAGTGTGGAGCGGCTGAATTTGAGCTGAGTTGGTCCCAAAATCTTTTAAGAACGAGACATTGCATTAGGCCAGTGGCCCAACCAGTCCAGCATCTTGTTCTCACAGTGGCACATAGCTGTCAACTTTCAGATTTGAAAATAAGGGATCAGCAGCCTCACCTGTCCCGGGGACAGTCTCCAGGATATCTAACAATCTGCGGAAGCAGTGGGAAACGGTGCTGGAATAAGGGAATTTCCCACAAAAAAAGGGAAGGTTGACAGCTATGCGGTGGCAGTCCAGGTGTCCCAAAGGGAAGCCTGCAAGGAGGACCTGATATAGCAGCAACTCCCCCCCCCCCCACTAGGAACTTAGCAACTTCCCTGCCTCTAAGTTGTCAGATGTCACTGCTCCAGCTCTCCAGCCTTTTGCTCTGCCTGTGCAAGTTTCCGTCTGGAAAGCAAATGACAAAAGGTTTCTAACTTGAGCCATGTTGTTAAGCTCCTGAATTTTGGGGGCGGGGAGGGTCTTTACCCTGGCAAGAGCAAGTCTTCTTTGCGACGGGATAGGCCTTCACCCCTCCTGGTGAGAGAATGTGCTTGTTTCCGGTCGCTTCTGGCATTTGGGCATATTCAAAGTGAATGCATCTTGCCATGCTTCCCTCCACCCTCCTGATGAAATGGGGAGGCCCCTTTCTCTCCCCCATCTTCCTCCTCCCCTTCCCCCACCCCCCACTCCTCCATTGGGGAGGGTGCTGCTGGCATGTCCGCCTGGCGGGACTGGAGGGGGGGGCTGGCAGGCAGGCAGAAGCAGCCCAGCGAATGTGGGCGAAAGGTGAACATGATGCTCTGGCTTACGAGGGGGGAAGGGAGGGCCATGCGCAGGATCAGCATCCTGATTGGCTGTGGGGGGACGAGCCCCCAGCAACCTGAGATCTGAGGTCAGAGCTTTCTCTCTCTCTCTTTTTTTTTAGTTAGTGAGGAGTCCAGTTCGTACTGGGGGATGTGTACAAATGCATATGCCTTGTCCAGTGTCGTGGGTAATCTGTAGGCAGGAGCTGGGCTGAGGAACGTAATGGGTGTGTACATGACCCTTTGCACGTTCCGGGGAGGAGGGAAGTGTTGGTCTTAGTCTCTGAAAGGAGAGCAAAATGAGTCCCCCACTTAATCTTCTTTCCGTGGCCTCCCTCCCCCCCCTTGCCCGAGCAAGGAAGAGGGAGGAAATATATTTCCTTGGTGCTTTTAACTGTTTCCGCTAGGTGAACACTTCACACAGAAGGTGGCAGCCCCTCCTCCCCACCCAAAAGCCGAAATAAAATGCATTACATTTCCAAGATGGATATTAGAGGCAGTGGACTGTCTAATAAGAGAGCGAGCAGCGAAGCAGAAAAACTCTGGTTCAGATCTTCCTTTCCACTGTGAACTCGTAATGCGTCCTTCCAAAGCTCTTACTTTTCAATCTCCCACAAGCCCTAGTTTGTATTGGTAACCCTAGTCTGACTTCCAGGGAGGTGTTGTAAGGATTCCTGAGATGATACTGACTCCCGCTGAGTGCTTGGGAGGTAGAAATGGAGTCTAAATACTCTGCATCGCCCCCAGTATTCTGGGACAATCTATCCTTCAGATTTCGTATTTTTTTTGAATTTTGCAATGCTGTCCTCTGCTTTGAGGAAAGTGCTGCATATCCTAAGAGAAACCGCGTTTAGAAATGTGTTGCCTTTTGGGGGGAAACATTCACATGGATACTAATCTATGTGCAGATTTCTCAAAATTTAAAAAATGTGGATTGCGGTGGCGACAGGACAGAACAGGATATTGAATGAGCGCATGCAAAATGGACATAAGATGGAGCCAAACCGATTTATCTCGCTCTACTTACAAAATTATGCCTGGTGAGGAGAAGGAAGAGGGGTTTTCTCCCCACTATAATAGCCTTCCCAGCCATGCGATGTAATCAATGGGGACACTTTATGATCTCTTTAGAGCTGCTCTGTATCTGTCTACTTTTGTCCCTCCAAAGCTTTGACCCTTTGTGGTTCAAACCTTTGTTTCTTAGTTTCTTTTCTTTTTGCTAAGTTTGCACTTTTCTCCCTTTTTTTTGGTAGCAAATAAATTTAATTTTATTTTTTTATGGGACAGGCCAAGGAAAACACTTCTGGATACGGTGCTAAGTGAATGGGATAGAATGGGCTGCCCTGAGTGACGCGGATGCTGGCTTTCAAAAAGGGGGTTGGACAGATTCACAGAAGGATGCTAAAACACATTGGGAAGCCATTCGTAAATGAGATGAAATAAATCAGGGTGGAAGAGGAGGAGGGGTCTGCCTCTGGCTTATTGGTCATGATGGATATGTAGAACAGCTTGCTGGATCAAGCCAGTGGCCCACCCAGTCCAACATATCCTGTTCTCACAGTGGCGGACAAGACACACACCCCCCATGGGAAACTGGCAAGCAGGACTGAGCACCAAAGCACACCTCACTTGGTGTGTTTTCCAGGAACTGGTATTCGGAAGCCCTCTCGGGGGGGGGGGGGTTCCATAGTTGGACTATGTGCTGCTTTCTCCATGTGGCCTAATCCTTTGTCATAAGCTTTGTCAGGAGGGGCTAGCCGGGCCTTATTATGTCTTTTGCGAAAGCTCCAGCATGTGATTGTGGTAAATAGCCGTTACACAACCAGAAGCAGACGGGTTGTTGGCCTCCCCGGTCCCACGCTACACCTCGGTGGGGATTTATAGCGGCCGGCAGCTTTTGTTGCTCCGCAAACTAATCTCAAAGCTGTAAGCCCGCCACAATGTTGGCCGCCGTGCTGTTTCCTCCGGATAAGTTGCAGGGGATTGTTCACCTTGTCGTTTGTTCGGATCCCCCTCTGAATCACTCAGGGTTGGTGAGATCATCTACACCCACCTTTTGGCCCAGAGCGGGGATGCCGTATTTGGGAGGCGGGCAACTGATGGCCCCCCCGGATGCTGTGGGTCTCCCAACAGCTCCAGCTATAGCATGGCCAGCAGTCAAGGTTGTTGCGAGTTGTCCAGACACATCTGGGTGGCCACATGTTCTGCATCCCTATCTCATAGCTCAAATACAGTGGTACCTCGGGTTACATAGGCTTCAGGTTACAGACTCCGCTAGCCCAGAAATAGAACCTCGGGTTAAGAACTTTGCTTCAGGATGAGAACAGAAATTGTGCAGCGGCAGCAGGAGGCCCCATTAGCTAAAGTGGTGCTTCAGGTTAAGAACAGTTTCAGGTTAAGAACGGACCTCCGGAATGAATTAAGTACTTAACCCGCGGTACCACTGTATCCCCATTCATACTTCCTACAGTAAACCTGGTTTAAGTTCTGATCTACCAACCGCTTCTTCATTTAGTGGGCCTGATCCAGCAAGGCTCCACTTACATTCTTATGTCTGATTGTTCTGTTTCTCTGCCACATGTTCCATCGTGTGCAGCATAGAGTTCCCAAGATCCAGGACACTGATCTCTAATGTGGAACTTCTTTTTTTTTTTTTTTTGCTGTTAAGAGTTTCATAAAATTCAATATTTTGCTGGGGTATTTGGGGGCTTTTCTCCCTCATTATATACTAAATAAAGTGAAATCAGGCTGGATAAAAGGTACCTCTCAGTAATCAAACTTTTTGCATAGGGAAGCTTTTTAATGTAATGTTTTATTGTGTTTTTATATATGCTGAAAGCCTCCCAGAGTGGCTGGGGCAACCCAGTCAGATGGGCAAGGTACAAATAATAAAATTATTATTATTATTATTAGTAGTAGTAGTAGTAGTAGTAGTAGTAGTATCATTATTTGCATTGGTTTTTCTGACATGGTCGGAAACCTAGACTTCGTCATTCCAAATTTCCACTGTGGCTTTATCCATGTATGTCTGACAGTCCATCTTGCTGTCGTTAGCAAGTAGCTAATTAGTTCTCTGCTTTCACAGTCCAAACTTTGACTGTCCCAAGTGTCTTTAAATAGTGATGGTAGGAATTTGTAGCACACTTTGGTGGGTGTTTCTTAAGGCACCTGAGCTCCTTTGCAAATAGAAAATGTCACACAAGTGATCATTTTTATAAACCAGTTGGGGCACTTTAGTTTTGTCCGTTGAGAATGCTTAGTCATAGGAAGTGAGTCGGGCGATGGTGGTGTCTGAAGGGTGGATGATGAAGCATGACCTAGGATGCTCATCAGTCAGGGAGCAGGGGATGGGGGGGGGGGGAAAGGAGTGCACAAAGGTTGGGTTGTGAGGTTTCGCTTTGTTTTTGATCTGTGAACCAGTTCCCCACATGCACATCTGTGCAAAATCTTGAAATGGGACCTTTCAGCTAGATGTGTTTTTTTTAAGCTAAGAAAAGCAAGCATGCAGCAACATTTTTCTTCAGCCTGCATGTTTAAATTGCACATCTTCAGATGGCTCACTTCTGAAAATTCAGGTGTGTGGCTCCTCTTCAGACCCAGGTGCTGAGAACAGGGACTCATTCAGAGCTGCCATGGGCAGCCTCCCCTGGGTTTGTTTCTAGGATGCTTCTGTATCTGGAGTGAGTGGTTGATTGATCTGCTGTGGAACTTGGGGTGGGGACAAAGTCTGTTGCTGCCCAGTTGCAACACCTTTCTCGCTCCTCTTCTGTTCCTCCAGCAAAGGCTTATTGGAAGGAAACAACACCAGAGCAGGGAAGCAGGGCAGAGACCCAACAGGCACCCTCATCTGACGCTCACTGGCAGGACAGACCCTGCTACCTACCTACCTACCTACCTACCTATTTATCTATCTATCATCTATCTATCTATCTATCTCTATCTATCTATCTATTTCACTTTTCTGAACCACCCTTCATTCAAATAGATCCCAGGGTATCCAACAAAAGAACAAAATGTAATTTAAAATAAAAAAATAAAAGCGCATCTAAAATACTGTAACAACCACAACAATAGCAAAATACGAAACAAGCAGATCCAGAGGCAGACAGAATCCTGCCCCAATTTCAGGGGCTGAATCTCACCAGACGCTGCTCTGAGTAGACCCATTGCATTCAAAGAACATGGCTAATGTAAGTTCATCGAGTTGAAAGATGGATCTTGCATTCCAGGGAAGCAATTGAGGGGAGCGGTTTGATTATTTAGTTCGCAAAATTAATTTCGTTTCATAAAATCTATACACCGCTTGATTGTATAAAAAACAAACCGACTTCCCAAGTGTTTTACAAAAAACAAACCAACCCTCCAAACAATAAAATCATCACAAAAAAGTCACCTACAATAATTTAAGACCCTCTCGTCGGTCATAGATGCTGTAGTTGAGATTCTCTCATTACAAGGGGCTGGACTAGATGAGGCTCAAGGTCCCTTCAAACTCTACCATTCTATGAGCCTTGATGCTCATGTCTCTGACTTAACTTTAAAGTAGTTAGAGCAACGTCCCTGCCTGTCCCTCTCTGTATGTTGCAACGCAAATGCACACAGGTTGTGTCATCAAAGAAATTGACCTCCCTGTGGACTTCCTGGAGTTTGTTCAGGCAGTAATCAAAAAGCGTCCGAACGGTCAGTGATGAGTTTGTGTGCAGGCAGCGGGGGGGGGGGGGGGGGACAGGACGCTCTCCTACTAGATTAATGCAAGTGGCAGTAGGTATGCGTTGTTGCTTTTTGCTTTTAATGACAAATACCAGTCGTGGGTTTGGAGAGAGAACCGGGATCAAGGCTGGAGCAGGTATGGAAAGGGGGAACCTCCCTTTTTCGCTCCCTCTCCAGTTCCCAGCAGACATCACGATTTACGCAGTTGCTGTTTGCACTGAGAAGGAAACTTTCCAATGCAAATAGGAGGCAGCTGCAATATCCTGATCCGCCCCTCCACTCGTGTTTAACTTTGACAAGCAGTTTGGCCTTAAAATGGCATCAGAACCAGATTGGTTGATGATTTATTTGGGGTTCCTTCTCCCCCACCCCCCACCCCCAAATTGGGTTTCAAACTGCTCTGATTCTTCTGTTTTATTGTGGCTAGGCAGGCTGGGCACAATTTCCGCAGATATCCTCACGGAGCCTCGAAATGGTGATTTCCTGCTTAGGATTCTCATCTGGTGAGAGAAGAACTCCAAAATATTCCATTTTACTTTTTTTTGGTTCTGGTTTTTCTGCTGTGATTCCTGCATTGCAGGGGGTTAGACTAAAGGACCTGTTGGTTCCCTTCTAACACTACAATTCTGTGGTTCCCCATCAACCCCACACCCAAACCACTTCAACTTTGGAGCAGCCTGAGAACCACCCCCCAAAACAAGGACAACTAGCTGGTGATTCCCGCCCTCCAACAAATTTTACTTTGGATAAATTGAGTTTTTTATTATTAGGAGGGGAATAGTGAAGAGTTCCTTCGCCCCACCTGTTTCCAACATAACTGTATTCCTTGTTCTGGTGTCTCTATTTTGCTTCCCCACTGCGTCAGCTGTAGGTCTTCCTCTGTCTAAAATCAAGGCTGCAGTCCTAGGCACACACTTCACCTGCGCTGTGGGTTAAACCACAGAGCCTAGGACTTGCCGATCAGAAGGTCGGCGGTTTGAATCCCTGCGACGGGGTGAGCTCCCGTTGCTCAGTCCCTGCTCCTGCCAACCTAGTAGTTCGAAAGCATGTCAAAGTGCAAGTAGATAAATAGGTACTGCTCCGGTGGGAAGGTAAACAGCGTTTCCGTGCGCTGCTCTGGTTCGCCAGAAGCAGCTTAGTCATGCTGGCCACATGACCTCGGAAGCTGTACGTCAGCTCCCTTGGCCAGTAAAGCGAGATGAGCGCCACAACCCCAGAGTTGGTCACGACTGGACCTAATGGTTAGGGGTCCCTTTAACTTTACCTTAATCCCCACTCAACACAGGGGGAATTGTTTCTGATTAAGCAGGCATAGGGTTGTGTTGGATGAGATGTTTATTTCTACTGGATTGGTGGGGGGGGGGGGGAGCACAGGCTTCCCAATCCCAACCCCTTTGATGCAGAAGGAGTTTACTCCCAAGTAAGTGTAAGTCAGATTTCAGCCTTGGCTGCTGAGCTGTAATAACTTGTTGTGCTAACATGGGTTGGGTTGGTTGGTTTGTATGACGCATGCCTCTTTTGCAGTTAAAAGTGTTCTGTTTAACCAGAATGAATTTTTTTGTTTCATAAAAGTAGACTCTGGAAAGAAAGAGCATTGGGTTAGGAGTCGCTGTCATCGCTGTGAACCAGGGGGTCAGACTAGATAACCCTTGGGATCCCAACACTATGCTAAGTGCAAGAGGATGGGTTGAGCAGGGAACCAAAGGATTGGTCTCTGCAGAAGTGCGGCTACTGTGGGGGGGGGTTTAAAAAAAGTGGGGGCAACAACTTTTCAAAACTCTCTTGAACCTCAAGGAGCAAGTCCTCATTGTCTCCACATACTGTTTCTGCAGAGCAACCAAATACTGCTTGGGAAAGGGCAGTCAGACATTGTGGCTTTTGAAGTGCTTTGTGTGCCTTTCTCTTAAACCAGGCATGGAGCAACTGCAGGCCCTCCATGTGTTGCCTGACTACAGCTCCTATCAGCCCCAGCAAGCATGGCCAGTCACCTGGCAGGATGGGAGTTGTGGTTCAGCATCATCTGGAGGGTTCCCCACGCCTGTCTTAAAAGTCAGAATTATGAGCCCTCATAGTGAAGCCGGGAGGGACTGAAGTGTGGGCTCCTGGCAGAGGCTAGATTCGAACCAGGGGTCCCATCTTGATTTCTCGAGCCCGTGTGGTATAGTTGTTATGAGTGTCAGACCAGGACCTGGGAGAGCAGGGTTCAAATCTCCACTTGGCCATGGAGCTCCCTAGCTGACCTTGGGCCAGTCACCCATGTTCCACTTAACCTACCTCACAAGGTTGTTGTTAGATATAAAATTGAGGGTGGAGGGGAAAATCATGTACACTGGTACCTTGGTTTACATACGCTTCAGGTTACAGACTCTGCTAACTCAGAAATATTACCTCAGGTTATATACCTCAGATCGTGCTCCGGCAGCGCGGCGGCAGCAGGAGGCCCCATTAGCTAAAGTGGTGCTTCAGGTTAAGAACAGTTTCAGGTTAAGAACTGACCTCCGGAACAAATTAAGTACTTAACCCGAGGTACCACTGTACTGTATACCGCCTTGAGCTCCGTGGAAGAAAGGGGAAACGGAAACACAGCAACATGCTTCTATATACCTCTCTCTCCTTTAGTTACTAGGCTATGCCAAGTTATCTTATTTTGGCAGACACCTCATGAATGGTGTGCAGCTTGGTTGTGTTTAGGGTTTTTAAAATAATAATAATAATAATAAATTCCTGCCCTTTCCCTTTTTTCCCTTTCAAGTTTGAATGGAAGCATGTTGGACAATGTCTGTGGCTCTCTTGTGCTGGATTTTCTATGAACTTCTGCCAGGGCCTGACAGCTGTGTGGGCGCCTTTGAGATTAGAGGAGGCTAGTTAGCAGGAGGCTTTTCCTACCTGCTTTGATGGAAGGCTGGTCCAGGAAATGGGAACATCAGCTAAGTCCCCCGCTCCTTCTGACAACCTCCTTCACTGCGGGGCTCGTCCCTTGGGGTTTTGCTGAGCCTTCGGGTTTGGGTTAATTTGCGGACATGGGCTTATGTCCAAAGCAGTTCTTAAGTTTCCCATTTCGGATTTGCCCTTGCGCAATGGAACATTCTCTCTCCCCCCAACACCCCCCCCTAAATTTATTATGGTTCCCCACTCCCGAGCCTCCAAAGCTGATTTGAGAAAAATATGTGGAGGGAGGAGAAATGGGAAACGAGGGCATTGGAAGATGGCACAAACACGTGTTCTGCTGCTGTCTTGGATTCTTTCGCTGTGATTCCTGCATTGCGGGGGCTGGACTGGATGACCATTAGGGTCCCTTCCAACTCTAGAATCCTATGATCTTGCCCAGAGCATCACGGACTGTTACGGATGCTCAGTTTCTCCCCCGCAGCAGCCAGAGGTTTTCCAGACTGTTCTGGGATTCCTTGGAATCTTATTAGTGACTCCTCCTCAAGGTTCTCACCATTCTTTTCTTCTTTCTTTTTTTCAAAGCTTTTCTTTATAACTTTTCCAATATTATTCCTTATTCTTATTCGTTTCTACGCCGCTTTATGTTTTGAAGAAAGAATCTCAAAAGCGGTTTGCAGCACGTCAAAACATCAGATGAACCCAGAATAAAACAGCGAATGTAACAAGGGCAGCTGTGGCAGAAAAGACTGGGAGTTTGCTGTGCTGGGTCTCCCCTTGTTTTGCTAGGTGCACTCTGCTCACGAGGGGCAGCCTGAAGCCCCAGAGATGTGGCCACCCAACCCATCACAGCTGTCAACTTTCAGATTTGAAAATAAGGAATCAGCAACCTCACCTGTCCCGGAGACAGTCTACAGGATATCTAACAATCCGGGATAGCAGCGGGAAATGGCGCTGGAATAAGGGAATTTCCCGCAAAAAAAGGGAAGGTTGACAGCTATGCAACCCACACTAACAGGAGCTGGATGCTAGCCCAGCAGACTGCAGTTGCTTGGTTCCAGGTGCGCCAGGCCAGTTTCTGCTGCGGCATTTTTATCACTTCCAAGGGCATAAAACATGTGATGTAGCACAGAGTACCTTGTGACGCTCAGTTGTTGCTGGACCACGTCTGTCTTTGTCCCTAAGCATTGGCTGTGCTAGGACAGGAGCTGATGGGAGTTGTAGTTTTGCCCATCCCTGGTTCGTAGAACTTTGCAGTTAGCATGCAGGTGAACACTCTTTTGTCTTTGCAAAATAAATTTTCAAAAAGCAGTAACGCACATATCTGGGGATGCTGTGGTGAGCCTTTAAGGTAAACCTGCAAAATTTGATAATCTGGAATCTTGGGAAGGGCTGTAGCTCAGCAAACAGAGCATGGCTTTTTAAAGTGGTATTGCCGTGCTTTGAGTGTATGGAGTGAATGTGGCATTCGTGTCTGTGTGTGCGAAAGAGAGAGAGAGTGAGAGAGAACATTACCTCATGGCAGTAAAGCTTAAGGGTATAGCCAGATTGTCCTAAAAGCAGGTTCACATGGCTCCTCAAATTCCTCCCACCCCAAATTGAGAGAGAGACCATCTGGGATTAGCCAAGGCCAGATCCTGGATCCCACTCTCCCAAAACAAAGAGCCACTGTGACGTGGGTGGGAACAGAAAAGGGGCTTTGGGCATCCAAAGCTGCTTAGTTCAGCATGCGAAAATCAGGGCCCCTGTTTTGCTTTCCTGTTGCGGCTGAGGGAGAACCCCTTCTCCACCCCCACCCCTACAATCAGGCTGGTGTCCAAACTTGGTGGCCCCTGTTAACCTCCAGCTTGAAACAAGCCCCTAATTGTCGCTTTCGGCTTAGCCAGAAAGGAGGTGGGGAAGGGGCTTTGCCAAAGAGCTGCTGGAGAGATTCCATGCCCGGTTTTGCCCTCTTTCGTTAGGGAGGAATAACAATAGCGGCCTGTTTTCTTCCTATCCCATCTCAGAGCTGATATCCTGAGAGGACCGTTTTTCTTCATCATCATTATTATTAATTTTAAATCATATCTTTGCTTTCCATCTTATGGAACACACGAGCCCAGGGAAAAATGAGAGACAATATGATAGCCACCTTCAACAAATATGTGAAGGTCTGTCCCATGGAAGATGGAGCTAGCTTATTTCCTGCTGCTCCAGAGGGGAGGACTCAAACCAATGGATTCAAATGACAAGGAAGGAGATTGCGACAAAACCTTAGGAAGAACTTTCTGAGATTAAGGGCCATTTAACAGTGAAGCAGACTCCCTGCCCACAGCTTGCAGAATGATTCAAACGCTCGACTTCACAGGTGTGGTTTAAGGGAACCCTTGTTCAAGGGGCTGTCTGAAGGTACCCGGGGAACAAGTGTTGGAAGTTGTCGTTTTGACCGCTGATTAAAAATCTGCCTTGTTTTCTCTCTTCTCTCTCCTCCCCCCGCCCCAAGCAGATGACGGCTCGGTTGATGCTGGCTGTTGGCGGAGCAGTCCTAGGATCTCTGCAGTTTGGCTACAACACTGGAGTCATCAATGCCCCACAGAAGGTGAGAGCTGAAAGGAAGGAATGAATGAATGGCTTGCAGTTTCTCTGATGGGCAAACCATCTGATGGGCAAACCCACGTGGCCTCTGTGCTGGTCTTGTAGGAGGCAACTTGTTCATGGTAGGGAAAGATGTGCTAGCAGGGTGGGGAGGACATCCGAGGCATGTTCAGTCGACCCCCTTAGGAGAATGCAGCTGCTCTTTCAGGGGTTCATAGTATACAGATACGTAGTGCTCCAGCCTAAACAATTTCCCCAAGGGTGTAAGAAGGGGAAGGGCTGTAGCCCAGTAGTATAGCTTCTGCCCTGCATGCATGTGGTCTTAGATTCAATCCCCAACAACATCTTCAGGTAGGGCTGGGATTGTTCCCTCTCTGAAACCCTGGATTGCTGCTGGTGGTCAGTGCCGACAGTACTGAGCTACGTGGACAAACGGCCTGATTCAGTATAAAGCAGCAGCTTATTTTTCTGGACCAGGCCAGCATCCTTGCTTTCCATAGTGGCCTCTGGGAAAAGCCCTCAGCAGCCTTTCCCTGGTGTTGCACCCCAGCAACCACAGGTATAATTTCTCTGTCTATGGAGGTTATATCTGGACTTAATAGCCCTTGTAAATGTGTGGGCTGCATGTAGCCTGATTCGACTGGTTGTGCAGAGGTTCCTTGTGGATACATTATCCACACAGGTGTCTTCCTGCCCTTCTGTGTGGGTCCAGCACATGCTGTATATATCCAAGGCTTGTCCATACCTGCTTGCACGGTTGCCTGTGGTGAGTCAGGGCTGTGTCCAAGCAACCAAGCATTTAAAAAGTTGTTTTTTCCCAGCTTGTGCGTGAACGGGCTATGAATTAGTTTCATAGAGTTTCCTATTGCAAAGCGGGGTGTATGAGGGGTGCTCATAAGCCCTTGCTTTGCAAAACTGCAAAAATTATTATCAGTTAGTTGCTTTTCCTTGCACAAGGCAAAAGCAAAACACTTCACAGATACATTAAAACCAATAGAAAAAATACATTAAAAGTATCCCACCACAGATAAAGGCCACAGATAGAAGCCAAATGACTGGTTATAAAGGAAAATTGTCTTTTGAAATCCAGAAAATGCTGTGCAAGGTGGGAAATTCAGGCTCCCTCCCTCTGCCCCCCCCTTGCCCACCCCCCAAAAATAGCACATCCGGTTAGCCAGCTTACTGCCAACTCTAATGGGATTTGTTAAGCTGGTTCCCAGGAGAATTAACAGTCCCTCTTGTGCTGAGTGTTTTGTTTAAAAGGACTCGGGCGGCAGGAGGGGGGGTGCGGCTGCGTCATTCTCAACCCTTCTCGGCTAATACTCACCCAATGCCCCTGAGACGGATTCCAGAGTGGGATTTAAGCATGCCCAGGATGATTTTCAGACCGTGGTCTGGATCAGCTCCATCTCAAGATAACGTGGAGCTGGGAAAGCTTTGGAGAAGGCAAGGAAAACGACTGGGGAGTTGGAGCCCTCCTTGCAAGAAAGGGCTGTCAGTTTGATTAGCCAGAGGCACAGTAGAGATTTAGAAAACGATGCATGCTGTTGCATATACATGATGCATATATTCCAATAATAGGAACATAAGAAGCGGCTTCATATACTGAGTCAGACACTACTGGTCCATCTAGCTTGGTATTACCTGCACTGACTGGCAGCAGTTTTCCAGGGTTTCCGGTTGGGGGGCATTCCCCGCCCCACTTGGACTGAACCAGGGAGCTTGACATGCAAAGCGGGTGGTCCGCAGCTGGGATAGAACTTGCAGCCTTTGAGTGTATGGACCCACAGCCACAAGAGTAGTAGTGTGGCATGGCTAGCAGCCTGGGTAGCTAAAGAGAACTTCCTTGGCCAGAGACAGTATACCTCTGATTTCCAGGTGCTTGAGGGACCAGCAACAGGAAGGAGTTTTTTCCTTTGTGCTCTGCCTCTGGGTTTCCTGGGCTGTTCCTCACGGGATGCAGGTTGCAGGATTTAGATGCACCACAGTTTGATGTGATGGAGGGGGCTGCTCCTTCGGCAAACTAAGAAAACTGACCTTCCTCACCCTGATTATTCCAGAATAATAGAATCCAAGGCCAAAAACTCCCCACCCCAAGTCATAATTGTTGTACTAAGCACATAGCCAGAGCTGCTGAGGTTAGACACATGTTTATTTGAATTGCCAGCCAATGATAGTTGCAAACCACTGGCATAAATGATATTCCCTTGCTTATTCTGAGATTCCTTTAATACCCTCCCTGCTGCCTCTTTTAGATGTGCTTTAATCTGTGCACTTGCTACTTAAGATATTAAACCAAACTGCATTGAAGAGAGATTGCCCCGTCGCTAATTAAGTAATCACTTCTTTCACTGCAACAACTGAGGAACAGCTTTCTGAGTTAACAGCTTGGGGCCAGTTTACCTGCCCACTTGACTGCTCCAATCCATGGAACTGGCACTGTTAAAGGTGCTGTATAATACCCAGTTCCATCCTTGTAAGAAATTGATCTTCTGGGGTGCAGCACCCACACTTTGGAACTCCCTGCCGATTGACATCAAGCTGGTGCCTTTGCTGTACTCTTTTTCAGTACCTCCTTAAAAGACTTCTGTGTTCAGGAAAGCCTGTCTAGATAATGTAGAATGTTGTATTTATTTCTTTTTAGTAACCAGTGCTTTAATGTTTTATATGGTTGTCAACCACAAAGCTTTCTGCATTGCAGGAGGTTGGACTAGATGATCCTTGTGGTCCTTTCCAACTCTGATTCTATAAGAGGTTGTTTTGTTTTGCTGGATTCTTTTATTTACTTGAATTTTGTCAAGTAAACAAATTGTTTATTTGAGCCGCTTATATACCATTTAAATTTAAACAAAACTCTGTTCATTGTAAAATGCTGTGCTATAGAATCCTTCTGCATCAGATCAGATGTCAGATGCCCTCCCGTCAGATGTCAGGGAAATAAACAACTATCTGACTTTTAGAAGACATCTGTTTAGGGAAGTTTTTAATGTTTGATGTTTTATCGTGTTTTTTCATATTCTGTTGGGAGCTGCCCAGAGTGGCTGAGGAAACCCAGCCAGATGGGCGAGGTACAAATAATAGATTATTATCATATTATTATCGTCAGGGCTTTTGTGACTTAATGGTAGAGCATCTGCTTTGCATTCAGGCCGTCCCAGGTTCAATTCCTATCTGCTTCACCAGGTAGGAAAGGATCCTGTCTAAAACCCTGGATAATTGGTGCAGACAATGCTGAACTCGACTGAACAGCCCTTATTACGATTGAGGAGGAGAGTCTCTCAATTCTGTCTTATCTCTTCATCGAGCCCTTTGTAGACCCGCCCAGAGCCTTATTTAATGGTTCCCAGAAAAGCAGCTGTGCTAAGGCTGTTGCAGGAGAACCAGTCAAGCATCTTTTTGGTGCCACAAGACTAAAACGGATTACGCCGTAAGCTTTATCCGATGAATAATGGCGGGGGGCATTGCATCTGAGGGAACGGATTCATAAAAGCATCTGGAATAAGACGTGTGTTTGCCTTTTAGGTGCCTCACATTTGACGAAGTTTTCTTTTAAAGACACATCAAACAGGATGGGGGCGGGGGGTGCAGATGTTACTGGACTCCAGCGCACGCCATCCCTGACTTTGACTACACTGGCATGGGGCTAATGGGAGTTGGAGTCCATCCCCACCTGGAGGACCACAGACTCTCCACCCCCACAGTATTGCTCTGTGGTGATGGTGTGGGCTCACCTGCGGCTGTCCAGATGGGAATGGACTCCAGCTCCCATCAGCCCCAGCCAACAAGGTCAGCGGCTACGGATGAGGGGAGTTGTAGCCTAGCAGGACCTGGAGGGCTGCAGGCCTCTCATCACTGATTCAAGAAAACGTGAGGCGAGTTTGCTACTTGTTAAGGTTTCAGGTTGGTTTTAACACCGTAGTTTTGAGCTGATTTAGCGCACGGTCCTGAGTGGGGACGAGCGAAGCAGTGGTTCGCTTGCCACTTCCAAAGGCCTGCTGCTGACTTTTCCCTCCTCTTCGCACAGAGCTTTGGTTTCTTTAACCCCCCCTCCCCAATTTGGTTCCCATGGGGGAGAAATGAGCTTAAAAGAAAACACCATTAAATGCAGCAGAATTGTCCAAAAACAGTTGGGGTTTGCCGTCTCCCTGGGTGAGAGAGGAAAGAAGGAATCCATTGCTTATTCCGAACATGCAATGTGAGCTGCCGGGTCCTGACTCGTGAGTTATTCTTGGAATCCTGTTTAAATAATAATATATATATTTCTAATACTGTAAACAAACAATAGCACCTGTTGGAAATGCAAATGGCAAAGAGTACATTTCCTCCAGGGTGGAGAGGTTGGCCTCCAACAACAGCATTTGCCCTATTTTGTGAAGAAACTAAGAATTTAAATGCAGTTCTGAGGGACAGAAGGCGGATCTCTTTCCCCATTGCTGAATTCTCCCCGCCTTCCCCCCCTCCCCTTGCCCCAGTCCATTCCTGCATGCCTGTGATGACTCAGCATCCCACGGTGACTCAGCAAAGAACCAAACCTCCAGGAAGTTACACTGTATGGCATAGGATTTTATTTTTTTATGAACTGGTGACAGAAAAGCACCTGTGCACGACGCTTGTTTCCTTCCAGGTGAGGGTCACCTGGTTTGGCTGGGTGCCCTGCCAAGCTGCTCCTCGCTGCCATCTAGTGGAGAGAGTAATCACCACCTTGAAGCCCCAAAATGATATTTTGCCCACCAGATGTGTTGGGACTAAAGCTCCCCATGCTATTTAAGCTAGTCTTTGAGGAGAAAAAGAGCTGATCACAACAATTGTTCATAAACCCATACAGTAAAAAAAACTTTAAAAACATCTAAAATCAGAGACTGACTAACCATTGCAGTTTTGATACCAATAAGAGCCAAAAAAAATCAAGCATCTACAAAATTAAATCTTGACCCCAACAAAAACTTCTAAACAGCACCCTGCCCTAATATTAGGCGTCCTGAGCAGCAGGTCTTGCAAGACTGGCAGGTAAAATGGGCTCTGGCTGCAGATCATGAAGCCTCCAGGTTTGATCGCCTCTGAATTACTGGATGCTAGGGTATGTTATTATATTGCAATTCACTTTGAGTTTATATCTCATTTTTAAAAAAGTGACTAGTAAGTCCAACAAATCATAATTTAATCATCAGGACAGATGGAAGGAAGTCCTTCTTCAGACAGTGCATAGATAAACTATGGAATTTACCTTCCGCAAAAGGCAGTGATGGCCACCAACAGGGATGGATTGGAAAAATTCGTAGAGGAGAGGGCTATTGGGGTCTCCTAGCCATTAATAGCCATTATGGAGGCTATTATCTGGCTGCACAATCCGAGGCAGCAGTGCTTCCAAATACTAATTGCTGGAAAACACTGGAGGGGAGAGGGCTCTTGTGTTCGGATCCTGCTTGTGGGTTTCCCATAATGGGCATCTGTTGGCCACTGTGAGAACAGGATGCTGGACTAGATGGCCACTGGCAGACTCTGTCTATATTCTTAATAAGAAATGGTGGGAAAGGGGTCATCGGCTTCACACCCTGCTTGCAGGCTTCCCTTTGAGGCATCACTGCAGGGAACAGGGTGCTAGACTGGATGGGGCCCCCTTTGGCCTGATCCAGCCTCGTGGCTCTTCTTAAAGGATACAAAATGTGCTAAACAAATAAACCATGAAATTCGGTTCAGTTCCTAGCCCCATAACATTTCTTTGCCCGCTAAAACCCACAATGGATTTACAGTGGTACCTCAGGTTACAGACGCTTCAGGTTACAGACTCCGCTAACCCAGAAATAGTACCTCGGGTTAAGAACTTTGCTTCAGGATGAGAACAGAAATCGTGCGGCGGCAGCAGGAGGCCCCATTAGCTAAAGTGGTACCTCAGGTTAAAAACAGTTTCAGGTTAAGAACAGACCTCCAGAACGAATTAAGTTCTTAACTCGAGGTACCACTGTACCCTAATATTGGGAAGAGGTTTTGTTTTTACCAGGTGGCTTGGTGTTTTGCGTTTCAACCTTTTCAGGACCTCTGAAGGGCAGCTACCAATCTGGTAAAAGAGGCCGCCTTGAGGGATGGTTCAATTCACGGGGTCTCTCCTTGCTCTCTTCCTCTGCAGGTGATTGAGGAATTCTACAACTACACGTGGTACAACCGCTATGGGGAGTACATCAGCCGCGGCACCCTCACCACGCTCTGGTCCCTCTCAGTGTCCATCTTCTCGGTGGGCGGGATGATTGGGTCCTTCTCGGTGGGGCTGTTCGTCAACCGCTTTGGACGGTGAGCGCTGAGCTTTTTTGGCTTTCCGCGGTTTAGGGCCCTAGTTCGGTGCTAGAGCACCTGCTTTCTGTGCAGAAGTTCCCAGGTTCAACTCCCAAGGGCATTTTTCCAGGTAGGGCTGTGGAAGAGTCTTGCCCAGAATTCTGGAGAAGCCACTGCCTGTCTGTGCAGGAGATACTGAACTTCAGGGGCTCAGTATTAGACAGCTCCTTATGTTCCTGGCTTGTTTCATTTGTGCTGTTTCAACACCCTCTCATGCTTTTTCTGGAGCAAACACCAATCCGGACCTCCTTCAACCATTCCTCATAAGGCTTGGTTTCCGGAACCCTGATCATCTGCGTCTCCTTCCTCTGCACACCTTCCAGCTTGTCAATATCCTTCTTAAATTGTGCTGCCCAGAACTGGACACAGGGATCCAGGTGGGGTCTGGCCACGGCAGGGTGGATTTGATTTAAATCACTAGTCCGTAAGACTTGATTTGAATTTTTTTTTTTTTTTTTTTTTTTTTACAGAAAGACTCATTCTTGCTGGTATAACCTTAATATTGACAACCAGATGAAGGTTTTGGTTTTGGAATAATAAAATTTCAGAGTGGTTTTTACAGTTACATAAAAAATTACTGATTTGGTTATACTATTAGAAATGCATAGACAGATAGTTATGACATTATTGTGAGGTTTAATAAATTAACTGTTTATATTTGGACAACTTTTCTGCTGTACTTCATTGGAAGGAGAAAAATAATTATTTCCTTAATAAAAATTTAAACAATTTATTTAACTAAAACAATAACATTATGGCATATGTATCCATGTTTGTTAACTGATGTGGTTAAACAATTAAACTAAGAGTTTTAGCACACATGACAAATCCTTATTTCCTGATGAATAGCCTTTGGACTATAATGTAACTTAAACAGAAAACTATCTTTAGAAAGATTTTTCCTCCAAAAGTGTTTTATTTTAAAAATTCAATTTAAATAAAAAAATCTGATTTTTTTATTTTAAATGATTTTTATCCACCCTGGGCCAAGGTGGAATAGAGCAGTACTGTCACTTTCCTTGAGCTGGACACTCTACTTCTGCGGATGCGCCCATTTAGCCCAACTTTTTTCCTCCTGCAGGCGGAATTCAATGCTGATGTCCAACAGCCTTGCCTTCCTGGCTGCAGCACTAATGGGTTTCTCGAAGATAGCCAGCTCCTTTGAGATGTTGGTCCTCGGTCGCTTCATCATTGGGGTGTATTCTGGCCTCACCACAGGCTTTGTGCCCATGTACGTGGGGGAGGTGTCGCCCACGTCCCTTCGGGGGGCTCTGGGGACACTTCACCAGCTGGGCATCGTCGTGGGCATCCTCATAGCGCAGGTGAGGCAGGCTCTCAGTGGCTCCCTCTGCCGGGGGATGGGAAACGGTGCACCTGCAAAAGGGGTCGATGGGGACAAATGTTTTTTCTGGGATGATGGGAAACTGGTTCATTTTGAGGGTGATAATTATCCTGTGCAAAAAGTCATTGCCTCCTGGGCTCCCCTTAAATGCATGCATACCTGCCCACTTGACTGAATGAGGTGAAACCAATGTTTGAAACTCCCATTGTTCTAGGCGCATTTTGTGACGGAATTTCATTAGCACAAGCAGTTTCCGAGCTCTGGGTTCAGTACTGCGCCTAAGATTTCAGATTAAAACTGCAGAGGGGAAGGAAAGGAGGACCTTTTTCTGTCTCTCCACTTCCAGCTACTTTCTGAAGACTGGAGAAGAGACTCTCTTATGAATATTAGGGGGGTGGGCAGGGGAAAGACTAGACCATGTGAAAAATGAACATAATATTTTAGCTGCAGTTCATTCATTTTCAGCTTTGTATTCTTGTTATAGAATTGTGTGCCTAGACATTCCATTGCTGTGCCCATAACCTAGGTTTAAGATGCCATTTAGCTCCTAGTTTTCATATCTCAGTTTCTAACACTGGGTGAAACCTCTGATTTCAGTTTGGAGAAGGAGCGTGCTTTCGCTATCAGTGTTTTTGTTCTCCAAAAAAACAGAGTCCCAGCTACACAGATCTCCCAGGGACGGGTGTGGTGACGCTTTTCACTGGGCCAAGCAATTACGATGGACAGAGGCCGCCTGCTTCAGTTCCAAGTATAAATGGCAAAGGGGAAAGCAATAAAAATGGGACAGTTTAGCATACAACTTCCGTATGTTGATTTGTAACACATAGATGCAAATTGAAGCTGAGTTTCAGAGGGAGAGTTGCTCCGTAAGCAAAGTGTGTGTGTGTGTGTGTGTGTGTGTGTGTGTGTGTACTTTATTGGAGTAGCTAGAAGGCATAGTAAATATCAAAAGTTTGGCAACGGCTGTGATCACTGCTGCCAGATTAGTCAGCACAAGACATTAAAAGTCAGATAAAGGAGTTGACCATCCTACAGTGTTGAAAAAACACCACCACCCATATAGGCTATAGCACTTGCATATTATGAAAGAGATATTGAAGGATGTGCACTGAACAAGTTGATTGAAGAATGGAGTCTGTTAATTATGGGAATGTAACACGGTGTTCAGCCTTCCCTACTTTCATTCCTATAATCTGACATTCTGCTAAAAGAAGAACAATAACCAAAGACCCCCAGTAAATAACCACAGTGGATAAGCTGTGATTGACTTCTTGTAAATGGATGCATGACGTTATGAAACCGTGTTTACATGTGTAGATGAAATATTGTGGGTTGTACCTAGTGCTAGTCCAATCCAGGACAGACCCGGTGAAATGGACACGGTCAAATTAGGTCCATTAATTTCAGTGGGGCTTACTCTGAGTAGAATTCGGGTGGATACAAGTGTGTGTTTTATTTGTAACTATTTTGGGATGTACCCAGCTCAGCTTTGTTCAGAGTAAGCCCATTGAAATGAATGGACCTGTCTTTCAATTTTAATGGTCTGCTCTGTGTAGGAGGAGCATTGGCTAGAACCCAATATTTTTTGCAAGAATTTTTTCTTAAGTGGGGAGTCAGGACAGGAGATCTCAGGCCTGGTACAAAAGACTGTGTGTGTGAGAGAGAGAGAGTGCTTGTGTCAGCTACCCCATAACAACACCCTGAGAGATCCAGGCAAATGTAGAACTCTCAAACACTGTTACCCCTCCAAGATTCAGAGTTCCCAGATTAAACCTGCCTCCTCTTTCCTACTATGTCAGTCAGCCCTGTTTAGGGAAGCTTTTAATACTGGATGAATCATTGTATTTTAATATTCTGCTGGAAGCCGCCCAGAGTGGCTGGGAAAACCCAACCAGATGGGTGGGGTATAAATTATAATTATTCTGTCATCCTCTACAGGTGTTCGGCATGGATCTGATCATGGGGAGCGATAGCCTGTGGCCGCTCTTGCTGGGGTTCATCTTTGTTCCTGCCTTGGCGCAATGCATCGTGCTGCCCTTTGCCCCAGAGAGTCCCCGCTTCCTCCTTATCAACCGCAACGAGGAGAACAAAGCCAAGAGTGGTGAGCAGCCGCCTCCTTGCGAAAGAGGCCTTTAGAGTGGGGCCTGCACATCTTCAGTGCCCATGCAGGCATGTGGCACATTGGTAGCATGCTTCTGGGTGGTGCTATGTGACTGAGGTCATGTGCTGTCTTATCCACTGCCCTGGGATCCCTCGTGATGAAGGGTAGTTTAGAAATGTCACAAGTAAATAAAATAGTTGCTGCAAACATCGTGCGATTGAAAAGAGAAGAAAACACAGGGCTCGTGCACATTCAATGTGTAGCTTACTATGTGTAACTATTAAAGGTGTAAGAGCCCTCTCTTATTCTTTCTCCCCCCCCTTCCTTATTTCACCTGCAAGTCATGAGTGCATCTCACCTGATTCCTCCCTCATTTCTCTTCAGTTCTGAAGAAGCTCCGAGGGACGACCGACGTCAGCAGTGATCTCCAGGAAATGAAGGAGGAGAGCCGGCAGATGATGCAGGAGAAGAAAGTCACCATCCCGGAGCTTTTCCGCTCGCCCATGTACCGCCAGCCCATCCTCATCGCCGTGATCTTGCAGCTTTCCCAGCAACTCTCTGGGATCAATGCGGTAAGTGGCTGCAGAGGAGCGGAGGAGCTGGTGGTTGGTTCGAGGGTGAAGAGGCTCTGTGAGTGGTCTGCTGATGCAACACCATTCGTGGCTAGGAATCTTCTCTCTTTGCCCCTTTCCTCCTATACCAGGGCTAATTGCTGATTAAATCAATCCTATATGCATTACGGGTGGCGCTGTGGGTTAAACCACAGAGCCTAGGACTTGCTGATCAGAAGGTTGGCGGTTTGAATCCCTGCGAAGGGGTGAGCTCCCGTTGCTCGGTCCCTGCTCCTGCCAACCTAGCAGTTCGAAAGCATGTCAAAGTGCAAGTAGATAAGTAGGTACCGCTCCAGCGGGAAGGTAAACGGCGTTTCTGTGTGCTGCTCTGGTTCACCAGAAGTGGCTTAGTCATGCTGGCTATTGGCTCCCTCGGCAATAAAGCGAGATGAGTGCCGCAACCCCAGAGTCGGCCACGACTGGACCTAATGGTCAGGGGTCCCTTTACCTTTACCTTTATATGCATTACAGTGAGGACTAGAATCTTGTTTTATTTTTAGGGAAAGGCCATAGCTCAGTAGCAGAACACTTGCTTTGTTTTAGGTCCCCAGGGGCATACCAGGTAGGGCTGGGAGAGACGCCTCAAACTCCAGAGAACTGCTGCCAGTCATTTAAGGCAATGCTGAGCTAATCTGATGTTCTAACTTGGTAGAAGGCAGCTTCCCGTGCCCTGCGATGCTGGATTCTGGACACTGGTCCTGTGCAGGTCACCTCTTTACATTTCTTCTTTCTTTTTCCTAGGTGTTCTACTATTCAACCAGCATCTTTGAAAAATCTGGGGTGCAGCAGCCTGTCTATGCTACCATTGGGTCAGGAGTTGTAAACACGGCCTTCACGGTGGTCTCAGTAAGTGCCTTCCTTCGCTGCTGGCAAAAGGGGGGGTGCTCCAAATATAGTGGCAGGGGGCATCTTTATGCCAGGGGGTACTTTAACACTGGAGCTCACGGGCGGCAATGGTGTCCCACATATCTTGCAGTCTCTATCTGCAGTTGGTTGTATCCAACTAAGTGCTGCTCGGACTAGAACCATGTTAGTTGCATTCATTAACCCCTCCCATATACAGGCCTCTGATATTTTTAAAGATAATGAGATTTGTGCAGGGTTCCTGGAGGCAGACACTGGGGGAAGTCCCTCTCTGTATGGGACCTCTGCTGTCCAAATTGAAATGGGTGGCTCTTGTGCTCCTATGCCAGGCATAGGCAAACTCCGGCCCTCCAGATGTTGGGGACTACAGTTCCCATCATCCCTAGCTAACAGGACCAGTGGTCAGGGATGATGAGAATTGTAACCCCAAACATCTGGAGGGCCGGAGTTTGCCCATGCCTGTCCTATGCTGTCGGAAGAATGTGCCCTGCTGTGTTTCTGCACGAGTCCTTGTTCTAGGTCTGTCTCTTCTGGAGTCATTCTGCCATTTTGCTGCAGGAGGAGCGACTCAAATGACTGACTCTGGCAGTGGAGACTGATCGGCAGGAGGATGCAAGGGCTGTAGCTCAGTGGCAGAGCATCTGCCTGCTTTGCATGCAGATACAGTGGTACCTCAGGTTACAGACGCTTCAGGTTACAGACTCCGCTAACCCAGAAATAGTACCTCGGGTTAAGAACTTTGCTTCAGGATGAGAAGAGAAATTGTGTGGCGGCGCAGCAGCAGGAGACCCCATTAGCTAAAGTGATGCTTCAGGTTTAAGAATGGACCTCCAGAACGAATTAAGTATGTAACCAAAGGTACCACTGTAGAATCATAGAGTTGAAAGGGATCTAGTCCAACCTCTGCAGTGCAGGAGTCTTTTGCCCAACATGGGGCTCGAAACCACAACCCAGAGATTGGGAGTCTCGTGCTCTTATCAGTTGAGCTATCCCAGCAATTGTTTAGTCCCCAGCAGCACTTCCAGGTAGAGCTAGAATAAACTCCCCTCGCCTGACATGCTGGAGAGCTGCTGCCGCTCAGCATAGACAATATAGAGCTAGATAGACCAGTGGTCTATGTTTTAAAACAACTTCTAAGTCATGCAGAAACACAACAAGCAGCTCCTCTGTGAGTGGGTCCCTTGGACTTCCCAGGAACTTCTAACAAAAGTTATTTCTTAGGACAGACTGCTCTGGGTAGAGCCCTGCTGGTTTATTCATCCTGCCAAAGAGGAACTCATTTCTTTATCTCCCTTTCAATAGCTGTTCGTGGTGGAGAGGGCCGGACGGCGGACTCTGCACCTCGTGGGCCTGGCTGGAATGGCAGGGTGCGCAGTCCTCATGACCATCGCTTTGGCGCTTCTGGTGAGTGGCATTTGGTCAGAAGACAATTAAATAAGCTGAGAATATACCTCCACCTCTTGGGGTTGAAATAACTGCAGAGTATCCTGGCCAATGCCCCAGCCCTTAACAACTTGGGACCAGTTGACCTGCAAGATTCTCTCTCCCCCCCCCCCCCCATAAATGCACACACGGCCGCTTCAGTCTGAGGCATTGGTGCTGCTATAGTTGCCAGATAATAGCCATTCTGTACTTGCAAGAAATCAACCTTATATTGTAGCAGCATCTGCTCATTGGAACTCCCTTCCTATAGACAGCAGGGAGGCACCTTCAATGTGCTCTTTACAGCACCTGCTAAATGCACTTTATTAAAGGAAAGCCTTTCCAGACAGGTGCACATCTGTTTCTAGCTTGTTTTAATTATTTTTTGCATGTTTTAAGTCTCTGTTTTTATTGATTTTATTTTTTATTTTATTTTTGCAAACTGCATTGAGGTTGTTCTCCCCCCCCCCCCTTAGAATCAAGCGGTGTATAATTTTTATGGAGTAAATAAATAAGAAAAATAGGCTAGGTCCCTGTCTCAGTTTGCTTTCCTTCATCTACCACAGGGCTAGTCAACCTGGTGCCCTCCAGGAGTTGCTGGACTACAACTCCCATAATGTCTGACCACTGGCTATGCTGGTTGGGGCTGATGGGAGTTGGAAGCCAGACCAGATCTGGAAGGTGCTGCATTGGCCACCCCTGGTCTGTAAGCATGCCCTTCAGAGCAGTCGGTTTGCTACTACATCCAGGTAGCAAAGCTGCACACCAGATGGAGCAGCCTTAGCTCTAGAAATGGGTGGGGAAAGAGCCTACTGGAAAAGCAGAGGAGCACCATTTTAAGTAATGAATACATTTTTAATTGCAGTAATGGAAGCCAGAAGGTACTGTCTGCACACTTGGGAGAATGCTCTGAGGTTTTTTAGAAGTAAATTATAAAATACATCCTTTTTTAATAAAAAATATTTAGGGCAGCACGAAACAGCTCACTGAGGATGAGCTTATACAGAAATATTTGATTTAGGGCTTGGTTTCCCTGTGATGCTCCCTGTATGACTTTAGGTTGGCCGCTCTCTCACTCACAGGCTCACTCGTTTCATGGGATAGAGGGTCAAATGTTATTGTGGGCAATGAGGACAGACGCCCATGCATGTATTTGGCTCTTACTTGGTCTTGTTTTTCGATGCTAGGAGCAAATGGCCTGGATGTCCTACCTCAGCATCATTGCCATCTTTGGCTTTGTGGCGTTTTTCGAGATCGGCCCAGGCCCCATTCCGTGGTTCATCGTGGCGGAGCTCTTCAGCCAAGGCCCGCGGCCCGCGGCCTTCGCTGTGGCTGGCCTCTCAAACTGGACGTCAAACTTCATTGTGGGGATGAGCTTTCAGTACATTGAGGCAAGTTGATTTACTGGGCCAGTAAATTCACTCTGGGCAAGGCAGCCTTCCCCATAGATTCGGTCTTCAGTTCCTTGAGTCAAGGGGTGGGTGTTTCTTTACAATGACCTAATGGTCAGCTTAGATTCGTATTGCACTGCAACGTAACTAGGGCAATGTCCACACCACACATTTAGAGCACTACAATACTTTAGTCATGGCTTCCCCCAAAGAATTCTGGGAGCTGTAGTTTGTCACGTTGGTTGTAACTCTGTGAGGGAACTGGAATTCCCAGAATTCCCTGTGACGAGGAATGGATGGTTAAACAACCCTGGGGAATTGTAGCTCTCTGAGAGAAATAGGGGTCTTCAAACTCAGCACCCTTAATAAACTGCAGCTCCCAGAATCCTTTGGGAAAACCCATGGCTGTTTAAAGTACACTTAATTTGCAGACCTTTCAGGCAAAACAGCAGGATGCTCAGGACCCTTAAATGATGAGAAAAGTATGAAAGAGAAACATTGGTCAATTAACTCTTACAATTGCTGGTTTTAATTGTTTTTACCAATTTTTTTTATTCTTTTTGTTAACCACTTTGAGGTTTTCTACAATCAAGCGGTGTATCCATTTTGTGAAATAAAATAAATTATGAAATAAGATAGGGAGGGAGGGAAATTGCCAGGGCCAGGGTATACAGTTGGGAAACACAACAGGAACATAGGAAGCTGCCTTTACACTGAATTAGACCATCAGTCCATCTAGCTGATTATTGCCTACACTGACTGGCAGCAGTGACTTCCAGGGTTTCAGGCAGAGCTACAGCCCCAAACTGATGGGGCAGATCCGGCAATATGAAACCCGCCTCTTTCTCTTTCCCTGCAGGAAGTCTGTGGCCCTTACGTCTTCATCATCTTCATGGTGCTCCTGATCCTCTTCTTCATCTTCACCTACTTCAAGGTGCCCGAGACAAAGGGCCGTACCTTTGACGAGATTGCCTCCGGCTTCCGCCAAGGGGGCGGTGGGCAGAGCGACAACAAGACGCCGGATGAATTTCACAGCTTGGGCGCAGATTCCCAAGTCTAAGCCCTGCAGACCCGACCGGCTCCTCCCTTCGCTTCACTTCCTTTGCTGCCTGTTCTTGACGCTTGTAAACAGAAGCCAGGCTCATGGCGAAGCAGGCGCCGAGGCCTCCTTTCCGGGGCTGCCGCCTGGTTTCCAGGCAACGAACTGACGCCCAGCCCTAGGAACGGTTAGCTGGTTTTTCACGTCCAGGATTTCAATGCTGACAAGTTTCGGAAGCCGCGGCTGTGGTTGAGGCCGAGCCTCTTCCGTGGGGCAGCAGTAAGTCCTTCCAGTGACCAGACCCTCACTTTTATTTTTAGAAGGAAAAAAAAACAGCAGGAATACGAACACACACACACACAAAAGCCTTCCAAGTTTGCAATAACAGAAGCAGCCCATTTTAATCCAAAGACAACTGTTCCGATTCTGGTTTTAATGAAACACTTAAAAAAAATATTGAAGGGGTGTGGGGAGACTGTAGGACTGATCCATGATGACAAAAGAATTTCCAGCTGGGTTGGGCCCTGAAATGATTGGGGTTGCGTCTTTTATCCTTCCCATAAGGCTGTTACAAAAAGGAGGTTTGATATTTTCTTAAAAGGTCAGTGATTGAGGACCCCTATCCTTTAACACCCAAATCTAATTTGCCTCTCTGTCAGTTACCGTTCCTCAGCAGGAGGAGAGAGGTGGCTGCAGCCAGAGGGGAATCTGAGAGAAGTGAGTCAGTTCAGAAAACAGCAAGCATTGCATTTTTAATCTTTTTTTGGTTTGGCGGAGCAGAGGCCCTAAAAGGCTCAGGCACGGGAGCTGACTCTCGCAGGGCCATGCCCCTTTCTGACCCTGCAGTGTGATAGTGTCTCTCGCTTGTTTGGCTGGGGAGAGGCATCCGTATACATATACATATATGTGTGTGTATCCACCTCTGATTTTGCATGTCTGAAAGGTAAACTACAAAGAGGAATGTTTGTTGCTCTGCCCACTTTTGACTCTGGTTGTATCCAGAATGTGGCCCTCAGCCTGGAAGTTTCTCCACTGTTGCCCTAAAGCTATCATGCAGCCATTTGTTCCCTCTTTAAAATTGTAGGGGGGGGGGGCAAGACCCTTGAGGCTATTATGTCATGGTGAGAGTCTTTTCACGTGTCCTGGCTGGCTCCACATAGCTTAGCTTTTAGTGGACAACCACATGTTGGGATGGGAGGAAACAAAGCAGACATAACCCAAGGTTTCCCTGTTCAGCCCTAATGCCCTCCCTCCTTACTGCTTCCCCACCCTATGAGGAGAGTCCAGCTGGATCAGGCCCAAAGGTCTGTCTGATCATTACATACCCTGTATTCAAATGGTGACAAATGAGCTGCCTCTACTGAGGTCACAAGGGGAGGGCGTGAAGTTGACAAGCACCCCGCTTGCTTTTTGCCCACCTCTGCTCTTCAAAGGTAGACTGCTCCTGAAGACAGAGGTTCCACTAACCAGTAGCCATGGAAACAGAAGTCTAGTGCTGGAAAGGACCTCCTCTCTTGTCTAAATTCCTTTTAGAGCCCTCTAAGCCAGCCGGTGGCCACGGCTGTTCCTTCTGCCAGCAAATCCCAGACATTTAATGACATGCGGTGTGACAAATGCCTTGGAAATGGGGGCAGGAGAGGAATCCAAAAGAACACCCCGAACCTCACATATTGATCTCTTTTCACCAAAAGGCTCCATAAAGACACAGTTCTATTGTGTCTGCTGCAGAGGGCCTCTGGCAAGCTCCTCTCCTCTCCCTTAGCACCCTGGACTCACTGAAATGACAGAGACTCAGTGAAAAATGGCTGCACACATTTCCTGCTTACTGTGTATAGACTGGAAAATATTTATATTATATATATATATATGTATTTTATTTTGTTCCACCATGTTAATAGAGCACTAAGTTATAGTGTGGTTTCAGATGGACAAGCAACTTTACTGTAAATAAATATATGATAAAACAGATCTTAGGTCCTCTAGCAAGAGTTGTATTTGACTAAGATGACTGTTTGTTTGTTTGTATAGATAAAATTAATATGCACTGTAGTGGCATCTGAATGCACTGACATTTTAGACCTTCCTCCATATAGTCAACTACCCCAAGCCCTTAAAGGACCCTGAGCAAGTGTGTTTTTTGAATAGAAGCTCTTGGCAGGTTTGCAAAAAATGAAAGTGAGAAAATGGACACACAGCTATTTAAAAATAAGTATTTTTGAAATTTATTTTTCTGTTTTTAAATTGAAGACACGACCACACTTGGGGAAAAAGGACAATATGTTTTTAGGAATTGCAAAGAAAATGAAATGTTAACTTTTTGCATTTGCTGTGTATGGTGTGATGTCAGAATGAACTCCTTTCTAAAGTGCCAATGGTTAAGGGGTGGGAGGGTAAAGAGAAGAAAAAAAAGACACACAGAAAGGAGAACCTTGTATGGAAAGAATAAATGAAATGAGCGTTTGAGAACCCTGGACTGTGTCATGTGGTTTCATTTCAGCCCTTGCAGGAAATCCTGTGCCTTGAGGGGGAGGGGTCAGCCTGGCCTTGGGGGGTCCTCTGAAGGAATCTCCTGCCTGCTCACCTTGAGGGTTGAAGGCCACTCCTCCATTGGCCCTCTACTTTCTTCCCTGAGGGAATTCTCAGCGAGCTGCTATAATAAATCTGGAACATCATTCCCTCCCACAGCAAGTGCATGCGGGTCTCGTTCCTCCCTACATCCAGTTGCTCCTGGGCTACCCAGAGCAATCATGGCTTAGCATATTGCCTGAGCTTGAGCTCTGGGGTTTGCCTTGTTCTAGCCAAACCATGCCCCATATAGACATGGGTGCAACTGTACGTTCATATGCACAGAGATTTTTTTTAAAAAAAACCCAGTGTGGTGGTTAATTTTCACAACTTTAAATTTTGTGCACTGGGTGACTTGGGACAGCAGTGAGGGCACAGAGCCCCCTAGATACAGTTAAAGGCCACGCTTTGCTTTCAGCTTCAGCAGCTCCCCTTGGGAGGGTGTGTGTGTGAGTTTTTCTCTTCCATGTAGCCGAGGAATCTGAAGCAACTGGCTCTGCAAAGGATGTCTGGGTCCTGCCTGCTCTCTGCCCAAGGCATATTTAGCATCGTCTGGATTTTGTTAGTCAGCTGGTGGGGGGCTCAGATGGGAAGATAAGTGGCCTCTGGCAATTGGAAAGAAATAGACTGGAGGTTCATCTGCTCCTCTCCAGGTTGAAGAATATAATCTACAGATATATCTCAGAAGTGCCAATTTAATTAAAACTGGAAGTAGAAACAGGAAAGGATGATTAGCGACTGGCATCTAATGTTCATCTGGGAAGCCAGGCCTGAGGGTGGCAGTGGTGGGTCTATTTTGCATAAATTGGTTTGGATTTCAACAATTTAACCAATTGGTGAAGTGATTCGCTTGGTTCATACTTGGGCAGCTTCTTCATAACTTGCAGGAGTTTCATCACAAGTTCATGAGCCTGAGAGTGGCAAGCAAGAGGAAGAGAAGGAAGGAAGGAAAGAACATGCAACATTATTCCTTAGCAATTGTTAAAAATGATACTTTCTTTCAACTGCCTGATTCCCATTAGCCCTGCCCTGGCTCCAGTTAACATAATATTCTTTTCCTCACACAATCTCTGTTGTTGGATGGAATGGGGCTGATCATCAATTGCTTCTTTAAATAGGTAAGCTGGGCATGCAACAGAATGTTGCATCACAAAGCACTCCTGTCTGTTTCTCCAGCAATGCCCCTGGGAACCACATTGTGTCATAATGTAACATCATTCCCATTGGGCCACTAGGGGGAAGAAGAGGGGAGGGAACTCTGCTGCTGTTTCAAGTGGCAATGAGTAGTTTAGCAAAGTGTTTTCATTAAAGAAAAGGAAGCAGGCAAAAGGCCTTGTTGGAGCAGATCAATTCAGCATCCCATTTCCCACAGCAGTTATCAAAATCCCTACAAGAAGCCCACAAGTAAGACCCTCTCCTGCTCATGACTCCATACAACTGACACTCAGAGGCATATTGCTTCCACCACTGGGGGAAGAACATAGCCATTGATATACTGTGGCCAGTAGCCACCAATAGCCTTATCTGCCATGGATTTGTCTGTCTATCTTTTAAAGCCATCCCAGTTGTTGGCCATTGCTAGTTCTTACAGGGGCATTTTCCATAGTTTAAGCTATGCATTGTGTGAAGAACTAATTTCTTCGTCTTGAATCTTCCAACATTCAGCTTCATTAGATGTCTCAAGTTCTAGTGTTATGGGACAGGGAGAAAACATCTCTCCAACCACACAAATGCATCATTTTATACTCTCTCCTTTTTTCCACAATGAAAAGCCCTTTCCTCAGGAGCAACTCTGCCAGCCCTTGGATCATTTCATTTCCTCTTTTAGGTCCCTCTTCCTGGTCTACAATGTCTCGTTTGAGGTGTGGCACTGAGAAACAACCTAAGTGGGTCTCCCCATCTATTCGTACAAAGGTCGCTACAATACTGGCAGTTCTATTTTCAATTCCTTTCCCAATGATGTCCAACAAGACATTTCCCTCTGTAGCCTCCTCTGAACATAATAAGCACTGAAAACACACACACACACCAAAAATTAATCCGCTCCGAGTATCATTCCATGTTCGGTACCACATCTGCCTCTTTAATTTGTCAAGAGGAAAAATTTCAGAAGAAATATTTGATCCAAAACTAGGAAAGAGCAGACCATGCTGCACTAGGTGGGCAAATAATCTGACCTGGCGTAAGTTCTAGGTTTCAAGGGGCCAAGCACAAACTGGTCAGAGGGCAGCAACAACTCGAGCAGCTGGGTCTAGCCCCCATTTTAATTTCCCATGCTGCACTCTATTCAGAATGCTGGGCCAGAACGAGCGGGGGAAAAACTACACAAAGACCAGAGCAAACATTGCTGGCAGGCCCTGGCAGGATGCAATTGCTTAGGGATGCCGGGTGATGACACTGGTCTGGCATATGTGATGTATTTCAACCCAAACAGACACCATTGTCAACTTGCCTTTGGCACATCCAGGATCAAGTAATGAAACATGGCCAGAGTATGGAGGATCTTGGCTATTTGAGCCAGCTGAGGTCGCGGAGACTGCTCTCGGATCTCTAAGATGGCGCTCAGCATCTGTTTTGCTTCAGCTCGCTGCTTTGCATCTGTAAGGGAGAAAGGGAACTCCATGAGGATCTACTGCAGTCAAGGGAGCACGGTCCATCTCTGGGCCTGGCTGGCCTGGCTGACCTGTTTAGGCAAGAGCCTTACCAAACCAAGCTGAAGGGGACCTTTCTCTTTTTAGCACAATGGATCGGGCTGTTATCTCATCCACCCCTTGTAGGCAAAGTTTCCATGCACCTGTCAAGATTGCTTACTTGTCAATCATTAGGACATCAGGTGAAAAGCTCCATTTGTACACTGGCTTGAGAAGGTTTTGCAGGGCATTACCGACTGCTGGTTGACAGTGCCTGCAAACACTGTTTTGGCTGAGCTCAGTCTTCACCTGCCCTCTGTGCCTGATGTTGTATACAATGGTGTCATATATGACACCAGGTGCAGGGCAGGTGAGTGTGACATGGCCAAAATGCCCATGTGAGCCTGGAGAGCCTAAAAAGGCTCATGGGATGAAGGCCCCTCACCTCTAAGAGAAAGCAAAATACAGATATGTGGTAAAAAGAGGTGCCTCGTATGGTTGACTGAATCTGCACCCACTTGCGGATGTTATAATACCTCAGAAAAGGAACGGGGAGGAATATTGTTTCTTTTTCAGAAGATGTAGCCATGTGCCACAGTCAGCAGGCTCAGAAGAGGCATCTCTCTGCCTTGCCCCCACCTAACTCTCTGGCAGGAGGAGGGAAGCAGCCTGAATTTTAAACCACCCCATTTTCTTGGAATGGGGAGAAGGGGGAGCCATCTGAAAGAGTGGAAGTTACCAAGGACTTCTTCTGTAGTCTCCTCTTCTTCCGCAAGCATATCAAGTTCTGCCGGGGTCATAAGTGTGTGGTACTGGAGGCTGATGAAGTGGCTGAAATGGTGGTGCCAAATATTGGTCACCTGATGAGAAGAGGGCTCATTAAGCAAGGAAGAAAAGGGTGTGGTGATCCCTATCCCCTTAACGTCCACTGTATGTTGGGGCCACCTTTGAAAATTTCTTGGGACTGATCCAGAATATAGCTGCTATATCCCCCCACTTCCGCTACCAACAATGCACAGCTGGCTGTGTGTGAGCTTGAGAAAAACAACATTTTCCCATGGGGATATGACACAGAGGGGAGATAGAACCTGAGATGAGGCTGCTGCGTTCAGCATCACCTCTACTTCAAGCCGACTGACCTCGGTGTACAGGGAATCAGCAATGTCCATTCTGTTCTGACGGAAGAAGACATTGGCCATGTGGAAATACCCTCCTGAGACAGCCATGTGGTTCGTTCCAAAGGCACAAGAGGAAAAGTAAATCTGAAATGGGATAAATATATTTATTTATTTCAGCTATTGGTACACCACTGAAATCGCCAAAGTTTCTAAGGGCTCTACAGTGAGATTATTGAAAACATACAATGGATAAAATCAACTAAAATTATTTTTTTTAAAAAAAACCAACTACCATAGATAGCTCAGTCGGTAGAGTTCAAGTCACATGTTGGGCAAAAGATTCCTGCATTGCAGGAGATTGGACTAGATGACCCTTATGCTCCCTCCCAATTCTACAATTCTATAAAAACCAGAATATTATCTATATGGGTCAGCTATCTATATGGGTTATCTATATGTGTTATCTATATGGGTCAGATGGAAGTGAATCTGAAATATGGAACAGAGAAAAGTTATATATAGGGCTGTATCCAACTGAGTTAAACTAAAAATAGACCCAGTGAAATTCACAAGCCTATATTAGGAATGTTTACTCACTTCAATGGGACTACTCTGAGTAGCATCAACACTGAATACAACCACTAGTTTATTGGGTGCAAGTTCTGTTGGAGCAGGAGCATGCAAAGTTCATTAATTTATTGACTGCATGTACATCTCTCATATAAAGTTATAAGCCGTATAAGGTTCTACCCTTTCAGTTCCCACAACAATCCTGTGAGGTAGGTTAGGCTAAGAGGCAGTAACTGGCCCAGGGTCACTCCAGTGAACCTCATGGTCGAGAGGGGATTTGAACTGTGGTCTCCCAGATCTTAGTCTGACACTGTCTCTGAGTCACTTTGTCTAAATGACCTAAGAGATTCTTCTAGCTGGACTGGGAAAGATATCTTGCTCTGTCAGAAATCTCAGAAAACCACTGACAACTGTAGTTCATATGCAAAGCTACTAAACAGTAGTATGACTTGGTACAAGACAGCTGTATATACCTTGGGACTGGGTGGGGAATGACAATTGGGGGAAATGGCAAATGTTTAAGGAGTGATGCTTTGTGTGGAGAAAGCAGAGAGGGAAAAGTGACTCTCCACCTCACATGATGTTAGAATTTGGGGTCTATCAGTAAGAGTAGGAGAGAGAAGGGAAGCTTTTCTTCAAAGAATTAACTGATGGAACATGATGCGACCACTGCTGCTAGCTTAGACGGCTTTAAAAGGGGATTATACAAATTGATGGTCTAACCATGGGGATCAGCAATGAGAGTTAAATGAAACCTCCACCTTAAGAGGCAGTCTACCTCTGAAAATCAGTTGCTGCTGATGTGGGAAACAGCCACAGTGGGCTTCTGGCCTCCCCCAGAAGTACCTGCCAGTCAGTTTGGAAGAGAGGATGTGGGATTAGATGGCTCTTTGAATGGATCTAGCAGGGCTCTTCGCATGTCCATGTTTGTTCACTGAAGGCCTGAAACAACCAAAGAAAACCTCAACCAAGGTCAGGTTACCCCAAAATGTGGGTAACAGCCTTGAGCATTATTCTACAAGTCTTGTAGTCTTTTGCTATGGCCTGGAGACCGCCTTGAGGATCAGGTCACAATTTCTACTATCCAAGTCACTAGTTAGGGTTTTTTCCAGCCTACTAAAGTGAGAAACCAGAGAAGACATTTCAAGCTGTGGCAGGTCAAGAAACAGGAGGCAGCTCTGTGTAGCCATTTGGTGGGCAACATGGGTCCAACTAGCACTTTAGCAGAGGCTTACGTCATTAGCCAGGTGGTACAAAGAGTCCTCAAAGTTCCCTTTGGCGGCATGAAGGAGGCCCAGGTTGCGATGAAAGTCAGACTGAATGGCGTTGCTGCAGTGGGAATTCTTGAGGATAATCCACTGGGCTTGTGAGAGGTACTCCTCTGCTTGGGTAAGGTGCCCGAGGCCTGGCAGGAAGGAGAGAAGCCAAGAAAAAGTCAGCAATCTGTGGTGGTCTGTGTCTGTAGTGCAAACAGTATCCTGATCAAGATCTTGGAAAACCCTGAGACATCTTGAGAGAGCACCCCAGAGCCTGTGAACTGAGTAGGACTTGCCTGGTAAGCAAGGCAGAGAGCTTAAAAGCTATTCCTGCACTAGGAAAAGAGAGTTTTTGCTGATGCAAAAAAGAATTTTTAAGATCTCCACCTTGTCTGCATTTAATTTGTGCAATTTCAACCAGGAGGCTTCAACTGTGCAGAATTGATTCCGCACAACTTAAACATGTGCAAGTTGTGATCATACTGTATATATCTGCTCTCTGCATTGATTTGGGGGGCAAAGCCCACTCAGCACAGGCAACAGAAAGGTAAGGATGCTCACGTGGGGGTGGTTCCAAGGGGGCAGCTTGAGTATACACGTTTTGTTGTATACACGCCATCCCCGCAACGTAATCCCTGCACAAAACACGATTACAATGTTTTTTTAAAAAAGAGACCATTGTCCCTATCTAGAAATTGACACAGAACTACTTCAGCACAGCTCCAGCCAAACTCACCCAGACCTGCCTCAGCTAAAATGAGGTACGCTGGCACCAGTTCCACAGCATTTGAACTGTGTACACTGATGCTGAACTTCAGCGAATGCAACGCAGCTGGAATGGCATCTTCGTGTTTGCCTTCAAGAAGAAAATTCTGAGCGACTGCCTGGGTCAACTCGGCCAGGAATTTCTGTGGACAAGCATGGATTGTTAAGCCACTCTCAGGTACACACACAAACACACACACACACACACACACACACAGATTTTATTGTTGGCATTTCTGATGACTAGTTTTGGTACTTGAACTGTTCTAGCCACCAGTTTGCTTCGGGGCCTATTCTGACCTATAAAACCTGACACATCTCAGGACCCCAACACCTCAAGGATCGCCACTCCCTATTTGAACTGAATGGGACCCTGCTGTTCATCCGTGAACCTCTCGGACCTGGACCACTTCCTCACCTCTCTTCTTAACTTCTGCTCTCGCCCATGCTTCCTTTCTTCCTCCGAATTGTAATAGGGTAACGTTGTACGCAAAGGGATGAGAAGTTGACATATTTTCTCATGGATGCTGACCCAATCGGCACTCTGGTGTTCTACGTCACTGAGAAAAGATAAGAGACATGGCTATTAGCAGCGCAAATTGTGATGCGTGCATCAATTATAATATTAGGTAATTTATATAGTGCTTTTTGCCAAAATAGGCTTTAAGCAGTTTACTAGTATAAAAAACAACTGTTTATTAATTTTATTTCTTTTTAATTAATGGAATTGATAGTCTGCTTAATTGCAAAAACCTGTAAGTATTGTACATAAAATATTCTCTTAAAATTATCACTAAAACCTACGAGTTATACACAAGCTTGTCATTAAAGTTGATTCATAAATGCTACATGACTCCTAGAAAACTCTCACATAAAAATGAATCTGCATCCCCAAGGTGTTGTAGGGGATGTACAGAAATTGGATAAACTTCCACCTATGGTAGGGATGTACTAGAGTGCAATAATTTTAGGCAACAGCATGCAGAGAAATTGCTAAGATCCTAAACTGCCACATTATCCCAACTTCTCAGCTACCACTTTTATCTATATTTGTCAAGAGTAACAAAAAACGCATCTGCTATAGTGGCTAGAATGACAATCACACAATTTTGGAAAAATTTAGAAAGGGCCAATCTTACCACCTGGTACACTAAAGTGTTGGATATTACCCTATTTGAAAAAATAAACAATTTCTTTATTGTTCTGGTGTATATCCTGCATCTCTTTACATAACACTCAAGGTAGCTTCAGTTCCTTGGAGGAAAGGTGGGATATAAATTAATAAATGAAATAATGGGGGGGACGGACGGATGGACATTGACAATCAGAGATAGAAAGAACAAAAAATAGTGACCAGTTTAAAGCATCCCGATCAGTGACAGAGAGAAATTTTGCTTGCTTTTTATTTAATATATTTGTATTTATTTCTTACATTTATACTGCACCTTTTTTCCAACCAGGAATTCAAGGTGGTCTCCCTACCCTCATTTAATCCCCACAACAACCCTGTGGAGGAGTGGGGATTTGAGCACTGGTATCTCTGGCACTCTAACCACTACACCACACAGTCTCTCTACATCAACTATATCTATATATCTATTTCTCTACATATAATCTCAAGGAACAGAAATAATAGTGTGCATATATGCGGTAAAACTGTCAGTTTTATCCATATTTGGGTTTTATCATGCTTACAGTTTCCTTATTATCAACAAATATTTTATATTCTTTGTAAACCACTTGGAGGTTTTTTCTTTCTTTCCTTAAGCGGTACATAAATCTTGTTAAAAAAATAAAACAAATAAAATATAGCCAAAAAGCTTGCTCTGCTTATGGATCCATTCCCGTCATTCAAAATTGATTAAAGGGGTTGCTGGATAGACCTTTAAAAAGCTACACATCACCAGACCTGGCCCTTCCTTATTCTTGTCGGACTGGGACCTGGGAGAGACCAGGGTTCGCATCGCCGCTTGGTCGCCTTCAAGCTCACCCCTCAGCCTACAACCTACTTCACAGGGTTGTCGTGGGGGATTAAAAACGAGGGTAGGCAGAACCATGTAAGCCACCTTGAGAAAAAGGTGGCATGTAAATGCCAAATAAGTAAATAAATAAATAAATAAGCCCACAGGAGGCGACCGCCCCTGAGGACGCCGCTCCATAGCACCTCCCCAGCTTCACCCTACGAATGCCTGCCTGCATGCCGTGCCTACGGGCGTAGGTGGGGGCAGAGAAGGAGGGAGCGCGGCCCCGCTCACCAGTAGTAGGTGACAGCGCAGGATCCGCAGCGCAGCGTGGCCGGCCCGCGGCACAGTTCGCAGAAGAGCTTCTGCCCGCTAGGCAACGCGAGCGGCACCAGCTGCCGCGTCTGCATCGCTCCGACGCATCGGTTGCTAGGGGAGCCGTCGCTAAGGCGGCGGGCCGGACTTCCGACACGCTCCTTCTGCTTCTGGCACAACCAACCAATCCTGAAGCCTCAAGGGAGCGCCCATAGAGAAGAAGCGGCTAGAGCGACACACGCAGCATGAAAGCACCTCTCCCGGAAGCGGAAGTAGCGCAAACAGAAGCAGCTGCAACGCTCGCGGCCATGGCCGAGCAGGTGCCTCCGGTGCCTCCCGTGGAGGTCGAGGCGGAGCGGCGCGTGCGGGCGTGGGCAGAGGCGCAGCGGGCGCGGGGCCGTCGCGTGGCGCTGGTGACGTCGGGCGGGACGCAGGTCCCGCTGGAGGCGCGAGCCGTCCGCTTCCTGGAGAACTTCAGCAGCGGGCGGCGCGGGGCGGCCTCGGCCGAGAGGCTGGTGCGCGCCGGCTACGGCGTCTGCTTCCTCTACCGCACACGGTCGGCTTTTCCCTGGGCGCGCGCCCTGCCGCTCAGCGGGCCCGCGCTCCTGGACGTTCTGCGCGTGCACGATGGTGACGGCAGCGGCGGCGCAGGTGGGCAGCGCGTCGTGGTCGACTGCAGCGGTAGCGCGCTGCCGGACCTCGTGCCCGCGCTGCTGGCCTACCACCGCGCCAAGGAAGAGGACGCCCTCCTGGTCCTCGAATTCACCGGCCTGGTGGAGTACCTGGCGCTCCTGCGCGCTGCCGCCCGGGCCCTCGCACCGCTCGGTAAGCGGAGGTGGTGGGAGGTCGGAGGAAAGGAGGGCATGGTGCCCGCGCCTGCTCGTCCACCTCAGTATTGCCGGTACGGAGTGGTAGCAGTTTTCTCCTGGGTTCCAAGTGTGAGCCTGGGAGTTCCTGCCAGCAATGCTAGGTCGTTTTCTGCGGGTCAGGATCTGGAGCATGTTTGTTGGGTGCTGCTTTCCACTGGGTAATATGGATCCAGGTTTGTGTATTGAAGCTTGCAGCTCTGGAGCCCAGTCCTGAGCACATTTGCTCTCTAGTAAGTGTGCTCAGGACTGCAGTCTAGAACAATCATCTATTTGAATTAAAACAGACTAAGATAATAAGTTTAAATGCATTCTGCCTCCCCCATGCCCGCTTTTATGGTTTAGGGATTTTTTACTTTTACTTTATAAAAATTTTCTATTAACATTAACACTCTGGAAACTAAATAAATTCAAAATAACTTAAAACCTTCCAGTCTAAAATTTTGCACATTCATGTGGAAATTGTTGTGGAGGTCTTTCAACTAGCACCACTTATGGTACCAATTTTTCTCACTTGCTTAATCCTCAACCAGGTTCCAGTGCCATGTTTTACTTGGCAGCAGCTGTGTCTGATTTCTACATCCCAGCTTCAGAGATGCCTGAGCATAAGATCCAGTCTACTGATGGACCCCTACAGGTGAGCTCAGCAGGTACTGGAATTTTGTTCCTGGAGACTTGTGGTCCATTAAGAGCACCAATTAAGCACTCCAGTTAAATGCACGATTAAGCACCATTAAATGCACCAATTAAGCACTCCAGTTGTGATGTATAAGATTACTTTTATGTTGCCAGAGCAACAGGGGCTGCTGGGGAACCCACAAAAGTATTGGCTAAATATAAGCCTGTAAATTAGACAGGCTTATATAGAGGCATTCCTTTGCCTTTGCTTTCCACATGCATAGAAATAAAATAATATTTTCAGAGGGGAAGCATGCCTGCATTATCAGAGATGGATGCCTGATTCAGCAAGAATTCAGTGTCTAATTTATGTCAGATTGGTCCTAAGCTTATGTCAGAGTTGCCTCCAGGTCCCAGCTCACAGAGGACCAACGCTAGTCAGTAATAACGTATAAAAGTCTTTATTGAAGATTAGTTTCCATTTCCAAACCGCAGCGTGCAACTCTACGTCTTAGAACTTAGACCGGCGAAGCTCCATCTGAGTCTCCGCCTCCTAGACACCAGTCTAAGACTCTAGCCTTACTCCACCTCTTCCGTTGTTCTTTCCTCCTCTGGGTCCTTCTGCCCCCTGGGGTTTCCTCCTTTCTGGACTCTTCTGACGCTGACCCCCCTGAGTCTTGCCCCTCCTTCCGGTGGGCTTTAGGACCTGGCTCCCTATCCGGGCTACCTGCTGTGCCGCTCGCCTGTACATTTGAATTTGGCGCGCGCGCCCAGCCGGTAACCTTCCTCCTGACCGTTTCCCCGCTCTCCGATGGAGGCGTGGTCAATCCTGACTCATCTCCTCTCGCTGGTAGTGAGAACACTGGTCCCGATTCCTGGGACTCCTCCCCCCCACTGCGCTCTGGTGGGGAAGCTGGTCCTGATTTCCAACTGCTGCTCTGGGAGTCCCCGCTGGCCCCTTCCTTCTGGGGTTTCCCCCTTGGCACCCCCCTTGGCCTGGCCATCGGCGCTCCCTTCTGTGAATCTTCCGATTTGCTGGAGAGGCTCGTGGAATCCCTCTGACCACTGTCACTGCCTACACCCCCCTCGGATTCCTCCTCCTCGCTCTCCATTTCCTCCCTCTCCTGTGCCTCTGCTCCTGAGCCCCTGACAGCTTAGTTTTTCCCTGCACAAACACTCACAGATTCTCCTAACAATATTTCTTCACATGTAAGCTACCTATCAACATATACATCAATATATTTATCCACTACAGAGGCCTGTAGCCAAGCACCAGAACCCTGGGTTGTAGTACCAGATTGTTACTTTGCTCCACCTTTTGATATTCCCCCTCTAGGAGCACTCACCAGCTTTTCCTCTGTTGCCCTGGGATGGGTCTCTTCCTTGGAATCTGGGGTGGACAGGGCAGTCTAGGCCCTATTACTAGGTCTGCTTGTGTGTCTATTTGTCTGTACTGTACACATGTTCATGGAATGATCATACTGGGACAAATGAGGAAATGCAAATAAATATCAAACCCAAGGAACATCAATGTTTGTTTTCACAGAATAGCAGGCAGGAAGAAAACGGATTTTGTGGCCAGAGCCACCAGTTCAGTTATAGAGTAGTAAAAGGTGGCTAGTCCAATACAAGGCAAACCTACCTTGCTTGGATCTTAATCGAGTTAGTTACTCTTAGTGCAAGAGAAGCTAAAGGCAAGGTGCTTAGTTTATAGGGAGGTTTGGAGATGGGTGTTTGGAAACTCAGCAAAGTCCATGTGCAAACAACAAGAGTTGCAGCTCCAGTGATAGCTGTAGGTGTGCAAGATACTTAATGCTTGAAATGTGGAAATAAGGGAGAGGGTTGCGACACAGTTATAACCTCTGTCAAACAATGAGTAGGTAGAAATGGTTCCCTGATTTTTAAATTAGGACTGCTTATAAAGGCTGGGTTATTTGTTGGGTTCTCTCTGTGCCAACCCATCCCTTTCCCAATCTCAGGCTATCGCTGCATCAAGAGCATGTGTGTGTTAGAGCTAGGCGATATCAGCTTTTCAAATATGTGGTGTATTATCAGCCAAACATTGCGTTTTGGCTATATACCGCAATGTTGAAAAAATAAGCTGCATTGGCTCTGCCTGCAAGTGCCTCCAGTGATCGTTGCTAGCAAAAAGACTCAGGAGCCGTGGCGGTTTTCACCAGCAATATACTGCTGAGTGAAACCGACATCACGGTCTGCTCCTCATACCGGTCCTGGGCGATATTGTGTGCGCATTATGCTGAACTTCTTTCTTAAGAACATAAGAAGAGCACTGCTGGATCAAGTCATGGGGCCATTTAGTCCAGCGTCCTATATTACAGTGGGCAACTGGTTGCCTGTAGAAAACTGTCAAGTAGAAGTTGAGCACAAGAGCACTCCCCTCCTGTGGTTTACAGCAACTGGCATGCAGAATTATTACTGCCTCTAGCTGTGGCCATCTCCTCTGTGAATTTGTCTAATACTCCTTTCCTTGTTGCAGATCACAATGAAGATGGTGCCAAAGATGTTATCCCCTCTGGTTAAGGAATGGGCTCCAGAGGCATTTGTGATCTCATTCAAGCTGGAAACAAACCCTTCCATCCTGATTGACAAAGCAAAGCAGGCATTGGAGAAATACTGCCACCAGGTGGTGGTTGCCAACGTGCTGGACTCCCGGAGAACCTCCGTGATTGTGGTCACCAAGGACTCGGAGACTCAGCTGTCGCTTTCTGATGACGAAGTGGCCCAAGGCATGGAAATCGAAGAGAAGATTGTCAGCTATCTTGAGTCCCAGCACAGGGCTTTTATGGAGAAATGACTTCTCCTGAGTAAAAGTGACTTCTTTGATTCCTCAGAACAGAATAGACAAATGGTTAAGAGGTGAACCGAAGATGTTTTTATTACTGCTAAATCGTGTCAAAACTTTACTACAATGGCGTATAGGATCAAAAGGGTGAAATTCTGACATAATTTTGGCTATTTTTGCACAACACACGTTTGCTGCTTGTTAGAAATATATACCATATAAATCTAAACATTCCTAAGTCACGGCTTTTCTGAGTGTGCCATCCCTATCTCCTGTTTTGTTTAGCCTTGTGTGATCAAACTTCAAGGAATGTTTGAATACTCTCTCCTTGCAAGCAAGGTTAGATGGCTACACCTTGACCCTAATGACTTCTGGCCATTCCACTTGATCATAGTCTGACCAGGACAGGCCCTGGTGCTGTTTACATTGCTATATGAAGGTTTTTGCTAATGCGTAACCTTCTGAGTCTATATTAAAATATTATATGGGGTTAGAGCAGGGCCGAGGAACCTTCCTTTTGCATACCTGTCAGTAGTAAACTCTGTGCTGGCAGTGGATGGGACCAAAACCAGCTGTGGACAGAGCCAGAAGTTGGCATGGGTTTTCTTTCCCACCCTGTGGGCTGCCGGGGAAGGAGCAGTTCATTCTTGCTGGAGGCCTGAGCTGATTGTGCATAGGGGGCTATTGAAATCAGGCTGTAAGACTGCATGAAACACACCTCTGGCTTGGAGATGTTCACCTTTGTGCCATGTGCCACTAATTTGGGTTCAGTTTTTTACTCCTGCCAAGGTGGCAGAGCCTTTGCTTTCACTATTGTGCATTCAGCTGTACTTTCGATAGTTTAAATTGTTATACGGTGCCTAATGTACATCACAGGTGAGAAGGCACCATAAGTATTGAAAAGGACAACAGCCATGTCATGTGGAGGCTATAATCTTAATTTCAATAGTTAGGGGTGACAAGATGATGGTGTGATGGGAGAGGAAGGAAGGAAGTGATTATACTGAAGACTTTTCCATTTGGGAATTAAGACCAGGGTTTGAGAGAGGGTGGTTTTGAGGATCGATTTAAAAGGAGGCAGTGATGTATGTAGTACCATTTTTTGCTAGCCTTCCCCAACTTGGTGCCTGTCAGATGTTTTCTACTACAAATCCCATCAGCTTGTCAAAGCATAATCTTAAATATATTTATTTGTACTTTAATCAAATGGTACAAGAATAGGTTACAAAAACACCAGTTAATATTAAAATCATAAAATGAAATCACAAAACTAACCAATGATGAAGGTAACAAAAGAGCAACACGGAACATCAGTGCAGGAGCAATGCATGTCTCTACAGAAGTGAACCCCTTTGAATTCAGTAGTGCTTCCTCCCAGATCAGTATAGGAATGTTGTGTCTGTCCATTTCCTGCCATGTGATTCCATGCTTCCTCAGTTCTTTCTGTGTTCATGTATTTGAGTGCACAGCTCCACCAAAATGTCTGGTGTTGCATTTTTTTAAAGTGTATTTATTTGGAAAGAACATGTTTTAGATGGTCTGAAAGGCAGCCTCCCCCATCTTCTGCACTATAGATCTTTTGGATAACAACTCCCATCAGCAACTCTTCAGTAACCTGTTCTGCCTGAGGATGATGGTTTTTTTAGCCCAAAATATTGAGGGCAACAGGCTGAAGAAAGCTGCTTCAAGGCCTGATGTATTTGTTCATGTTCAGTTTCAGAACCAGGTAGATGACCAAAATTGTTCTTTAATTGTTTCAATCCTGGTGAAGTTAAATCTCTAATTAGTCTTTCAGTAAATGGGGATCAGGGTACACACACCCATATGCCTGCATATGTAAAGTACAAAAGTAAAAGAAGTTTTGCAATGGCATATGTATGTTGAAAACAAGCACAGCGAGATTTCACAACAGCAGTAATAACAGAGTACACAGGTATACAGGATCCAGATTCAGTCTTCTTGTGGGAATAGTTGACAGAGGAATGGATTGCATCCAACATTAGCCCTACTCAGAGTGGGCCCCTTGAAATGAATGAACGTGACTAATTAGACCCCTTAATTCAATTGGGTTTAGGACTTAGTTGGAAACAACCCTCAGACTTCACCATAGGGTAGCAGTGCCAGGAGATGGAAGTGAAGGAATGGGGTTTCTTCTGTGCAGTCAGTTTAAAACTGACCCATTCCTTCAGAAGTATGTAGTTTGAGAAAAGCTGGAGCATAGGTTTGTAATGCCAGTGAAAAAGTCACCCACAGTTGGAATTAATGTTGTGATTTTTCAGTGCCAGAAAATCAAGCAGCAATGTCACAAAAACTGGCTAGGGTGGTAAAACCTGGGTTTTGAGGCTTCCTATTATTTCTCCACCCCACACACTAATCTTGACTGCCCACCAGGGACATGGGTATGGACAAAGGTTGGCTCACAGTGGAGAGCAGCAGGTATCTCTGCAGGTTGGTCTGATATCTGACTTTGAAGCTGGGTCCTGTGCATATTTACGCACAGATAAGTTCCGCTGTGTTCCAAAGCAGAGTTAGAAATGTATCTGTCTAAGCTGTGTGGCTGCAATCTATACATACATTTTGGCATGTGTGATAGATAGAATAAGAATCATCATACGTACATACATACATACCTTATGTGGGAATACTCTATTCGAGTTATGTCTTTCATCCAAAAATGTATAGGATTTTCCTGTGACTATTTTGACCCCATATGCTTCAGTTCTGTGCTGTCTTGCATTGGAGTTGATCCCAGCAACTCTTTGGGACTTAACATTTAAGTAAGCAGGCTTAAGGGTTGGTCGCATGTTTCAAAAGCGGAAATTGGCACCTACTTCTTAGCAGAAAGCTTCACACATGTCTTTTACATACAAAACCTAGTGAACTCCTTGAATTTACTCTGTTACCTTGCCACGAGTGCTACTATTCCTGCATGCTTACCTGGGAGTAAGCCCCATTTACCATAATGCTGAGCGACTTACCGTAACTTCCAAATAAGCACAGTTCCCACAGCAAGCACAATCCTGTGTTCGTTTAGCAAGTCACATTACCTTTTACGGTCATTGCCTCTCAGCCCAATTTACCTCACAGGGTTGTCGTGCAGGGGGGGATTAAAGGAGATTGGGGAGAACTAGACACCATCTTAAACATCTTGGGGGGTGGGTGCGGGAAATGTGGGACATAAATGAAATAATAAACCCCTGTGGGTGCTTGCCTTAGGGAAAAAACCAGCAAAGTTTACTTCCGAGTAACGCATGCAATGCAAGCGAAATGGGTTTTACCCGCGGTGGGGGCGTGGGCGTTGTCACCTTGCCACGACTACATGCTCCGCGGGAGGGGGGCGCCCTTCTCCCCCACTGCTCTGAGGCTTAGCCGGGGCCTGGAGGGTAGGCCTCGTTGCCATGGTGACCGCGGCCTAGCTTTGGGCTCGAGTAATCCGAACCGGCTCTCAACTGGCGTTGCCGAGCTCGCATGGAGGGAGCCCAGCCGGTGAGTACGGAAGGGGGTGGATGCGGCTCCTCCGGGGAAGGCAAAAGAAGGGCAGCCGGGAGTAGCGGGGAACGGAGCGTGAGCTCTCTCCTTCCTTGCCCCGGCGAGGCTGTTGCTTGGGAGAGAAACAAAACACACGACAAGCGCCTCAGAAAACAGCCCCCCGCATTCGGCCGAGAAGCAGCGGCCACGGAAGCCCCCGGCGAACCTCCCCTTGTGCCTCTGTCTTCGCCCCGGCAGCGAGAGGTAGACTGTGCCTGGCCAGGCGAGGCTCAACAGTGAATTTGCCTGACACGATACATATCTACTGTAGATACATTTCTGCCCTTTTCGTAGAGTTGGAAGGGACTTAAAGTCACCCCAAAAACCCTTTGGGGTAGGTTAGGCCGTGAGAGAGGATGACCTGCCCAAGGCCACCCAGTGGCCGAATGGTGGGATTTGAATCCCGGTCTCCCAAGTCTTGCCCAAAATTTTTAACCACTACATCATACTGGCTAGATTAAAAAAAATCCCTGCTGGGTTAATGAAAACTGGAACAAGATCGCTCTACGCTGCCAAGTTTCTGTTTTGTGTAAGTTTCTTGTAAATGTTCACCTCTGAACTGCTGCACACACCCACCCTGGCCTGCCCTTGTGTTTCTTTTGTGTGTGATTCTTTAAAACAAACAAAAAAAGCCAACAACTTTATTTAAACAATTTTTTTAAAAAGTGATTCCTGGATCGAAATATCAAAAGTAAGTTTTGCATCATACATGCGTATTCAGGAAAAGGGTCCATCAAGATGACCTGATTTCCATCATCGGTGCATGTAGACAATTTTGTGCATCTGTTTCAAAAGTGTAAGAAATAAAGTCCCACCGTATAATGTAAAACCACTCCAGGTCTTCTGACCTCCTGGAGATCGGGAAAGTTTCTCCAAAAAACCCTAGAGGTCCACGTATTTTTATATTTGTGTTAAATGTCAGTGCTTCAATGTTTTCCACCATTGTGGCAACTGAGATTCTGGGTGCAGCCAGCATCCATGTTATCAGATCTTTTCAGGTGTGTATTACACACTTAGCCACCCCAAAGATTTAACATACATTAGAGATTTAAACGGCAGTTCAGAATTTAGAAACCAAGGAGTATTCCCACCAAAGATAGAAAAATGTGCCAACAATCTGGCAAGAGCCCAGATGTTCTTCTAGATGTTTCTTGCATGTTTTGGAGACCAGTGTTGTAACTGGCCAACTGTTGCTGATAATTTGGCTGTTAAAGATGCAGCTACATGGACTGGTTGAAAAATTGACAATTGCAGCTGATAGATGTTGATTTACAAGATGTGGTGAGGAGCAGTAACTTAGATGGCTTCAAAGGGGAATTAAATACATTAATTGAAGGGAGGAGGAAACATAGGATTCTTCCTTACATACCGAGCCAGGCCCTTGCTCCACTTTACTCAGTAATGTCTACAGTAGGGATTAGGAAACTATGTCCTCCCAGATGTTGATAGACTCCTTGAGCCAGCATAGTCAGTGGCCAGGAATGTTGGGAGTTGGAGTGCAATAACATCTGAAGAGCCATAGGTCCCCCATCCCTAGCCTATGTTGACCAGAAGCCCCTCTCCAGGGTTTCTGACAGGGAGCATTCCCCAGCCCTACCTGGAGATACCAGGTACTGAACATGGGACCTTTTGCATGCAGAGCATGTGATTGCTTGCTTACTTATTTTGTATACTACCCTTCATGCAAAGATCACAGGGCAGTTCACAACATAAAAATACAAATGAGAACACAAAATACGTAATAAAACTAGAACCAAAACAAACCAATACCCCCCCCCAAAAAAAAACACATTTTAAAGGCCATGGAATGTTCAATCAGCCAAAGGCCTAGTTATAGAGAAATGTTTTCGCCTGATACCTAAAGATATGTAATGAAGGCGCTAGGGGAGCCTTCCTGGGATGCACATTCTGCAAATGGAACCACCACATAAAAGGCCCATTCTTGTGTTGCCACCCTCTGAGCCTCTTGTGGAAAGGGCACATGAAGAAGGGCCTCCAATGATTGACACAGGGTTTGGGTCAGTTCATATGTGGGGAGGTGGTCCTTGAGGTATTGCAGTCCTGAACCATTTAAAGCTTTATAGGTCAAAACCAGCACTTTGAACTGGGCCCAGAGATTTGTCCTTCTGTGGCACTTACTCATAGCCAAGTAAGATTGTCTTCCATAAACACGGTTTTAACAATAAGTCCGTAAGTGACTGTGGAGGCCAATTCTGGATCCACATGTCTTTCCACAGAGGTTTCCGGACGGGAGTTGATCATGGTGTGGATTTGCCAAGCGTGCCTTCCTCTTAGCAAGTTTCTCCCTTGCGTTCTGAGTTCGAGTGACTTCAAAGCCCATGACACCTTTGGTAAAGCCTGTTCTCCAATTGGAGCGCTCGCAGGCAGGTGTTTCCCAATTGTTGGTGTTTATACTACTTTTATTAGATTTACCTTGAGACAGTCTTTCAACCTCTTTTGTTGACCACCAGCATTATGCTTTCCATTTTTAAGTTTGGAATAGAGTACATGCTTTGGAAGACGATAATCAGGCATCTGCACAACATGACCAGTCCAACAAAGTTGATGTTGAACAATAATTGCTTCAACACTGGTGATCTTTGCTTCTTCCAGTACACTGGTATTAGTTCGCCTGTCTTCCCAAGTGATGTGTAAAAATTTTCGGAGACACCTTTGATGGAATCTTTCAAGGAGTTGGAGATGGTGTTTATAAGTGGTCCATGTTTCACAAGCATACAGTAAGGTTGGTAGTACAATAGCTTTGTAAACAAGTATTTTGCTTTCCCTGCAAATGTCCTGGCCCTCAAACACTCTGCACTTCAATCGGGAGAAAGCTGCACTCACAGAGCTCAGGTGATGCTGGATTTTGACATCAATGTCAGCCCTTGTGGAAAGATAAGTGCCCAGGTAGGAGAAGTGATCAACATTTTCCAACGTTACACCATTGAGTTGGATTTGTGGCACTGCAGAAGGGTTATTTTGCACTTGGTGGTGCAGCACTTTGGTTTTTTGGATGTTGAGTAAACTTCTGCAAATATATTTAGGATGGTTTGGAGGGCATCCTCTGAGTGTGTGCACACACTACGCTGTCATCAGCATACTGAAACTCTATGACGGAAGTTACGGTAACCTTACTCTTTGCTTTCAGCCTGCTCAGATTGAAGAGCTTTCCTTCTGTTCGATATATGATTTCTTCTCCGGTGGGGAGTTTCCCTTGGACAAAGTGTAATATCATGGCAATGAGAATAATGAATAGAGTTGGGGCAATAACACAACCCTGTTTAACACCTGATCCCCCTGTGAATGGTTCACTTTGAGAGCCATTGTTATCTGCTATTGTTGCTGTCATATTATCATGGAGGAGCCGAATGATGTTCACAAATTTATCTGGGCAGCCAATTTTCAGAAGGAAAGTCCACAGGGCATTACGATTTACAGTGTTGAAAGATACAGCCTGCTCCACAGAAGAGAGATCTATCCATAGCTGTTAGCCACGAGGGCTAGCAGAATGTTTCCAAATACAGTTGCTGAAGCAGTATAGCTGAGAAGACTGAATATAATAAATAAATAAATAAATATATTTATTAATTGTTTAGGGAAGACCCCTTTTCTGATTCCTTTCTACATTCCTTTATACAGGAGCAAGCACATATAGAAGACATAACTCAGCAGCTCAAGGAAGAAGGGGTTGACACTACAGCGCCTGCAAAGGACCAGCTCTGTTATGTCTGGAGTTTGTTCCTACGCAGTCAAGAGGAGTTGCATTCTGCTGCCGGAGAGTTAGAGAAACTCAGGCGACAGCAAGTGGAAGAGATGAGAGAGGTAGGTGGGAAGATTGTCAGCCACTGGCTGCTGACACTGGAGTAGGCCAACCACTTCTAAAGGGTTTTTCAAAGGTAGATGCTTTCAGGTTTACAGCCCTTGGGATTGTTCCAAGCTAGGTGTGGACAGTTTGCTCAAGATAGAAGTCCATGCTGAAGAACTTCCCACAGCAAATATGTATTGGGTACATGGACTGAACATACATTGTGTGCCATTTTTATGCATATGGTGGATGTTACAGCACAGTTGTTGGGCATGTTGTACTTATTTTAAAATGTTTTTTATTCTGAAAGTGGCTGCTCTCAAGGTGCCCAGACTACAACGAGAGGGCATGGAGGGCCTGTCCTCTGGACCATAATGTTAATAATGTACAATATAGGACCTGGGCTTGTTTATGCATTACATTCCATCTTTGGCACAGCACAGGAACTGAGCTTTTAGCTCAGCTTCCCTCAACCGGGACTGAGAGGAGTTGTGGTTCAGAACCCACAGAGGGTGCCCTGTTAGCGAAGGGTGATATAGCCGCTGTGTGAACATGTTATAGAAGTCTGTGGTTTGTTTCTGTCCCAGCACAAATCTTCTAACAGAGCTGGAGCATGTTTGAACTGTACATTTTAATTTTCCAGGCTTACCGTGACAGCTACTGGGAATTGATGTGGCTTCTCCAGAGAGGGCTAGCTTTGTGGGAATGAGTCCCAGTTCAGCCCATTGCTTATCCCTCTCATATTTTAGGGCCTCCCAAAGATGTCCATAAACACAGCTCTATCTTTTTGTCCCTTTAACAAAAAATCCTACGTACCTTGGCATGGGGCAGGGGAGCAAAATTTTCCATGATTTCTGTTGGTTTCCTGGTTTTTGTTTTGGAATTTGCATCCGGTTGTCATAGGTGTTTGGTATGTTGTCAATAGGAGAGGAAAAGTACTCATAGTGCATAGCTCACAGGGAACCTTCCTGTGCAAGGTCTCTTGAAAGGAACAGGATTTTCACAGGAGGGCATCCTTTGTTCTTGGGCAAGTCCCATTTGATTCAGCCTGGCTGGTGATGGGAATCGTTCTAGGTGGGTTTTTTCCCTGTAGCCTTCAAAGAGAAGAGCAGAAATAATAGGAACAGCAGGAGGTAGGGTCTTTCTTATGTCTGACGCAAGGGATTGATTGCGTTTCTCAACTGTCGTCAGCTTAACAAGGTGAAATTTAGATCTTTGTCATGTGGCTTGAATGTCCACACAGACAAAAATCTGCCCACATCACATTTGTATAGAACCCCCTGCCCACTGAGAGCAACAGAAGGCTGTGTAAGCACATCTCCTCCTGCTTTGAACAGAGGATGTCTGGAAAATATGTCTGGAGATATTTAATATGCCATTTGACTTTTTTGTGCTAATTGAACGGAAAAGAAGCAAAATAGATGTGTTAGGTTGGTGTTTTTCCCAGACTTGAAGGACGCCAGAACCATCCGGCTGGATAAGAGCCAAAAGTCCATCTCAAAAAAGTGTCCTGGTTCCCCACAGTGCCAGCCAGATGTCTCCTGTGTCACCAGTTGCTGGAAACCACAGGAGGGGAGAGTGCCCTTGTGCTCAAATCCTGCTTGCTGGTTTCCCACAGGCATCTGGTTGGCTAGTATGAGAACAGGATGCTGGACTAGATGGGCCATTGGTCTGATCCAGTAGGCTCTTCCTATGCTATTATGTTGCCCACTCCAGGAGATAGGGCAATTTCCCACACCCCCTTACGAGGCCTGGAGTGCGGGGTGGCTTGCAGGGGTGACGCCAAAGCTGTTTGCTTTGGAACTGCCCCCTCAGCATAGAAAGCTGGTTGTGTGGACTAATGGGCTTCCAACGTGGCAAAAGCCCCTTGCATGAATGGAGAAGTATGTTCAAATCCTCAAATCAGCAAAGAGACAGTACAGACAGCAACCATTTTGTGTGGCTTTTCTGTTCCTGGCCCCGCGCACCATTCACATTTCTGGAAATGTAAGAATTTTTTTTTAAAAAGGGGACCCTTGCGCTTAAGGAACTAACAGTCTAAAATGACAGTTGGAAATATATAATTTAAAAGTGATCCAGGCGGTTTCAGTTCCTACTTGCACTGCTCAACCTGTCCTGGATTGAATACGACCCTTTGAACATGTGCACATTTCATTGGATGTGTCCTGCTTCAGGGATGCCAGGAGTCCACTTAAGAGATGGTTGGATCATAGTCTGAGGCCAAGTGCTTGTGGAAGTGTCAACAAGCACAACCAGACCTGGACTCCTTTGGAAATGATAAAGTGGGGAAGAGCCTGTCAATTCTTATCAATGCCAGATAGGGTTGGAAATGCCTCTGCCTGAAGCCTTCCTGAAAAGCTGCTGCCATTCAGTGCAGACAATACTGAGGTAACAGTATAGGACAGCTTCTTTAGTTCTAGTGAAATATATTGGTGTGGGCAGGGGGCTTCAGGCTTCCCTTGTCTTGACCTTAAACTCTTGTTGATTCAAACTTTAGATCAGTGGCTTTCAACTGTGTTTTGTTGGTTTTTTCCATTTGGTTATAAGGGGAAGATCAGTCATGATGGATCTATGTGCCTAAAAGATGGTGTGTTCTTTCTCCACTGTGAGAGGTAATCTGCCTCTGAATACCAGTTGCTGGGATTCACAGGTGGGAAGAGTGCTGCCACCTTTAAAATGTGGCACTCCAGACCTGCTTGTAGGCTTCCCTTTAGGACAGGGGTCAGCAAACTTTTTCAGCAGGGGGCCGGTCCACTGTTCCTCAGATCTAGCTGGGGGCACAGACTATTTTTTTAAGAAAAAAAATTAACGAATTCCTATGCCCCACAAATAACCCAGAGATGCCCCCCTTTTTTTAGATTTAGAAGGTGATTGGGCCGGATCTGGCCCCCGGGCCTTAGTTTGCCTACCCATGCTTTAGGACATGCGGTTGGCAGTTTGACAGTAGAGTGCTGGATTAAATGGGCATAATCCATTAAAGAAACCTACCTGAATCCTCTGTGATGTGCAGGAATTCTCTGTGGCAGATGCACCATGCCCATCAGTTAACGTGGAAAGGTTTCTCTACCACTAGACAGTTTGAAGACTTCTTCTTTAGCTATGAACGGCGAAAAATCCATTCTGATCTAGGGGACTCTGAAGATTTCTCAAACATGTGAAAATCCACATGAAGGTTAAACTCAGTATTGAGCAGAAGGTAGGACAGAGCTTTCCAAACGGTATGTTGTGACACATTAATGTGTCAGCTGCAGTGTATACGTGTGTCACGCAAATGCTCCCTACACTATTCCTGGGGCTGGAAAGGAGTTAGTTTTACCTCCAGTTTGCTAGTAAAACTGAATTGCTGTGTTGTGAAATGATGCTTGTGTAAAAAGTATGTCACCAACATGAAAAGTTTGGAAAGCTCTGGTGTAGGGAGTCCCATAGTGTTTTCAGGCAGGGCACTCGTAGCGATGGACTGAGCAACCTGTAATGGTTCTAGGGGTTGCTCATGCGTAAGTTGTCGCCACACCTGGCTGGGTTACCTGGGTGAACCCTTTCTGTCTGGACAGCCACCCATCCATGGCTGTCTCAATCGCTTGCAGAATCCGCCAGTGGGCGTTTCTTGAACTTCTTCCAGCAAAGAAGTTCTTTGACGCCTAGTCTCCTCCTACTCTCCCTGCGCAGGGAGGGTGTGGGCAGCGGAGGACCCGTGCTCTCCCCGCTGGTCTCCGGCGAGGAGTCCTGGAGCCCCCTCGCCGATTCCCCCATCTGCCCCCCTTCTCCACTGGTGCTACGCTGATTTCCTTCCCCAGCAGATGGGCTGCCTCTCTCCCTACTGGGACCCTCTCCGGCATCCCTCTGGAGCCTTTCCTCCGCCTCTGGCTCTGATGGCAGTTCCCTGACACAACCTAATTCTGTTCTTTCTCTGACTCACTGGGTGCTAAGGCATAGGCCTGTGCCATTCTGTCTTGTACAGCTTCATTGAAAAAATGTGCCCCAAACTCATCTCTGTGTTGCACATTTTGTGTGCCTTATTTTACCTAAAATATGCATTTTTGTGTGTGCCCTTCCTTTTGTACACCGCATAGTCAGATCTGGAGAGCTGCACGATCTGACAGGAAGTTGCATTGTGATCCTGAAGCAAGTTCAGGAGTGTTGAAGTGAGTTGGTCTGCTGAAAAAAACTCATTTGTCACAGCAAGAGTTAAGCAAGGCAATGACTCCATCTGCTGACAGTTAAAGAAATAACCTAATTTCAGCACAGTGCAGATTAGTATGGGTATAGATGGTCTTTCAAACAACCTGATCCCAAATAAATCAGGCCTTTAAAGTTTAATACCATCATTTTAAATTGAGCCCAGAAACAAAAACTGGGTTTTGCCATAGAAGACAGGAATGAATGAATGCATGAGCGAAAGAGTTTCAGTTATTAGCTGTTGGGAAAGACCTATGCCCGAGACCTTGGAGCGCTGGTGCCAGTCACAGTAGATGTTACTGCCGATGGGAGCTTCTGGCAGAAAACATGCAGCACAGTTGTTAAAACAGCTGCCCAGACTGCCCATTTACTAATGACACAGGTTCAAGGGATTTGTGTTAATTTACAGCTACCACTTAAATCCAACTCAGTTGGTGAGATAATCTACAGCAGCATCTCTGCATAGCTGTCAACTTTTCCCTTTTCTTGTGAGGAATCCTATTCAGAATAAGGAAATTTCCCTTAAAAAATGGGAAACGTTGACAGCTATGCATCTCTGGTATTTCCTCGAGTTGATGAGGCTCATTTGACAACAACAAGAAATCAAAGCTTTAGTGTCATCGGTCAAGTTCTGTAGAACTCTTCCAGTTGTGATTCAGGCACCTTCTATGCCAGTACTGAAAAGCCTGCTGAAAACCTTTCCCCAGGGCCTATGCAGGCAATTGAGAGTTCATCCTTCTGCAGTGGTTTATTGATGCTTGTTTTTAACTTTCTTGCTTTCAAATTGTTTCCCCCTTTTTTATACTTTTATTGTGCGGTTTTTATCTTTTTCATGTTGTAAAGTGCAAAAGATATATTTTTATGATTTAGCGGCATGTACTTTTAAATAAATAAATAAGTGGGCAAATAATGCAGCCTGACCTGTCCTTGCTGATTGGGAATCATAGACTTGCTTTGTCCTTCTCTTTTCAGGTGGAAAATTACGTGGCCCACATCCGTATCTTGACGGAAGCGCGGGATTCTTTGGCAACTGCATTTGAGAGAGAAAATGCGCAGCTTAGGGTGGAAGTTACACAGCTACAACTTGAGCAAGGTACTCTCTCTCTCCCTCACTTTGCTGAATGTGTCAGATCCAGGACCGTGGGGCTGAGGCCACCCTCCCAAAAGTGTCCCCTCAGCTAGCCCAGTGCTCACAAGGATCTTGATCAAACTGGAAAGTGGGGCGTAGACCTGCTTTTTATTACTTTACCTACTTAGACCATTTGGACCCCATGCTTCAGCCAGAAACATTCCCCAAGTGGCTTAAATACAACTAATTAAAACAAGGCAGTCCCTGACCACAGGCTTACAAGGTATAAAGCACAATACACAATACACAAGGGGAAAGGGATACGGAGGGAAGAGGAAAAAAGCAGACTTAAACCTCTTTTGTTGACCACCAGCATTATGCTTTCCATTTTTAAGTTCAGAATAGAGTAGTTGCTTTGGAAGACGATAATTAGAATACAATGGTCTATTGAGATTTGCTTTATTGTCTGGTTTTCTGTTTTTATATTGTAAACTGTTTGGCATATAATGGCCAGCTGGCATGGAAGCAGCTCAGAGGCAGGAGGCACCAGATGGAATTGGTCTTTCTGTTGGCTCATGGAATAAGCCCTGCTTCCCATCTCTCCCAGTGAAGTAACTTTTTTCCTCTTATACTCCCACCCCCCGTTTCCCTAAATAAGAGGTGCTGGGGCAGGTTGACTGTTCCAGGGGAACTCATGAAATGGCTGACCTCAGGAGCCCTGAGAACCACAGTCCAGGTGTCTGTGATGTGCTTACTGGATTAATCTGTGGTTTTAAGTCTGTACAGAAATCCATGTTTTAAATATGTTCTTAAATATGCATTTTATCGTAAAAATAAGATAAGTCAATGGACTTAAGTTCTGCGATTTCAGTGATTCTATCCTGAGTACGGCTTAGTTTGATACAACCTGCTTTTTATCTTAGTGTACACATTTCCAAATGTATTTTATCCTAAAACAAAGCTTGAGGGCCAGAGCCTCTCCTGATGTTTTCCCCTCCTCGGCATCTGTTATCTAGAGGTATATTGACTTTGGACTGGGGCAAAGAATTCTGTGGCGGTCCAGATGTTACTGGACTACAGAATGGCTTTCCTTTGGCCCTTTTTGGAGACATATTTTCTCTGTAAAATGACTAAACAGGAAGTGGGCAAACATCTGGGTTCTGCCACACACACACAAAGAGAGAGATTCATTCAGTGGAGGCTTCAAGGAAAAATTGGCTCCTCCTTTGTTGCATTGGAATCAATATAAAA